>NW_006206301.1:2488328-2534373 GCF_000334495.1 Tupaia belangeri chinensis | reverse complement strand
TTTTTGAGAGGATTTTTGCTATAAGGCGTGTGCGCTCGCCAGACAGAGAGAGAGAGAGAGACAGAGAGACAGAAAGCCAGAAATCACCCCCCAGGAGGATGGCCACGCCGCAATCCCTTCTCCTCCATTCTCCTCTCAGGATCTGGGGCACCCACGCACATGCACCTGGCGTGAGTTTAAGTCATCGGGTCTGGGACTCAAACAGCGGTCTACTTCGTGGAAGTCCAGCGACATAGCCATTACGCTAACTGCTGGTCCCAATGCCGAACCTTTTTAAAAATAGTTTTTATGAGTATACACTCCCATCAGCAATATGGAAACATCACTATTGTTTCATACCTGCGTAAACACCTGATATTATCTGGCTTTCTAATTTTGCTAACTCGGTGAATATGAAATAGTTTTCATTTGCATTTCTATGACAAATGAGGATAGATATGTCTTTACAATTACATAAATAGAGAGTAGAGAGCCCAGAAGAAGGACCCACACATTGCAGAAACCTGATTTATGACAGAGTGGGCATTGCAGACCAGGGAGGCAAAGATGAACTGGAACAATTGATTCTCCTTAAAAATTAATAAGTAAAAATCAATGTCTTTCTCATATCATGCTCGAAATCTCAGTTTCAATTGGATTGAAGATGTAAATATAAAGAAATGCTATATTAGAAGCTTTATTATCTTCTAACTTTAGAAGATAATTTAGAAGAATGCCTTCAGTATCCAGTCTAAAAGGGCACAAAAGGCAGAAATGTGACCAGGACAGCACTAATATATTAATCTACGTTAACACAAAATACATCCTTGACTCTCATTGATCCCTAGGAGCCACATCACAAATTCATTTTTTATGTATGTGCAAGTTTGTTTCTGGACTCTCCTCCATTCAGCTTGTCTACTATTTTATTATACCATATTAATTATAAAAGTTTTACAGTGATTTCTTATAAGGAAGTTCCTTAGGTCTCAGTCTTCTACTTTAGGACTGTTTTGGTTATTTTGGGCCCTTTTTTCCCCATTTAAATCTTAAAACCAATCTGTCAAATTTTCACGAAAATAACCTGATTAGAACTTTTATTGGAATTGTCTTGAATCTGGAGATTAGTTTGGAGAAAAATAAAATCTTCATTATATTGAGTTTCTAGCCAAAGACATGGCATATTTATCCATTTATTTCAGTCTTCCTTTTTGCTTCTTATGAGAGTTTAACCTTAAAAATCCAAAGTACTTAAAATTTGTTGTTACTTTCATGAATTTTTTTTTCAAATTTTTTTTCGTAGTAGATTTCTGTTGTAGAGAAAGTCAAATAACTTTCTATACCGATTATATTTTAAGAAACCTTTCCAAACTCTCATTCATTCTAATAATATAATCTCCTAGGTTTTCTACATAGACAATTTTTTCATTAATTTAATAAATGATTATTAAGTGCCACCTTTGTTCCAAGCACCATTTAAAGCCCAGGTGAAATCAGTAGTGAATTAAAAAAAAAGAGAGATAATTCTTGCACTAATGGAGTTAATATTCTTCCAAGGGAAGATAGATAAAGAACAAATAAAATACACAGAACGTTAGGTGGTAAGAAATCCTTTGGAGGAAATAAAATCTTATAGGTCAGGGAAAAGACAAGTGGTAAAAAGCAGAGAAAGAGGATTTAATTTTTCCATAGGATGATCAGAGAAGGACTCCCTGAGAAGAGAGTTTTGCACACAAGGACCCTTGTAGGAGAGCTGCACAAGTGCTGCTCTGAGATGGGAGCTTGACTGGCTTTCCAGAGGGCAGTGAGGCCTGGCAGAACACAGAGAAATAAGAGCAGTGGAGGGACCAACAACCAAAGACCAAACTGTGAAGGACCTTCTAGACTATCATCCTGTTTGTTACTTCATCTTTTCTTTTTTTCTTCTTCTTCTTCCTTTTTTTCTTTTTCTCTTTTCTTTTCTTTCTTTCTTATTCATCTGCTGGTCTCCTGTCAATCTCTTTATTGTTTGTTTGTTTTTAGGTTTTTGCCATAGGGCATGTTCTAACTGGGGGGAGAGAGGGGTGAGAAATCATTCCCCAGGGGGAATGGCCACACCACAATCCTTTCTCATTCTCCTCTTGGTTTCTTGGGCACACACGCACATGCACCAGCATGAATTTCAAGCCACCAGGTCCAGGACTCAAATCACAGTGGACCATGTAGGAGTCCAGTGCCTTCACCACCACACCACCTGTTGGCCCCTGTAAATCTCTTAAGGCAGTGTGCTTGCCTAATACTGATATATGTAACAGATATTTGAGAAGAAATAAACCACAAGTATGCTTTAGCTATTAAAAGGACAGATAGAATTCTTAAGAAACTTTCCATTTCGGCTTGCTTCCTTATAAAGAATACAGTAAAATGGCCCGGTGCCACCAAAACATATTTCCTATGCCCAAGAGGGACAGAGAAGCAAAGGGTTACATGATTTTCCCACAAAAACATATGGAGGAAGCTCTCTTCTTGATTGTGTATTTATTTCTCTTTGAACAAAACTTACTCTATTTCTTTAATAAACAGACAAAAAAGTTTGTTTCTTTTCATGAAAATGCGAAGAGAGAGAAAGACAACCACCTTCATCAGAGTCTTATGCCAGGACCCACCCCAGCCTTCTGGGCTGGCCAAGCTCATGGACCTATGCCTGGCATGTCTATGGAAGTCTATTTGCGATCTTCTGTTGAGCAGTGTATTACTGCTGCACTACTGAGCTAGCCCCTATTTCCTTTTAAATTACTGCAAAGCAGAAAATTAATTGTCACAGTGATTTTAATGAATGGAAATATACCAACATTGAGTTTAGTTAGGCTTCTGATGACTGCTCCTTGATTAAAAATAGTATTTTTCAAGATAACACACTAAATTTTGTATCTGTTGAAATTGTATTACTTAGTTACTATTCTTTACCTGTTACTATGCTTCAGTCGATATTTTCCTTAAAAAAATTATTGTTTTACCATCATAATTGTATCCTACCCACTCATATATTCATTTAAAAATAGTTATTCAGCTGTATATAAATTCATTTTCTTATTTGATCTTCACAAAATTGTGAGAGAGATGTGATCAAACCATTCTTGTGAGTGAAGACACTAAGACTCAGAATTCTGATATTACAGGTTCTAAGTTCCTAAATGACAAAGTCATCATTGAACTCATCTGTCTAGCTCCAAATCCTTTCCTCTTTCAATATATCTTGTGTCTTCACTGTACACACAGAGAGAATTGTATACAAATTTCAGTAGAAAATATCAACAGTCTAGACTAAAATTTGAGATTTTGTAATCTTCTGTTCCTAGCTATCCCATGCTTTGAAAAATAAAAAATATACTAATATAACTAAAATCATACTAAATAGTGTTTAGAGAAAACCATGTAAGGGGCTCTATATCCATTTTTTTTTTTTTTGGAGAGGGTTTTGCTATAGGGGACGTGCGAAAATTACTATGCTCTGCATTTCTCTCCTCTGTCTTCTGTACTTGTATTTTTTTTTTGTATTTTCTATATTCTCTTTCTTTCCCATTAGACCAGATGCTCTGGAGAACAATCTTCTACCCCTAATGCCTAGCAGAGTGCTGTCATGTAGCATATGCTCAGTACATGTTTGCTGAATCAGTGAATAAACTGTACCCCAGTTTTATCATCTAGGAAATGACTACATTGGATTATGTAAAATTAGAATATTCTATTTCTAAATTATTTAACTTGATCAAGGCTTTTCTTTCACAGTGCCTTAGGAGAGTGTAGAAAAAAGAAGTTCTTTAACTTCACAGGCTCTGCACTTTTTAAAAAGTAGTTTCAGGGAGATCAGCAGGTGGCATGGCAATTGCATCACTGAACTCCCACATGGCTTACCAAGGTTCAAGTCCCAGACCTGGCAGCTTGAAATTCATGTGTGTGTGCAGGCATGCCCACCCAAAATCCCAGGAGGAGAACGGAGAAGGGATTGCCCTTAGAGATGATTTCTCACTTTCCCTCGCACTGTCTCACTCTGTCTCTGGCAAATGCACATGCCCTCTGACAAAAAAAATAAAAATAAAAATAAAAAAGGCAAGATTATACCACCACAAATATGCCTTTTAGGCATAATGATTAGTTTGAGCCACACGGAATGTAAGAGTAGCTCTGCAAACAGATTATAAATGGACCTTTTGTAAGGGAAATTTGCATCTGTAAGTGTGTCTCCCTCTCTGGACCAGGGTGAGAAGGAAGGCGAAATCACTGGAGACACTTATTAGTGGAAAAGGCACAAGTTTAAATCTGCATAATAAACCTCACCTTTGCTTACCGCGCTCATTTGCCTACATTGCTTAAACTGACCTTCCTGCACCCCTCCTACTTTTTGTCATGTCGATGGAAAAAAATAACCATCTGTAAAATTAATAAATTTTTGAGAGGTTTTCGCTATAGGGCACGTGCGCTTGCCAGCCAGACAGAGAGACACAGAGAGATAGAAAGCGAGAAATCAGCCCCCAGGGGCGATGGCCATGCCACAATCCCTTCTCCTCCATTCTCCTCTCGGGATCTTGGGCGCGCACACACATGCGCCCAGCGTGAGTTTTAAGGCACCAGGTTCGGGACGTGAACCATGGTGGACTACGTGGGATTCCAGCGACATAGCCATTACGCTAACTGCTGGTCCCTCTCTATCCATTTTTTTTACTTTCTGTAAAGCTATACATCAGTAGCCAAATACAACACATTTCTGCATCTGTGGAAAGTCATCAATCAACTACATTAAAGAAGATGTACAGGGTGTAGATGGGTGGGATTAAGATTCAAGAAGAATTCAGAAAGAGTAAAAAGAGTAACAAAAAAAAGTAGAACTTGTATAAATGCATGAAAAACAAGCAAAAACACCAAAGACACTACCCGTCGCTCATTTCTTTCATGAGCAAGAGAGGCAGAGACAGAGATACATTTGCCTCTAAAGGATCTTGATGCCATGATGCACCCCGAGTCCCTATCAACCCGGATCATGGGCAAGCGTTTTCCAGATGTTCTCGTAAGTTTCCAGACTTGGACCAGAAGCCCTCCCACGTGGGTCTGCCCTACAGAATATTGTACTTTACTGCTATGCCACCATTTGGTCCCAAATTTGCAGATCATTTGATGGCAAATACTGTATGTAAACTTTACCAGGTTTCTTGTTGCCTTGACAACCAAAAAGCTCAAAGTGAAATGTAAATCAAATAATGACAATTATATTAACTTTCTCAGTAATCATATTTTATGACTACTTTTTGTCTTAAAACAGATTATCTATGTTTTTAAGAGTTATCAATGTGTCTTTAGCTGTAAGGCATGGTAACTCCATTATGAAAATAGTCATAAATGCACAAGTTGATCCTGCGTCTACTGCAATAAATTTATCAGGTGATAGGAATCTCCCCACTTAATAGATAAAGGACTGATTGAGATTGCTGACTCTAGGGAATTAGATACATTTTCACTTAAACCAAGATCTGCTCAGTCCAATGAAGAATGCTAGACCTCAAAGAGGCTCATTAGGTTTTCAGAGGAAATAGCCTTCAGATTTTCACTTCTTTATATAGGACACAGAGAGATAAGAAAGAGATTGAAGTATCTTTTTAACTCCATAATCTTCATTACATAGGTACTACCCTTAAAAGAGTATGGGGCCAGCAGGAGGCATAGTGGTTAAGGCACTGGATTCCCACATGATTGACTATGGTTCAAGTCCTAGACCTGGCAGCTTGCTTTCTTACTTTTTCTCTCATTCTCTCTGGTCTGTCTCTGGTGAGTGTACGTGCCCTACAGCAAATTAATAATAATAACTAAAATTAAATAAATAATTTAAAATAAAATACAAGTGTCCTGAGGGGACCAGCAGATGGTGTACAGTGAGAGTCTGGGCTTGGTGGCTTGAAAATCATACCAGGTGCATGTGTGTGCATGCCCAAGATCCCAACAGGAGAACAAAGGAGAAGGGATTGGGCATGGCCATCCCACCTGAGAGGTCATTTCTTTTATTTTTTTAATATTATTTTTATTTACTTATTTATTTTCCAGATTTTTTAATTTATTATTATCATAATCTTGTTTATATTACATTGAATTACATATAACTTTACAACGTATTACATTTCTTTTTCCAGAAGGAATACCATACCATGCATATCAGTCAATACAAAGACATCAAAATCCACATCATACCTTTCTATGCAAATAGCAGGCCCTCAGGCATGGTGAACATCCCTAAAACCCGCAGGACCTTCTGTAAGAAGTGTGGTAAGCACCAATCTCATAAAGTGACGCAGTACAAAAAGGGCAAGGATTCTCTGTATGCTCAGGGAAAGTGGCGTTATGACAGGAGCAGAGTGGCTATGGTGGACAGACTAAACCTATTTTTCGGAAGAAGGCAAAAACGACAAAGGAGATTGTGCTGAGGCTTGAATGTGGTGAGCCCAACTGCAGATCTAAGACAATGTTGGCTAGTAAGAGATGTAAGCATTTTGAACTGGGAGGAGATAAGAGAAAGGGTCAAGTGATCCCTTTCTAAGCCTGGTCTTTTCTATTATGAAGATGACAAAATCTTGAAGTGTATGTTCACTTCATTTGATTACAGTTGGTCTATTTGTGAGGGAATAAAGTAATCAATAAAATTCCCCTTTTGGAAAAACTTGATTCATGGTTAAAAAAATCCACACTATCATCATCAAATAGCTTTTCCTTTTTTTTTTCCAGATCCACCTGGGGGATTATTTCTCTCTTTCCTTCTCACTGTGTCTGTCTCTCTGTCTCTCCCTCCAGTAAGCACAGCAAAAGCCTCTAAAGAGAAAAGCATTGTCCTAGGACCAGCTGTGGTGGTGTTCTAGTAGGGCACCCTGCACACACGGGGGATGAAACTGCAGTGTGAGTGCCTTAGGGGATAACTCTACTTCTTTTTCACACACACAGAAGAAATAAGCTTAAGAAACAAAAAGTGTTCTAAACACCACATTAACTCTGACCCGTGGAATCTCACAAAATAAGTAGTTAAGTTTATAGATTATCAAATCATTATGATGATTTTGTTGTCCAAAGAAGCATCTTTCCCAAGGCCAGAAAGTGGCACCATTATAAAATGAACCACTGCGAGGTAATCCACTGATGGTGGTTACACATTTCAGAATAACAGTGGTCATGGCTCACGGATGGAGACCATTGACTCACTCAGAGTCACAAAATCCTGAGGGGAGAATGGAGGAGAAGGGATTGTGGTGTGGTCATCCCTTCAGGGGGTGATTTCTCACTTTCTGTCTCTCTGTTCTTTCTGTCTCTCCAGCTAGCACATGTGACCTATAGCAAAAAATCTCTCTCAAAACAAAACAAAACAAAGTCTACTGGAGGGTACTTTCTCTTTCTGACTCTCAGAAGAAAGACATAAACAAAAATTTTAAAAATAATCACAGAGTTTCTCATAATGTGAGATAACAGATAGATATGCTTAGAACTAAGAGCAGTGAACCCAGTATGTAAAATTTAACCATATAAGTTTATTATTCCCTGCATTTGGTCCCAAGCACAAACTCCCAGCCAGCAGCCTTCTCCAATGACTCAGAAGGATCTGTCCACCTGAGGCACATTTGACTAAAGTTGCCTAGTGGGTCTCTCTTACAACTGGAATTCAAAAGGTAATTGAGGGACCAGCAGTTAGCGTAATGGCTATGTTGCTGGGCTCCCACGGAGTCAACTGCAGTTCGCGTCTCGGACCCGGTGGCTTAAACTCACGCCAGGCGCGTGTGTGTGCGTGCCCAGGATACCGAGAGGAGAATGGAGGAGAAGGGATTGTGGCATGGCCATCCCCCCTGGGGAGTGATTTCCTGCTTTCTGTCTCTCTGTCTCTCTCTGTCTGGTGAGCGCACGTGCCCTATAGCAAAAAACCTCTCTTAAATAAATAAATAAAAAGGCAATTGAGTTGTATGTCAAATCCTATTTTTTAAATAGCAGCATGATAAAATAGGAGCTACAGCAGTGGAATTTTAGTAAAATAAAGTTTTCAAAACAGACAATGCCTCTTCTTTACTCCGGGGTTTATCAAGTAAACCTGGCACGAGGACTGTCCCTACATTTAGCAGGAGACTCTAGCCTCATGAAAGGCATGTGTTGCTCAGTGTCACAAGGAACTGCTCCCTTTGGAAGTACAGTTAAGGATCCTACAGTCGGAGCTCCCTTCCCCATGAGAAATGAGATTAAGCACAAAAGGTTAATAGATGAATCTGTGTAATCAGAGACCGGCCCATGAGTTGGTCTCAGCCACCTGTCCCAAAGCTGATGGCAGAGACATTGTCAACACTTCTTCCTTTTTTGAATGCTCCTATAGAACTTATTTTCACTTCTGATCACTCAGCTTTTTATACATTGTCCCTGGTAAGGAAGACAGCCTTTAGAAGGCCATTAATTCATTTGTGTTTCCTAATTCTTTGAAATCAAGAACAAATACAAGGGGTTTGAGATCCAAATAGAAGAGGTCCCCAAGTTATTATCCATCTGTATTACCAGCATTTAAAAGTTGATTGTTGGAATTGCTTTACCTACAGATATCATGTGATATATGCAGATTAGATTAAAAGTACCCTGAGAAATTCATTAAATAGGTTACCGTTCCGATTACGGGACTCAATTCAGTCACTTAACACACTTTTTTTTCTTTTTCTTTCTTTTTTTTTTTGAGAGTTTTTTTTGCTATAGGGCATGTGTGCTCACCAGAAAGATAGAGATAGACAGAGAGAGAGAGAGAGAGACAGAAAGTGAGAAATCATCCCCCAGGGGGAATGGCCACACCACAATCCCTTCTCCTCCATTCTGCTCTCGGGATCTTGGGCATGCATGCACATGTACCTGGCATGAGTTTAAGCCACTAGGCCACTGGGTCCAGGACTTGAACCACGGTCGACTACGTGTGAGTCCAGCGACATAGCCATTATGCCAACTGCTGGTCCCAACACTCTTTTCTTAAGAATACATGACAAAAGCCAGCTAGTGAAGTGGTGGTTAAGGCAACTGGATTTCTTTTCCTTTTCTTTTTTTTTTGAGAGATTTTTGCTATAGGGCACATGCGCTCACCAGAAAGACAGAGAGTGACAGAGAGACAGAAAGTGAGAAATCACCCCCCCCCCCAGGGGGATGGCTGCGCCACAATCCCTTCTCCTCCATTCTCCTCTCGGGATCTTGGGTACACACGCACATGTGCCGGGCATGAGTTTAAGCCATCATGTCTGGGATTCGAACCGTGGTCGACTACATGGGAGTCCAGTGACATAGCCATTACGGTAACTGCTGGTCCCATAAGGCAACTGATTTCACATGGCCAACTGCACACTTGGCACTCTGGATGTGGCAGGGGTGTGTGTGTGTGTGCATGCCCAAAATTCTGAGAAGAGAATGGAAGAGAAGGGATTGAGACATGGCCACCCCCTCATCCGGGGATGATTTTCCACTTCCCCCTTCTCTTTCTTTGTCTCTCCAGCAAATACATGTGCCCTATAGCAAAATTAAACAAACAAACCAAAAAAAGAATACATGACAAGAGGGCCAAACTGTGGATGTTATGGATCCAATCCCCAATGTACTGTGAGCTTTGAGATCTAAGATTCAGCTTCTACAGCTTGACTGGATGCAGGAACCTGAGGAGCTTGTGAGCTTCAAAGAAAACAAGAACTGGAGTCAAATTTTTGAAGGCAGTTGAGAGTTAAAGAGCTGATTCTTGGATTAGAAATGAGAGCTAAAGAGGGGCTAGATGGATCCCCCTGGGGGGTGATTTCCCGCTTTCTGTCTCTCTGTCTCTCTGTCTGGCTGGTTTTTTGGCAAGCTGCCCGCCAGAAAAAACCTCTCCAAAAAAAAAAAAAAAAAGAGGGTCTAGATGGTGCCACAGCAGTAACACAATGCTCCGAGAGGCTGACCCACCTGACAGGGCTCTGAGGTGCCATCCAGAAATCTACCTGAACACACCAGGTACCATCAGGCCTGTCCGTGCTCCAGGACTGGCTGGGGCTGCAGATAGGTCACAGCATGGAGGCCGTATTGGGGGTACCTGTCTGTCTGTCTCTCTCTCTCTCTATCTCTCTGTCTCACTCATGGAAGAAAGGAATACGTCAGTTTAAAATATATATTTATGTATATAAATGTGTGTGTGTTTTGTGTATTTTTTTCATAAATAAATAGCTAAAGAGACTTGAGTGGTCAGTCTTACCTGACAACCTCATGCAGTTTTTTTAATGCTCAGGTCTCTTTTTCAATCTCCCCCTTTTTTATTCTTCACCTTCAACTTGTTGAGTCTTGGCAGAAAGCCTTGTCATTTCCAAAAATGTAGATACTTTAAGGGAAAAGGAAATACTTCAGGCAAGAACTACGTAGAAATTTTTTACCATACATATTTAAATATTTTTACACACACACACACACACACACACACACACACACATACTAAGAACAGAAAAAAACTGAATAAAACTGATACAACCAGACTTTGGAAAGGTGGCAGGGTCCATCAAAGCTGAACCGACACATTTTTTATGACCTAGCAATTCTACTTCTGAGCATTTACCCAGAAGAAATGCCTGAATTTATTTACCAAAAGAAGGTACCATATGCTCATGGAAACACTATTCATCAAAATGAAAGATTAGCAACTGCCCCAATGTCCTTAAAAAGTAGAATGTATATAGAAACTGTGATATTCACATGATGGAATACACTACAGCAATATGAATAAACAACACTAACAATATGAGTGAATCTTACAAAAATAACACTGAGTGAAAATAACATTGAGTGAAAGATGCCAAGAACGATTCCACAGCTATAATACCATGCACCTAAAATACCAAAGCTGATGAAACTATGGACCCTATCAGTTGCTGTGAGAGTTTTTCTTGGGAGTTTTAATGATGAAAGGGATTACCAGGTGATAATCATTGCTTCCTGGTTTGGGTACTGGTTACACAGTGGCTCTAACTACATACTTTAGATACCTTAGCCTCGCTGTATGTATGTGTGAGTGAGAACGTCAACAAAAAGCTTGTGTCTGTATGTGTCTTGTTTTATTTTACTTCTTCAATAAACAGACAAAACGTATAGCTTTACACAGCCAGCTGGTTTAACACCTCCAGGGGAAAAAAATAAACCTACCCCTGAGTAACTAGATCCTGTCTCACCCTCACTTAAGTCTGATTTTCAACTTGATCATTCAGGGAAAATACTCAGAGTCAGATACCTTGCCCTTGCCTCCTGAATAATTCCCACAATTCCTTTTTCCTCCCCAGCTGTGGCTTCATCCTCACCATCACCTCCCCCACCCCACATTGATACTGTGCCACAGAAGTGATAGGGACACCTGTCGGCTTCAGTGCAGATGAACTCCAAGAGCAGCTGCATTCTCTGTCCTCCACTTTCCACCCTGAGTTGGCACAGTTAGTGCTAACATCTGCCCTGCATAGCCTCCCAGCAACTGCTAGAACCTAGCTCCATCTGGGTCTGGGCGCACCCCAGCAATTGGTCCATCTCTGCTGGTCTGGTAGCTATTCCAGGCCACTGCAGAAGTGGTCAGAGCCTCATTGCTCCTCCCTGTCCTTGCTGCAAACACAATAAAGCAAAATAATTACAAATTCTGCATCTAATCACATGTTGCCCTCAACTCAGTATTCAGCATTTATAAATGTGCTGATCTATTATCAGACACTAATCTAGTTCTTTTCTGTAGAAAGAAAAATATCACAATAAATTCAATGAGCTCTCATGAGAACTGCCCAAATCAAAAAGCTTTGTGTGTCTGTTTAGGCTCCACAATACCCTGTTTGATAAACTAGCTGCGCTAAGCAGGGGCTGAATAACTGAATTTAGACTCGTGGAAGCTTCGCTTTGGCTTATAATGAATATGAAATAGTCCACAATTTAATTCCTAGAGAGTTCAGAGCTCCTCCTAACTCAAATGCTCCTATTTTCCAGAAATAAAGGGGGTGGGGGAGAAAAAGAACATACACTGTCTATACCACCCCCTGGTATATGATGAGTCAAGTATGTGTCCCTGATGGGAAAATGGCTACTTGACATTTTGAAATAATTTGAAAATGAACAAGTCCACTAACTTCACAGGAAAAGAAGTTAGTGTATAACTATCGCCACTGGGTTTCTATTCCTGTAAATCTTTTGTGCCCCTTTTCCAGAAGTTACGTAGAGGTCAGACCATCCCCAGAACTGGTTTAGTAAGTGGATAATGTAGAGGAGTTGATGACCCAGAATTAGAATGTTGGAGCTAACTTACGTTTCTTAAATTCAGACTTCATTTTAATATCTGTATTTAAAGGCTAAATTACACTAGAAATTTTACTTCAACAAATCCAGTTAACTATGCATATAGTAAGCTATATGTTCCTACATATGCAGAGAGGGAGAAAAAAGACTAAAACTGAGAGCTTTGTTTAGACAGCAGTTACTGCTCACACAAGTTCTCATTACTGAACCAGCTGACGATAACCAGGTCCATCTACAAACATGTCAACTGCACATTCCTTATTCCACCATCATTTCCTTTAGCTACCAAGGACTTGTTAGTTTGCCCTAATCATAGGATTTAAATAACCTTTGTTGACATTAAGCCTGAGAAACAAATGTTTTCGTTTTCTGCACAAAGATTCTGTAGAATTAGGACATAGAATGTGTTCCTTTGGGGACTGGGCACAGTGCAGTTGAAAAGGTCTCCAGAAGCAGAGACATGATAAAAAATTTTGGTTCCTGTGTACTTTATCCCCCCTCCCCCCAAGAGTAACTGATAGAACCTGCTTGGTTCTGACCTCTTCACACCTTGTAGAAGTACTTTTCATTTGACAGATTCTGGTAGGTTCCACCTGCTCTTTATCTTAGGAAGAGTTCTGATCTTGGAGAGGCAAGAGTTTAGCATCTCTAATCTAGTTTACAAATGATCAATCCCATTCTCTCTTCCCCTGTCTCTCTGATCTCATCTCCTATTCTTTCTTTTTTTTTCCATTTGGAGAGGTTTTTACTATAGGGCACATGCGCTTACCAGACAGAGAGATACGGAGAGATAGAAAGCGAGAAATCATCCCCCAGAGAGGATGGCCATGCTGCAATCCCTTCTCCTCCATTCTCCTCTCGGGATCTTGGGCACGCACACACACACGCGCCCGGCGTGAGTTTAAGCCACTGGGTCCAGGACTTGAACTGTGGTTGACTACATGGGAGTCCAGAGACATAGCCATTACGCTAACTGCTGGTCCCTCCTATTGCTTTCTTACTAATCACTTTCCTCAGGCCACATGAACCTCCCTGCTTTCTAGACAATCTCTGATCCACTCCAGACTCAGAGCCTCAGGACCCTTGCACCTACTGTTTCGTCTGCTTGCCTCCTCTAGGCTGCTCCTCTCCAAGTATCTGTGCAGATTGCTCCAGTACCATCCTTTTGGTCTTTGTTCAAATGTCATCTTAATGTTGACTCCTCTGACCTTATGATTTAAAGTCACAACTCCTTCCAATCCTTACTAGCTTCTGTCCTTGTTTTATTATTCATTGTGTTAAAGGGTTTAACACTGGGGCCAGCAGGTGGCATGGTGGTTAAGGTGCTGGACTTTGACATGGTCGACCATAGTTTGAGTCCAGACCTGGCGGCTTAAAAATCACACCAGACACACGTACATGCATGCCCCAAATCCCAGGAGAATGGGAATGTGGCATGGCCATCCTCCCTGCGGGGGCACAGAGGGGTGATTCCTCACTTTCCCTCTCACTGTCTCTCTATCCCTTTACATACCACATTGCAAACACCTACCAAAAAAGGGGGTGAGATGGGGTTAACACCATACTACACAGTATGTACATTACATTCTTTTTTCTTTATTTCCTGTCTCTGCTTACTATTAGCTATATGAGAACAAAACCCTTTTTCTCTTTCTGCTTTGTTCCTGGCATCTAGTAGTGTAGATGGCACAGAAAAGGCACTCAGTCAATTGTCAAATGAAGGAATGCATGACTTCATTAACAGGCCGGATCAATGAGCTTCTGTCTTATTCTCTCAGCCTGGATCTGGCTCTGGCTGCTTTCCTTCAGTGTCAGCACCTTGAGGAATAGCCCTGGTCCTGTTCTCTAGGAACTTAGATGCTGACCTTGCACCCCTACCCCAATTCTCTTAACAGACTTCCTTCGTGCCCACTGCCTGGATTTCTGAGCACTTCTATTCCTGAATATCCTCATCCTTATCATGTTATTTGTCTGAAGGCTCATTCATTACTTGGCCTTCATGTAGTCAACCAGTCATTTTTAAGTGACCTCCATGTACTGAAAATTGAGCAATATCCTAGGGAAAAGGAAGACAGGAAATCTCAGCCCTCAGATACCTAGGACTCCTTAATAGAAGGCTTACCTTAATAGCTTGCTTTGTCTTTCAGTCTAGATCTTTGGGTCTTCTGAACAGCTCTGTCCATTTAAAAATGAGGGTCTAGTTCTTTTTGTTTTTGTTTGTTTTTTCCTTTGGTTTTGTTTTTCCTATACAGTGCATGCACTCACTGGAGAGAGACAGACAGATAAAGAAGAAAGTAGGACCCACAGATGGCATAATGGTTACATGGCTGGACTCCCACATCGTTGTGACCCTGGTTCAAGTCCCAGACACTGTGACTTAAACCTCATGCCAGGTTTCATGTGTGTGTATGCCCAGGATCCTGAGAGGAGAGTGGAGAAGACAGGATTGTAACATGGCCATCCTCCCTGGGGGGAGATTTCTTGCTTTCTGTCTCCCTCTATATCTCCAGCAAGTGCATGCTCCCTATAGCAAAAATCTCTCTCAAAAAAAAAAAAAAAAAAAGGAGAAAGTGAAAAAAAATCACCACTCCCAGGAGAGATAGCCAATCCATTCTCTTCCTCCCTTCTTGAGATTTTTGGGCACACTCCCACATGTGTTTTTCAAGGCACTATGTCCAGGATTAAACTGTGCAGTTGGCTGTGTGATATCTAGAGACTTAACCTCCATGCCATCTGCTGGCCCAATGAAGGCCTAGTGTTATGACCAACTTCTTTCCAGTGTGCCCCATATCACTAGAGTCAAGAAGCTATGTCTCACAGAATCTGAATTAGAGGACAGCCCTGTATAATGTATATTTCAAAAAACACACCATCATCTGAAAACCCTATATTGTGGATTTTATACCTATTGATTTTCTCCTTGGACTATTTTTGAAAATTTTGACCACTCTTGCTTTAAGTAAATCCAAAATATTTTCCTTAGCAAACCATTCTTGCCTTCTGCTTCTCCTTTAGAACATTCTTCATTTAACAACTTAGGCAATGATCAACTTGTTCCAACAGCCAAGGGTTTAGCTCTTAATAATCTGAAACTCCCCCTTTGGCTTAGAAGTGGAAAAACTTGTACCTTCTCAGAACTACTCTGTTTTGTTTGTACAAGTTATTGCCCTGATGGTTTTGATAGTCATCAGGTATTTTAATTACTGAAACTCATTATTTTCTCTAAAGAGCCTCACTTAGAGAAGCACCATGAAATATAATATACTTCATGAGAAATCAACGGTTGCTCTGAAAAACAAAGCCAAATCCAACGTGAAGGTCAGGTAACAGCCCACTAGATAATTCTGTTCAGACCCGTTTCTTATCCAGTTATTGCCAAAGCTTTTAGCATCTTGAGTTCATGAGCCCTCTACAAACAAACATATTTATCAAATGCAAATGTCATCAACTTCTCTTTGCTTCCTTTTCCTGGGAAGAAGGATGCAAAAGGAAACATCTTATGCTTCAACATTACCTGCACATTGGATGAGGGAATTTACTGGACCAATGGTTCACTGTTCATCATGGTTTTCTCTCCAATCTTAACAAAAACTTGCCCAGACATTGCTACCTGATCAAGTTTTCAAAGAATCTTCCTTTCTCTTATTGCTAATAACTTTATAGGGTAGTTATAATGTCCCTGCTCTCCTTCCTCAACTCACGGGTGCTTCTCAGTGCTTGTAATTGAATCCCACAGTCCATCATGGTTTTCTCTCCAATCTTAACAAAAACTTGCCCAGACATTGCTACCTGATCAAGTTTTCAAAGAATCTTCCTTTCTCTTATTGCTAATAACTTTATAGGGTAGTTATAATGTCCCTGCTCTCCTTCCTCACCTGTAAATGAAACCCACAGTCACCAATTAACTATACTTTAAAGTCACTGATGACTTTTTAAATTCAAAGGCATTCTACTAAGTGACCAGACTCCTTCAGCTTTTGACACTGTAGATTTCGCCTCCTTTGTGAAGTGTCTTTCTCTTGGTTTCCATTACTACATGATATTTTGTTTTTGCATCCGTTTTCTTTCCTGACAGTCCCCTTTTCCCCCCGTCTCCAGTCCCCTTAAATAGGGACATTTGCTATCTTCAGTCTTTAGTTTCCTTATTTTTTTGCCTGTCATACTCTACCATAATTATCTCATCCAAGGCTTCAGTCTTTACCTCTAAAACAAATCAGTCTTGACTGTGTCATGACACTGGCATTGCTTTTGAGCTCTCCACCACACTTCAGGTGCTTGCTGTTCATAGCTATGAAACTATCCAAGCTGGTGCCGTCAATAAACACCTTCTAAACCAAACTCATCATTTCCCCAGAAACTGACCGTGCTCTTCTATTTACTGTCTTGATAAATGTCACCTGAGTATACATGTTACTCCAGAGAGAAAGCTTCGAGAAATGAAGTCAGCTCCCTCCTATCTATCATTGTTCAATCCCCTTAGTTCTCCTACTTCACTCACCCACGGTTATCCGCTCTGGCCTATCATATCGGTTGTCTTCTCATGTTGGACCTTCTGCTCCTTTGTGCATTTGTACCACCTGACAAACAGGGGCAGATTTTCACTTGTCATCCTTCTCTACACTCGGAGTCCCAACTTGGCATTCTACAGCAGTAATCCTAAATGGCTCTCTTTACTGGATAAAGCACTAACTCTTATGGTTACCTTTCAAGCATTGTTTGCCTCACACCTTCACAACCGTCAGAACATATGTCTTCTGGTCCCACTTTTCACTTATGATTCCCAAATGTACTATGAAGCCTCCATGTATTTATAAAATCCTATTCTCTTTATCTAGAATATTCTCTCATCCATTTTATCTGATGAGTTCCTATTCACTGGTTCAGGTCCAGCTTAAAATTTAATCCTTCTGCCCCCTCATCTGCAAAGCCCACTGCACCACATTTACATGCCCATAGAACAGTTGGGCTATGATCAGATGCGATATCAGAGCTTCATGTTATTCATGACTTAACCTGGTAATTAATATCTGGCATGTGCTCAATGACATCATTCACTTTGCAGACATTTACTGAGTGCTCATCACATACCTAGCACTCTTTTAGGTGTTGACCACACAATGGTGGAAATAAAACAGGCACAATCCCAGCAAAACAGGGGTTACAGGTTAGGGGAAATTCCAACAGACATCCACAATGAAGAGACAAATATGTCTTCCATTTCACTGAGTCTCCTGTGCTTTCTATAATTTTCATTAACTCAAGATGTAACTTCTTCTATGTGAAATTGTTAGCTACCCAAACTACTAATTAATGCTAATTAATGTAAATATCATTAGAAATAATTAACATTATAGTGATCAGATGCCTAAAACTTGCCTTTTTTATTTTTTGTAAAAGAGGAAGACTGAAGAAAAAAATAGAGGACTGAATGTATGCACATTAAAGTGCATGTATGTATGTGTAAGTATATTTTTCTGAAGACCTTGGAGTGATAAAAAGGAAGGGGAAAGATGAATGTATTAGTAGAGGTTGTAGAAGCACCATGTTTGGAAACACAGAGTGCTGAGCAATAGCTTAGGCCATGATCTTCTGTCAATGTTTTTGGACAACTTTCCTGAACATCCCAGGTTTTGTGACCAGTGTCCTGCACCATTATTGTGTTTTCAAGCAGCCGTCTGGGTTTTTCCAGGCATAGTTGGGTCTGTAATTGCATTGTCACCATAGTTGGGTCTGCAATTGCATTGTCAGGCAAGCTAAACAAAAGGCAGTCACTCAGTTCTATTGGAAATGAGGACAGCATTAATTAATGTAGAAAAGAGGGGAAATGAGGGAACTCTTAGTGTTACTTTGATTCATTGTAATTGATGATTAAAATATCCATAAAATTCTCCCTTATGAATGAAATACATTGTAAACTGCTTGGGCATGCTAATCTTCATAACATATGTCCTTAATTTAAAGGGACAATTTACTCTTACCTTTTATCTCACCTGAAAGCATCCCACGTTATTAGTAAATGCATACTGTTAGAACAGCAAAGGTAAAGTCTGTGGGCAGATGTCGGTTTAGACATGACAACCTATAATCAGACTTAGTCACACCAAACAACTAGCTAACATTCCCAGGCATACAGGAAGGATCAAGTGGCACTTTTCTCTGAGAACCTTGTTCTTGCACAAGTCGGAATGCCCTGGAAGTTGCCCGGCTTCTCTGCTCCTGATGACTGTTAATGAGCATTTAGAATTAAGAATGAGCCAGAACCTCTTTGCTCTTCTTTCCTGGTCTCCATGGTCCCTTCCATTTGGTCAGATGCCCTCCTAGCATGACGAATAGCATTGGTAATGCTTCCTGACCAATGTCCCAGTTAAGGCTCTTCCAAGAAATCCAAACACTAGGTCCTCTGTCATCCTTCTAACACCATTTCATGCCACAGTTGAGGTTTCTTTGTCATAGACACATTTTTTTTGAACACAAGAAATCAGAAAAATAGATTTTGGTACCCAGCAGCAATAGAGGATCAACTTAAGTATAAAAATAAGAAGATTTCAAAAATGAGATCAAATAGGATTTCAACCACAGAAGAGACCCTCTGCCCAGACTTCACCCTCCTGCTCCCTAGTCCAGCCAGGAGCCAGGAAAAAGTGTATAATCCATCAGATGACCAGAAAACATCTCAGAGGCACAAGAAATATGAGTAATGAAAAAAGATCTCTCCTCAAATGGAAAAGAATAACTCCTCTTCCTCCATTAAAAATACAAGGGAACTCATGGAAATGTCAGATAAAGAATTTTAAATATTCATAGTGACAAAACTAAGAAAAAAGCAGGAGAAAAGAGACACTGAGTTCCAGATGAGGAAGTTCTTGCATAATCTGAAAGAGAAAACACACATCATAAAAAAGAATCAAACAGAATTGTTAGGGATGAAGGTTGTAATATGGAAATAAAAATTTCTGTTGAAAATATCAAAAGCAGATTAGATCATGTAGAAAAATCAAATATCTGATACAGAAGATAGAATCTCTGACCTAGAAAAATTCACCAAAAAGACTGAGAAAATAACCCCCCAAAATGCAAATATCATATGAGTAATACTAGACACCATTAAACACTTGAACTTCTGGATCATCGGTATCCCAGAAGGTGAAGAAACTAATAGGGGCATTGATAATCTATTCCATGAAACCCTGGAAGAAAACTTTCCAAACCTAGAGAGACACTCAAATATCCAGACCCGAGAAATACACAGGACTCCACATAGAATGACTCAAGAAGATCTTCCCTGAGGCACATCATAGCCAGATTGACCAAAACCACAGACAGAGCCAAGATACTAAAATTGGCAAGAGAGAAACATCTAGTTACTTTCAAAGGATATCCCATGAGTTTAAGATCAGACCTCTCATCGGAAACAATGCAAGCAAGGGAAGAATGGGAAAATATATTCAAAATGTTAACTGAAAAACAATTTCAACCAAGAATACTATACCCATCAAGATTATCTTTCATCTGGGAAAAAAAGACAAAAACATTCTCAGATAAACAAAACGAAATAATTTACCAACACCATGCCAGCCTAAGGGAGTCCTATACCAGGAAAACTAAAGTCAGACACAGAAATAAGAGTAAAAGAAACAGCCAAGAGAATGGCCAGCCTAAAGGTAGGGACAAGTCTATAGTTCAATGCTAACTTCCAGAGCTTAAATGGAAAGATCAGACCACAGTAACACTGCAAATTCAATATAAGAGAGATTAATTACATGAGTCTGAACTAGTAAAATAGAATTTTTTTTACTTTAGACTAAAATATTACTTATTTTCTTTGATGTTTTGATTTCCATATTTAAGGACTTTTGTCTTCTCTTACACTGTTGATAGGCTCATCTACCTACTATTTGAACTGAATCCTAACTTTTTCCTGGCCTTAAGTTTTAAGCAAATTTCTCTTAATTTTTTTAAATTGTAATCTATTAAGACTAAAACTTTTATTCTTAAATTAAAAAATACCTATTGATACCTATTTAATGACTGCAGTCAGCTCTATAGCCCCAGCGAGGTGCTACTTTATAGGATGTTCACTTTACTCAATGAAGTTTATGCCTAAAGTCAGACATGCATTCTTAAATATGTATATTTCAGCTGTGCTTGATATGGAAAAGTCTTTAAATTGATTAAGATTTTTAGTGAATCAATAAAATGTGAAAAAAAGTGGCATGGAAAAGAAGTGTATATACCAGAGACTGTGTGGGAGAAGGGGGAGAGCTGTCAGAGGGTGGGAGGTAGGGAATCAAGGGGAAAAAATGAAAGAAAACACATAAGAAGAAAGAAATATAAAATTATTTATTGATAATAACATATATGGTAATATCCCTTGATTGAGTCATATACAAAGTAAACTGGACGGAAAAATCTCATTTTGTATACTGTCATGATGTATAGTGAATTACTGTAAATTAATTAAATAATTATTTTTAAAAAGAGATTAAATAGAACCTCATAGAAGTGATTTCAAATAAGAGAAGAATGAGGGAGCATTAATAATGTTTGTGTCCTTAGTTGTGCGTGGTACTGGTACTGTGCTAAACATTTTATATTTATTAGTTTCACTTTATCCTCCGTCTAATTGATTTGTGAAGTCAGTCCTATGATTATTCCCACTGTACACTGAGATTCAGAGATGCCAAGTAACTTATTCAAGGACACGTGGCTAGTAAGTGAAGGAACAGAGGCTTGAATCTGGCTCTAGATGATGCCAAGGTTTGGCTTTATTTTGTATTTGTGTGTGTGTGTGTGTGTGTGTGTGTGTGTGTGTGTATGTGTGTGTATGAGATAGAGTATACGCATGCATAAGAGCTGGAGAGAGAGAGAGAAAGAAGCAGATAGAGAGGTATCCTCCTAACAGGGTCTGGTTACACCAAGATCTCCTTATCGCAAACCTCTATCTCATCAAGCTCTTGGGCCTACATGTGTGCATCCAATGTGCTTCAGATACACCAGGCGAGAGACCTGAACCATGGACAGCCATATGGCTTCCAGCATTGTAGTCTAGCATGCTGCTAGACTGTGTCACAGAGGCTGGGCCAGGTTGGGCTTTTATATCATTCATAGCATGTCCTAATGTGTTAGCATGAGTGATATGAAATATCTCAAATGCATGTATTATATGCTTGCATTATATGTAGTAGTTCCAGAATGATAGCCTGACAAAAGAAAATGTTCTTTTCAAATGCCTTACTGAAAACTAACCACTGTCTGCAGTGATTTGACCTCAGTGTCTACTCTATATTTTTATTTTTAGCAGCTTTGGGGCTGTCTGGCAAGGGCTGCACCATTCTAGCTGTGCTCTGTGCCTCTTTTCCAGGCTCCCCCAAGCCTGTAGGAGGCCAGACTGTGTGGAGGAAATGAGACAGTGCCCCCAACTAGTCAGCTACTTTAAGGATGTATTGTCTGCAAAGTGGAATCATCACCTGCTATTGTGTTCTGATCCATTAGGAGAGAGTGTTGCCAAGAATTTAGTACTAAAATAGAGTTCAAACCCCAAATAAGAAGTTTTAGAGCAGAACAACTTTTAAATGAGCATTTCTTGGACATTTTCTATGTGTCAAAAGTGCTAAGCACTTTACAAACATCTCATTCCCTCCTCATCAAATACACACACACACACACACACACACACACACATATATAAAATCTGTATTTTAGCATTCCTATTTTATAGATTAAAACACTAGGCCTTAAAGAGGTGTATCAATCTTCCCCAGTCTTATAGCCTTAGGTGTCAGAAACTAGATGTAAACTGGGAACTATGTATCTACAAAGCATGCACTCATCTTTTTTTGTTTTTTTTTAAGAGAGATTTTTGCTATTAGGTGCATGCATTCACTAGAGAGACAAATACACAGAAAGCGAGAAATAATCCCCCAGATGGCCACCCACAATCTCTTCTCTTTCACTCTCTTCTGGGGATCTTGGGTACACACGCACACAGGTCTGGCGTGAGTTTTAAGCCG
Source organism: Tupaia belangeri chinensis (assembly GCF_000334495.1). Lineage (NCBI taxonomy): Eukaryota > Metazoa > Chordata > Mammalia > Scandentia > Tupaiidae > Tupaia > Tupaia belangeri. The sequence goes on along the minus strand of NW_006206301.1, from coordinate 2,512,090 downwards.
TCAGGTCCAGGACTCAAACTGTAATCAGCTACATGGGAGCCCAGTAATGTAACCGTTATGCCATTTGCTGGTCCCTCTTTTTGTTTTCTTGACAAATAAGAGAGGTATATAATTACGGGAATAAGCAGTATGGTTGAGTTATATGCATCCAGTGTAGAATTATTGAATTAGGCTGATTAATATATCCATAACTTTAAATATTTATCATTTATTCCTCCTCCTTGACTGTAACTTTCCAACATGCCCCTACATTTCAGTTTCTATGACTGTCATTCTATTCCCTGCTTTTTCTGAGTTCAGTTGCTTTCGACTCCATCGGTAAGTAAAAACATGTCTCTTGTCTTTCTATGCCTGGCTTATTTCACTTAAAATAATACCCCTCAGTTCCACCATGTTGTCACAAATGACAGCTGTCCTTTATAAGGATGACTAGGATCCCACTGTGTGTGTATATGTACCACGTTTACTTTACCCATTCACACGTGATAGAGTCACGTTGATTCCATGGTTGGCCCTTGCGTGCACTCATACCTTTGCTACCACACTAGCTGTCACCCACAGCATGTCCTAGCGTGTTATCATGAGTGAAACGAGAAAGAGACGCTTTATAAAGAGCCAGCAATGTTGTGAGTAGCATGTAGGAATGTGTGGTACATGTTAAGAGTTATCAATTGTATGTGCCAAAGCTGATAGAAAGATAAAAAGAAAACTGTTCTAGAGGCCAAACGGGAAAAGAAATATAATGTACTCTTGAATCTATCAACTAATTCACCTCTGGTGTGTCAATGTACAATTTAAGGAGAATATTTGACATTCACCTTCCTCACTGGAGTGGTTGTTTTTGTTATTTGTGTGTTTGTTTAAATAATTATTTATCTTATTTATTTATTTAGAATTATTTTTTATTTAACTTTATGTATTAAAATTTGACCAGAGTGGGACAGAGCAAGAGAGAAAGTGAGAAAGCAAGCTGTCAGGTCCAGGACTCAAACTTCAGTCGTTCATGTGGGAATACAGCACCCTTAACCACCATGCCACCTGCTGGCCGCCCCCTCACTGGAGTGTTTTAAGAAGAAACATTGTAATATATAATTATTGTAAAATATTTCTCATCTGATGTGTTTATCAGTATCATGCCCTACTAAGTTGATTCTTTATGCAATAAATTGCTGCTTTCTGGAGAAAAGCATAACATGATCAAATTACCATTATAAAAGGAAAAAAAACATTGGCAGAAATAAGTATGTAAGATGAATGGAAGGAAAGGAGTAAACTTGCTTAAAGGGGTTTGATGAAACAGCAAAGTTGTGACAAGAACGTGACACCCAGGAGTCTGGGGGTAAGCTGATTGGCAGAGGACCAGGGAAAGAAAGAACCATGTGAAAGTCAAAGGATAAAAAGACTCAGTAAGGAAAGGATAGCAGAGAACACTACTTCACTTCACCACTGTTTCACTGTTTTAGCTAAGTCAAAACAATGTGATTATTTGAAACTGCAAGCAGGAGACTTAAAATTTAATGGCAGCACTATCATCTCACATGACATGAAATGTGTATGTATTGAAACTTCTCTTAGCAAATACGTCATAGTTGGTTCAGAACATCTTTCTTAAAATACCCTTTAAAGTGCGATGAAAATCTCTTTTCACTGTCTTAGTATCTAGAATGAAGAACATCGCGTAGGCTGTGGAATGCGCTGGTTGCCGGAAAGATGTGCATGTGAAGCTTCCCGCGTTTTATCCTTCTCTTTCTCAGAAGAAATCAGATGGGGATTGCAACACTGGTGAAAAGACAGTTACTGGGGGCTGGACAGTGGCGCAGCAGTAACGCAACACCCTGTAGGGCTAACATACATAGGAAGATTCCAGGTTTGCATCCGGGGACCTCCCTGAGTATGTCCTGTTGGGCATGCTCACAACTCGGGCTGATTGAATGTGGAGGTGAATCATGGCAAGAAGACCCTACACGTGGTGACTCTCTCTCTCTCTCTCTCTCTCTCACTTGTGGAAATAATAAATAAACTTTTTATTTTTATTTAAAGATGACTTCGTTACTGGCCCAACCTTAGTGGCACAGGATATAGCATACTGATCTGCATCTGCAGTACTGGAAGCCACATGGCTGACTACAGGTTTGGATTCTGCTTTAACCTGATATATTCCTAGTACCCATGATCTGGATTAGGTAGAGGGCTGGGGGAGGGGACAGCTACATGATGACACCCCGGTGGGGGTCCATCTCTCTCACACGCTCTCTCTCATGAAAGAAACAAGAAAAAATACAACAGTTACTACTTGGCCTTGCACAGATTGCTTAAATTTACCAAGTCATAATTTTCTTATTTGTGATGCTGGAATAATCCTAATACTAACCTCCTAGAGCACTGAATGAATACAACCTACGTACAGTCAATGTTTATGTTTTAGTGTTTAACGCAGTTCAGCTGTATTGGTACCACTTATTCTATGTTTGAAGGATAGAATCTGCTGCAAAAGATTTTGAAGATCTAAAGAGAGATGGCCCCATAAAGATATACTTGTACTTCTTTTTCTATTGTCTAGATGATATGTTATTCATTTTTCTGGTTTGAATTTTAGAAAAAATTTTGAAGCTTTTGAATGAGAAGTTTTAAGAAAATATGATCCACAAGTCTCGGCACCAAATCACCACTATGAATGAAACTGCATGAACAAATAGCAATTCTTTTTTAAGAGAGATTTTTGCTATTAGGGTGCATGTACTCGCTGAAGAGGCAGAGAGCAACTGAGAGACAGAAAGTGAGAAATCATCCCCTAGGGAGGATGGCCATGCCTGCAATCCCTTCTCCTTCATTCTCCTCTCAGGATCTTGAGTATACATGCACACATGCCTGGTGTGACTTTCAAGCCTCTGGGTCTAGAGCTCAAACCACGATTAGCCATGTGGGAGTCCTGCAACATAACCATTACACAATCTGCTGGACCCAAGAAGAGCAAATTTTTTTTGAGAGAGAGTTTTTTTGCTATAGGGAGTATATGCTCTTCAGAGAGACAGAGAGAAAGAGAGAGACAGAAAAGAGAAACCACGCCCCTCCCCCCACCCCCAGGGCAGATGGCCATGCTGCAATCCCTTCTCCTGGGATCTTAGGCCAGCATGAATTTTAAGCTGCTGGGTCCAGGACTCAAACCAGAGTCAACTATATGGGAGTCCAGCAATGTAACCATTACACCATCTGTTGGTCCCAAGAAGAGCAACTTTTAAAGTCCTCAAATTCCTGTAAAAACAGTAATGCAACGAAGATACTATTTTTTAATGCTACATTTGTCTATAACTGCCCTTTCCACAAGAATGCTCTATTTTCTTATGCATGAGAAGTCTTTTATTTTAACTTATTTATCACAATAAAATCTCTAACTGCTTTGTTATTTCTGTGTAACAGGGTAGGGAAGTAAAGGGCAGATAGTTCACACTGCACACAAAGTCCCATGGTCAAATCTGTATGTGTCAGGGTCATGTGTTCAGGTCAGAGACTTCACCTGACCTCAGCAACACAGACCCCACTGTTGTGCACAGCCTCACACAGGCATATCTTTCCCCCTTTCATCTGGGTTTTTCTTTTCCTCTTATAGCTAGAGGGCAAGTGCGCTCATAAGAGAGGAGAGAGAGAAAGCATCCCCATTGGGTGTGACCACACGACAGTCCTTTTTCCTCCAGTTCTCCAGTCCATCATGATTTTGAGCAAGCCACTGGGTCAAGACTCTAACTGTGGTCAACAATGTGGTATCCTGCTCCCAGTATACAGTGCTTAACTGCTACACCGCAGGGCCAGTCCTCATCTGAGTTCTCAGCTCCTGCTTCTTTCACTCCTTTTTCCTGGTGCACTACGGCGACAAAGGTCAGAGTCTCTGAGCACTTTCATGCCCTAGTCAGAGGCTGTGTGAAAGGGCGCATATAGAAACTTCAGATAGTGTTGTGAGTTCTCCCATGCCACACAGATAAAACATACACAACACACACCTACACAACACATACATGCATAGACACACACAGAGAGACATACACAGAGACACACACACACATCGCAGCGCTATCTCACTGTAGCAATGCTTTTATACATGACTAAAGTATCCCAGGGTGAACAAGAAGTACAGTGTAAATAAGAGGATAATGAATAATACTTTCAGTGATTCTCCTCTGGCAGAAGTCTATACAACTCTATTTAGATTGCATTGAGGATCTCAGCATTCTCCTCTTTTATAAAACAATTCGAACTTCTCTCTACTCTTACCAGAAAAAAACGATGCCAACATTTTCCCAGACCCTGCCCTTCTCCACTGCTCTGTAGTGCACCTTAGTTTGACTTCCATACTTTTTTTTTTTTTTGAGAGATTTTCACTGTAGGGCACGTGCGCTCGCCAGACAGACAGAGAGAGACAGAGAGACAGAAAGCGAGAAATCACCCCCCAGGGGGGATGGTCACGCCGCAATCCCTTCTCCTCCATTCTCCTCTCGGAATCTTGGGCACGCACGCACATGCGCCCGGCGTGAGTTTTAAGCCACCGGGTCCGGGACACGAACCGCGGTCGACTACGTGGGAGTCCAGCGACATAGCCATTACGCTAACTGCTGGTTCCCGACTTCCATACTTTTTGAAAAGGGACATTCACATGCCCATCCCTCACCCCAGTCCAAGTGCTGGCGGGGATCCTATCAATTCCTCCCTCTCCTTCACCCTGAATCCCGTTGCCTACTGAACCTCATTCAGTCGGCAAGTCCTGTTATTTCCAGTATGTTTCCCGGCCTTTTCCTTCCCGTGACTCCTGTGGGGCCCATATATTTTTTGCCTCAGTAATTGCAGCAATATTCTAATTGGTCTGCTGCTTCCTGTCTTCTGCTCCTCAAGTCTGTCTTCCTTATGTTGTCAGTGAGTGTTCAAGGAAGGCATGTCACTTCCATCCTGGAAGCACGTCCTAATCCTACTTGATTATAATATTAATTGGAAATTTAGATGGTTGACCCCTCCCCTAGAATCTCCAGAGACCTAAAACTAGGATCGTACCGGGTGAACCAGGACAGTTAGTCACATTACAACCACCATGCTGCTCTGCAAATTTTTCTTTTCCTTGCCTGACATTGGGAATATATCAAGCTTCAATGGGATGAATGTTTGTAAGCCCCTAAATTCATTTATTGAAGATTAATCCCTACTGTGTTGGTATTTGGAGGTAGGACCTTTGGGAGATAATTAGGTCATTGAGGTGGAGCTTTAATGAATGGGATTAGTGCCCTTATAAAAATCATTGCTTTGGGGCCAGCAAGTGGCATGGTGGTTGGGGGGCACTGGACTCATACAGCCAACCACGGCTTGAGTCCTAGACCTGGCAGCTTGCTCTCTCTCTCTCTCTCTCTCTCTCTCCACACACACACACACACACACGAACACACACACACACACACACATTCTCTCTCTCATCTAATTTAAATAAATAAATAAAGTTAAATAAAATAATTCTTTAAAAATTGTTTAAAAAGTCATTGCTTGGGACCAGCAGTTAGCGTAATGGCTATGTCGCTGGACTCCCACGTAGTCGACCGCGGTTCGAGTCCCGGACCCGGTGGCTTAAACTCACGCCGGGCGCGTGTGCGTGCGTGCCCAGGATCCCGAGAGGAGAATGGAGGAGAAGGGATTGCGGCGTGGCCATCCCCCCTGGGGGGTGATTTCCTGCTTTCTATCTCTCTGTCTCTCTCTGTCTGTCTGGCGAGCGCACGTGCCCTATAGCAAAAACCTCTCCAAAAAAAAAAAAAAAGTCATTGCTTAATCTCCCTGCATTTTGCCACATGAGGAAACAAGAAGAAGATGTCCATCTCCGAATCAGAAAGGGCACCCTATCAGACACCAGATCTGCCAATACTTTGATCTTCGGCTTTTTGGTCTCCAGAACTGAGAGAAATAAATTTGTTATTTAAGCGCCAGTCAATGGTATTTTTGTTATAGCAGCCCAGTCTGACTAAGACAAAGCAGATGACTGACACCCACTGTTCCAGCGAACAGTGGTCAGAGGATCTGATATCTCTACCCCACTCACCATTCCAGAGTGTTCATCACCTATGACATGTGGGGCTTACCAGGGGACAGGACTCACTCTGTAGAACTTTGCTGTTATGAAGAAGTTTGGACTTCCCCAAGTATTCCAGTCTGAGCTAGGGCAAGAGATTCCGAAAATTTGATTCAACACAAATTGCTCCAGTGTTTTTCTCCTGAAGAATTTAAAACTCTAAAAACTTTTACTGGTAAGTTCTGAGCAACTGAGAGTTTTAAAGAAGATAGCAGAACAGGGAACTAAAGAAAAGGAAAATAAAGAGGAGTTTTAAAAAGTTCATGGAAATGCATACTATGAAAAAACTGCATGGATTTCAACAATTTTTGCACCAAATAAATCATTTTCCATGAACTTTATAAAGTCCCTTCACTGAAGAGCTAAAACATTTAGTAATGATTTAAGTCATTTATCAGATTAATATCAAGGAAGATAGCATACCCAGTGTTCTTCAAATAGCACACAGCTCTTTACAGGTGCACAAAGAGGAGCATGCCTAGAGTCTGGGGCGATGGATGTCAGTTCTTCTCTCCAGACCTCAGGAAGGATCACTTTTCAGTCTCCTCATGTGGAACTTCTTTCCTGATTGTTCATGGAGTTACCAACTTACTTATCTGTTATAAATATTGACCTTTAAAAGAAAATGAAAGATCCTTGACTATTGTCTTCTGTCCCCACTCCCATCTCTACAAATGACCCCTTTAATTATTTGTTTCTTCTTTTTTTTTTGGAGAGGTTTTCGCTCGCCAGACAGACAGAGAGAGACATAGAGACAGAAAGCGAGAAATCACTCCCTAGGGGGGATGGTCACGCCACAATCCCTTCTCCTCCATTCTCCTCTCGGGATCTTGGGCACGCACGCACACGCGCCTGGCGTGAGTTTTAAGCCACCGGGTCCGGGACGCGAACCACGGTCGACTACGTGGGAGTACATCGACATAGCCATTACGCTAACTGCTGGTTCCCAATTATTTGTTTCTTCTAGTAGTTACTTCTTCAAGTGACTACTATCTCTAAATAATACACAATGATACACACCTTATATAGCTAGCTCTAGATTTTCCAGTTTTTCATATTCTCTATTGATGTCTTGCTCTAGTAATAAAGCATTCACAACCTTTCCCTCTCCTGGATAATGCCAGTGTTTGTACATCCTATGTAGAATGCATTTGAACTTTAAGTAATGTAGGTCACTTTTGCTTTTCTTCTCTCTGCTTTATGAAATAAGGATATTAGGCCCTTTACAATACCTCTCCACACTCTACACTCTGACATCTGTACTTATACCATAACATTCTCAAGTTAGTATAATTTATATTTCATTCTAAAAACATAAATACTACTTGATGTTCTTCCACAGAATAATTTTTAAAATCAAAGAAGTGTCTACATCATTATAATCATGTAAATGTTGTTCACTACCCAGTTGAATATTACAACTACATTTTATCTCTCATATCTTTTTTTATTTTCAGTTTAAAAATGCTTTCTTGTAAAGGGTAATATCAAATCTCTCTCCTTTATTTCCTGGTGATCTCCATCCCAGTCTCTTTTGACTATTATTTTATTTTGACCTTTTGTCAAAGTTAGTTTTACTGTAGAGCTGTCATCATTGTCTCTTCTTTTACTGATTTTCTAGGATGGATTTACTCTTCCATGGACTACATATTCCTCTTTCTTCAGTCACGCTTGCTTGGTAGAGTACATCCTCAAGTAATTTCTGAGAAAAGGATAAGAGTTCCAAGTCTTTGTACTTCCTAAAAGTACCTTTGTTATATCCCGTCAGTTAATTGTTAATTTAACTGCTTAAGCAATTCTAGAGAGAAAAATTTTCTTCCTTAGAATTTTGAAAGCCCTGAGACCAGCAGATGGCATAATGGCTATGTTGCTGAACTCCCATGTAGTCAAACACAGTTCGAGTCCCAGACCCAGTGGCTTAAACTCTTGTCGGGCACGTGTGCATGTGTGCCCAAGATCCCAAGAGGAGAATGGAGGAGGAGGGATTGCAGTGTGGCCATCCACCCTGGAGGGTGATTTCTCACTTTCTATCTCTCTCTGTCTTTCTGGCAAGTGCACATAAACCTCTAAAAAAGAAAAAAAAAAGAATTTTGAAAGTCTTATTCTTTATTCTAATTTTTTTGGTCTGATCTATTTTTGGTCTGATCTATTTTTTTAATAGTCTAGTTTTTAATCACTTGAAAAATTTTAGAATCTTTTATTTTTCTTTTGCATTCTAAATTTTCACAGTGTTATGTCTAGATTTCATTACATTAAAAACTCACTAAGTTTTTGTCACATGTATATGAGTGTTCTTGAGTTTAGGGTATTCTGTAAAAGAGCAAGTCTCAAACTACTTGATCCCAGGGTCTCTTTACACTCTTAAAAAATATATGGACCTCCAAATAGTATTTGTTTATGTGGACTGCATCTATCAATATTTAACATATTATGAATTATGATTAGAAATTTTTAAAATATGCTTTATTAATTCATTTATAAATAATTATTTTAACAGTAATGAATCCATTGTCTGTTAACATACATAATATGTTTTTATTAAAATATATTTCCAAAATAAAATAATTTCACAGAAAAATAGTATTGTTCTGCATTTTTGCAAACCTCTTTAACATCTTAATAGAAGATAGCTGATCCCATATCTGCTTCTACATTAATCTATTAAGATAGATTTTTTTTTTTTTGGAGAGGTTTTGCTATAGGGCACGTGTGCTCGCCAGACAGACAGAGAGAGACAGAGAGATAGAAAGCAAGAAATCACCCCCCCAGGGGGGATGGCCACGCCGCAATCCCTTCTCCTCCATTCTCCTCTCGAGATCTTGGGCACGCACGCACATGCGCCCGGTGTGATAGTTTAAGCCACCGGGTCCAGGACGCGAACCGCGGTCGACTACGTGGGAGTCCAGCAACATAGCCATTACGCTAACTGCTGGTTCCAAGATAGATTTTTTTTATTATTATAAGAAAAAAAATGACCTCAAAACTCCTTGGATCCTTGAGAACTGTTGCTCTAGTTCTTTGATAATTTTTCCTTTCCAATTTTACTGTTTTCCTGAATAATAAACTAGTTTGTATATACTTGAAATATTTTACCTTTCAAAGTAGACTTAGACGAAGAGATATTATATTCATATGGTTCCAAAATCAAATCAAAAGAGTGAAAAAAGAAAAAGTACAGGAAAGCGATTGTTCCCACAGCTGCCCCAATCCATCCGTCTTTCTACCTCTTACCCATGTGAAGAGTATGTGCTCCCACATAACCTTGACAATAGAGTTGTTGAAGTTCTGAGTTTTAGCCATTCTGAAAGAAGTAGAAAAAATCAGTAATAATGGTTGCTCTGGTTAAGTACTGCTATAGTTTAAAAGACCACCTTAAATTAGCTTACAGCAAAGACAAAAATCATTTAATTAGCTCACAAGTCTTCAATTTCAGCAAGCTTGATGAGTGCAGCTCATTTGGGCTCCATGTGAACTGGGCCAACATGCCTCCTTCCAAAATGTCCTAAGTGGCTGGCAAATTAATACTGGTTATGGGTTCCTATCCAGATGGACTTCTCTCCTGAGAGACTTGTGCTTCCTCACAACATGGAGGTTGGGTTTTAATAGACAGATAGAGATAGAATTTATAAACCTAGTTTCTTAAGACATTTGACCCAGAAATAGACACAGAAACACTCATAGTCTATTGGTTAAGAAGTTATAAAATGCAGGTTCAAATGAAAAGGACAGATTTCAACTTACAAAGAGAGGAGTGGCAGGTAATTCTAGAGCCATGTTTTGAAATCAGTGTTTGACTTAGCATTTCTCTTATTCTGAGTGCAGATGACTATCATTTTTATAAATCTAAAGGTCATTTGTATTGCCTATGCTGGATCATCTGTTCATATTCTCTGCCTATGTTCCCCCCTATTTGTTTAACTAACATTTTAAAATTTCTTTCAAGGAGATGTGTATATAAGAGGGAGATGAGTCAGTGATGTAAGTCACATGATGCAAGCAGTCGGTTGCTGCTACATGATACTGGAGCCATGTTATAAAGCCCTGGATTCAGTGCCCAGGGCAGCCTGAACATGCCACCAACATGCCTGCAGGTGAACCCTTCGTCTCAGCTGGCTGGAAGGTTGAGGGTGGATGTCACAGTGTGACACCATCCTGTTAGGAGTCCCTTTCTCCTCTTTCTCTCGCTCATGAAATAAATAAATAAATAAATAAACTTATTTTTTTCCCAGTTTGACATTTGTCTGTCTTTTGAATTCTTTTGCAATATATTTGTATGCCCATGCAGAAGTTTTCAAATTTTGAGGAGAATTTTAAGGGAATATGGATGTCAACAGCAGTAAAACTAGCAGAGATACCCTTTAAAGAACCAGGAACTACATCTTTAGTGTTCCCACTTAAGTCACTTCTGTTTTTCATTTACCACACTAATGGGACACAAAGTAACATCAGTAACGATGGCTTATGGATTTGAACGTACAGTTAGAAAGGTTGTCTTCCTTTATATGAGTTTACTCATGTTTTTATCATGAAGCAGGCTCTTCTGCATTGAAGAAATAGTTCTATTGATACCAATCTTCAGTTAAGTAAGAAATTGTGCTTTAAAAACCAGCTAATACTCACTTTTGATTGTTTATGCCATAGCGATTATTGTATTGTAAATGAATTCAGCAAGCTGCCTGCCTGCTCCTCATGTTAACCCTTTCAAACATTTGAGAGGTTGCCAGAGAATGTCCTGACATTACAGAATCATTCAGTAGCAGATCTTCGGTACAGTTTCCGAAAGGGAAGTGAAGGAAAGGGAAAAGAGAAGGAAAAGAAAGAGAGAGAAAGATGGACTAAAGGAAGGAGAGTGGATGAGAATTAGCGAGAATGAACAAACCAACTACAAATCTTATAGAATCCTTTTGACTCTTTTTGTCTGTGTATTTGTCTTATTCTCTCATCCTGGTAACATTTGTTAAGAATGCATTGTAATGGTTATAACTTCTTAATAACATTTGTCCAAATTATAACTCTCCATAAAGGCTTCCATTTTAATTTAAAGATTTTAAGGGAATATGGATGCCGGTCACAGCAAAACTAGCAGAGATGCCCTTTAAAGAACCAGGAACGGCCTCTTCAGTGTTCCAGCCTGAGTCACTTCTGCTTTTCACTTACCACAATAATGAGGGACACAGTAACATCAGGAACCGGTATTGACTTTCTGGGTGAACTTCTCAGGCAGAAGACCATTCTGTGGAAGACACAGAAATGATGAAAGCTCAGCAGTTATTTTAGCTTCCTCCTCAGATTTTCAGCGGTCTTATTTGTTAAGTAGGTCATAGTGACCGTGTTCTTCATTATTCGCTCAAAGCAAGAAAAAAAATAATACTCCTTAACCAATATGATGAAATATTATCGAAACCCTGTTTTGGAAGAACATATTAAAAAGAAGTTAATGGAGAAATAAGCAGCACTAAAAATGACATATAATTGGTAGTTGACGGATACCCTGGCATTGCCCCTGAGGGCCACTTGGTGCGTTTCCTTAGCAGATTTCACTGAAAGAGTTTAAGCTTTTGTCTACAAAACTATAAAAAGCTGAGACTGTAAGGAATGAAAATTTAAAAACTGGCTTGCTTTGAATTCTCATATCTGCCACATTATAACTTTCATTAGCTCTTAGGAAACGAGAGGCAGCAGACAATCAATGGGCAGTAGAGTAATAATAGCTACTTCTGTTATTTTCGGTACTGGGTTGCTTTTGTTTTGCATTTATTTTTAACTAGTTAGACACATATACTTAAATCTTGATTGGCTTTTATATACACAAATAGGACAATATGGTATTTCATTGTCAATTTTGCTCTCTGAATTATGTCATTTTTATGAAGGGATAATTTTTTTAACGTTACTTATTTATTTTTTAATTTGATGAGAGAGAGAAAGAGAAAGCAAGCCATCATGTCCAGGACTCCAATCATAGGCATGTGGGAGTCCAGGGCCCTCAACCACCAAGCCACTCACTGGCCCCGATGAAGAGACAATTCTTTCCTCTCATCTTGAGGAGTGTAGGGATCTATTCCAAGGTTTAAAATTAATAATTTTTCCCATTAATTTACATTACTTAGAATAATTTGCTTCTCTTTGTGAGAATCTGACAAAATCTTTTGTGTCTTTAGGTAACTATTATTTGATAAAGACAAAAAATAGGAATTATTTCCCCAACAGATTTGTAACTAATTTTATAGCTGTTTACAGCTCACTCCCCTGCGTTTCAGTAATGTCATCTATAAAATAAAAGTATTTGGATTGGATCAGCCCAGTGTGGTGGTTAAGATGGTCGGATCCCACATGGTCAACTGTGCTATTTGAATCCTGCTATTTGGGCCTGTAGGCTAAAAAAAAAAATACACTGGTCACATGTACATGTGTGCCCCAAATCCCAAAATGTGGGAAAGATGGAAAAGAGGTTCCAGGGTGACCATGCCCCATGGTGGGGTGGGGGAGACTCTTTCTTACTTTCACTTTTCTCTCTCTGTGTCTCTCTCTTTCTCACTTTCACTTTTTTTTTCTCTCTCTCTCTGATGAGTGCACATGGCCTCTAGCAAAACTGAAAGTATTTGAATGAATAATTTTTAAGGCTAATTCTACTACAAAACATCTATTTGTTGCTAATATTTACATAGTTTAAACGAGACCATAAATAATATATATTTAACCTGTTGGCCTACTTGAAGTGGCACATGAAGCAAGATTTTCTTTCAACATTTATGGCATTTCACTATCTGTTCTTCTGGTACTTACATTCCCATATTTTAAATAACATTATTTCTTTCCATTTCCTTGGCAATGGAACATATCTCCTTTTGATGATCCATAAATTGGCTAAGCTGTTGATGGTTTTTTTGATTATACAAAGAGTCTCTCCATGAAGGCAAGGTTTACTCATCGAGTTCTACTTTTGTGAAGAAGCAGCATCCATGCTTCCAGAGGTTTGGAGAAAAGCATGTCCTGATGAAATCAGTAAGTAATAGATCCTTAGTTATCAGTTTCTAAAAGAGAAGGAAAGGAAGAGAAGAAGGAAGTAGGTTTGCAGTGGTGTAGGGATGGCTGCCAGGTAATCAGAGATCTCAAAAGTTTAGAAATCCATCTGCAAAGATGATCTGCTAAAAAGTTAAATTTGATAATAGGTTAAAATTAAATAGCCAAAGTTGATAATCATAGGAAGAATACAAAAAAGATAAATATAATCTTTCAGCAATAATAGTTTAATATTAAGAAGAAACCTCATTAAACTGAGTTAACGCCACAAAAATGTACCAGCTAGTCTCCATTTTCACAGCCCGAGCTTTCAGGCACCTTTCAGTTACATATTAAGCAATATTAAACCAGTCACATTAGAACTAGGGGGCAACACTGAAACTTGAAAGAGGTAATTTAGGGTAATTAAAGGGAAAATTTCTCTATAAACCCTGGACTGATAATTGACTTCCTAAAGGTGGTATTGTAAATACTGTAGTCTGTCTCCCAATGTGTTCTCCCTTAATTTCATGCTAGGTGGGCCTCCATGATTTAGTTAGGCAAATGGTGTTGGGAATTAAAAATGTACTTCCTGATCTTCTTTGCTGCTTTGTGTGGTCATATGATTATGTTCTGGCCAATGAAATACAAAAGAACATGTTCCCTGGCACCTTCTCTAATATTTCTTACCAATGAGCTGGACACATCTGTGGCCACTCTTCCCTTTTCTTCCTCCTTTCTATGCCTGGAACAGAGATGTAACGGCTGTCCCATGAGGATAAGGCACATGTGTATGAATACAGCCTGATGAGCTGCTACAAGATTGGGGCCCTGAACACAGGAGTCCCTGCTGCCATATCAACCCTGCCTTGCTCACCTCTGGACTTCAAATGAAAAATAGAAATTCTACCTTGCTTAAGTCATTGCTATGCTAAGACTTTAACGTGTAGTGAAACCCGATCTCAACAAATATGGGTGACAAGTCAAACTATAAACAGGATTTTGTAAAAGGTTTATGCAAAGAGTTCTGGTATGTTTCTAATCTATAGGGTTGAAAATCAGATCAACTCTGTCAACCTGAAAACCATCCCTGTGGTCTTAAGTGGGGATTTAATCCTTAATCATCAGAGATCTGACTTCTTACTGCAGTTTCTATTAACTTTGCAGGACATTATGCAGAGTAGCATAATAGCATGTCTAATACCCAGAGTTACCAAAATATTTCTAATTAAGCCTTCTCCATAGTACTGTAGAAAATGTCTCTTTTCCAGGTGATCCTATATATGAATAAAACAGCTGTGAAAGACTATATTTACTGGACATGAGGATAAAAATGTAACTGATGTATTGATTGAGCCAATCATTCCAACTTAGTCTTAACCACTGATGCTGCCAGATACTCTGCTGTATTCTCTTTCAGAGGCAGTAAATATTCAGGTGACGGAATTTTCCAGCACTTCTATGTCAATTTGGATCTGTCCAAATCTCACTGTTGAACATTGTTTTCCATTTCCTAAATGTATTAGAGATACCCATTGTTTATATCAATTTCCTTTGTTTGCCTTAGAGATTTTGAGACAAATAAAAACACTCCACAATCATTTAAAAACTCTCTTCCTCATAACCTCCTTTTGTTATCTTTCAGGTTGACAGAAAAAGAAAGCATCCTCGAATATTTCAGGATATCCTTTCTTCTCCTAGTTTCTTGTCCTTGCATGTAGAAAGCATATACTTGACTTACTGTCTATTTACATCACACCTAGTGTTCACTGGCAGGCAGTGAATCAAGGCGTTCTGATTCTCCTTTGAGGCAACACTATCTCATTTTTTGCCATGAAGTCTCTAGCTGTGGTATTTTTTTCATTGTTATCTCACCCACTAATTCATTTCTAGTTTCAAGAACCACTGAATTATACACTTGATTTTTTAAAAGAATAATTTATATAATGTTAGTTACTATTACTATTTTTTAAATTTGCTATAGGGTGCATGCATGAGAGAGAGAGAAAGTAAGAGAACAAGATGCCAGGTTCAAGACTTGAACTGTGGTCAGCCATGTGGGAGTCCAAAGCCTTAAACACCACATCGCCTGCCAGCCCCAAAGTGTACATTTTAAGTGGGTGGATTCTATTATATATTAATTAAATCACTCAGACTTTTTAAAAATTCTCATGCCTTATTTGGCACTAGATTATTGTCTTGCTTCACTTTGTACGATACACAACTGTGAAACCATTAGAAATTAATATCTTTGTTTTGTAAGCCATTGTGTGTGTATGTATGTATATGTGCGCGTGTGTGTGTATGTGTGTGTGTCTTTCTATCAAGAACTTTCATGATCTTCTTTTCACTTTTTTTTAAGAATTATTTATTTAATTTTATTTACTATCATTATTTTTCCTAAATTTGATGGGAAGCAGAGTGTAAGAAAGCAAACCTTCAGGTCCGAGACTCGAACCTAAGTAGGCCATGTGGGGGTCTCTTACTCTGATGACCCCGAGAGCTGGATGTTTTAAGTTAGATTTGAGCATATATTTTTGAGTCCTGTGTTGTGAAGTTATGAGACTAGAGACCCTCTCACCTTTCTTCTAGCTGTTTAGGCCGAATGGTCTTATTCTAGAGAGCAGCGAGTTCTAGGTTTCCCTTCATTTTATCTAATGAATCTACTGCTCTTACAGGGGCAAAAATCGGGAACTGTGCTGAGCAGCCAGGGAATAGCAAGAAGCTGACTCTGCCGAAGGTCCAGCTGCAGCCACAGCCAGTCAATGCCGGTGTCTACCTCCTGCTGGCTAGATGCCTAGACCTGACCAATCACCTGTGTCTGCTCAATGGCCATGCCTACTCTTTGAGTGAGTGATGCGAAATCTCTCAACCTATCCACTGTTTGCCTTAAATGCTACTATACACAGAGATGTCGACCTCTTCCTGTCCAGGCAGGAAACCCGGAGCAAATCTCTTTCCTCATCTCGATCTTTATAGGGTGTGTAATTTCTGCCTTGCATTCCACAATTTGGGCGTACACAAAAGGTGGCCTGGACTTTAAGACAAAGTGTCTTGACTCCAATTCCTTTGGGCAATTTATATCATTAACCTCTTTGCACCTCCTGTTCCTTCTTTGTAAAACAATACGTAATTTAAAAAATTGTTGGTTAGATTAAATGAAGACAACTACTGCAGTATATAGAGCCCAATGGTGGCTTAATGATTTAGAGTAAATGTTGCCCTTATTATTGGAGTTTTTGTGTGTATTTTAAGTTTGTTTATTTCTTCCATGAAAGAGACACACACACACACACACAGACACAGAGACCCACAATATGATCTTTGTGACCCAATCCATTCCCAGGCTCGGGCAGCCAGGACCATGGACAGTCACATGCACATCTGGCATGTACAGGAGGCTGTAGGACACAAACCTAGGACCTTCCCACGTGGCTTCAACAGCTCAGAATATTACATTATCACTGTGGCACCACGTCTGGCTATCTTATTTATTTTAATTGCAGAGTCTTATAGACTCTCGGGCCAATTCATTAAAATTCATTTTGCAAAATAATCTATTTACAAAATGACTAAAATGTATAGACTTCTGTTTCTAGTAGTTTTAATAAACATGTTTGATTTTTTATAACATGAAATCAAATAAATCCTTTTGTACTGTTGCCTAAATTAAGTTTGACTGGGGGCCTACAGATGGCATGGTGATTAAGGGCATGGGACTTTCACATGGCCTGTAACAGTTAAGAGTCTCAGACCTGGTGGCTTTCTCTCTCACTCTTTCTCTCTTTCTCTCTTGCTCTGTCCCTCGCTGGTCAAATAAAAAGAAAGGAAGAAAGAAAAAGAAGGAAAGAAATAAAGGGAGAGAGAGAGAGAGAGAAAGAGAAACAAAGAAAGATAAAGAAAAAAAGAAAGAAAGTTAAATAAAATAATTATTTTTTAAAAATTAAGTTTGACTGACTACCTGATAATCATCCTAATAGAATGTTGAAATGATGGTCAATAATAAATTCACTGAAAGTGTTTGTAGAACCACTTTTTCCATCCAAAATTTTGGCAGTCAGAATATGTCTTGATTTTTTCAGATGCTTTACAATGAAATTATTTTCTCCAAAAGTTAAGCACATTAATATTATTTCAGCAATTTTTCAGATAACATGTCAACTTTAATTTACATTTTAGCAAGTGATTTTTAATTTAATTTAAAATTAAAAACACAGAAAATTAAATTTTTGATGTTAATTTATAATAAAAATTAAACCGAATTTTCATAAAATTAAGATTATAATTTTAAAGAGTAATTGATACAAATCAGAATTAGTCAAAGTCGAGACCAGCAGTTAGTGTAATAGCTATATCACTGGACTCCCATGTAGTCGACCATGGTTCGCGTCCCAGACCCAGTGGCTTGAAACTCACGCCAGGCACGTGTGCATGTGTGCCCAAGATCCCAAGAGGAGAATGGAGGAGAAGGGACTGCGGCGTGGCCATCCCCCCTGGGGGGTGCTTTCTCGCTTTCTGTCTCTATATCTCTCTCTGTCTGTCTGGTGAGCGCACGCGTCCTATAGCAAAAACCTCTCCAAAAAAAAAAAAGAATGGTCAAAATCCTAAAAAAGTAAAATGCTGACATTTTGGTTTCCAACAATAAATTTCAGAAACACTATGAAACGGCTCAAGTAGTGGAAAGAATTAAGAATGTTTAGATGAGAATACGTTAATGAAAGTTTTGTACATCAAATTAATTTAATTTTTATTCATGGTCAATGCAAAATTGGTAAGAAAATAATTTAAAAGTAATTAATCTAAAAATATTAAAAATTATATGCTAAAATGTTAATATTATGTTGAAAAAGTTGAAAAAATACCAGCATAAACTGAAAATGTTCTGCATTAAAATGCTAAACATTAACTGTATTCATAAAACTATGTTTAATCCTCATAACTATATTTAGACTTTTAAAAACATTGTTAAGCCTTTCCTTTTAAACTGCTAATTCTCAATATATTAATCTAGAACCTCTGAGAGAGAAGGAAAATTAGTCATTTTAAATACTGGTAGGCCCAAAATCCCAGAAGGAGAATGGAAGAGAAGAGATTGCAGCATGGCCACTCCCCCGTGGGGTGTGATTTCTCACTTTCCCTTTCTCTATTTCTGGCAAGTATATGTACCCTATAGCAAAAACCTTGAAAGCAACAACAACAACAAAAACTGTTAGTTGAGGGTCAGGCATGAGTGCCCAGGATGTGGAGTAATAAGAGATGCTGGGAAAGGGACTAGTGGCAAGACGAGATCCAGTTGAAAGTCTCTCTCTCTCTTACATGTGTGTGTTCTCTATCTGTGTCTAAAGAATAAATTTAAAAGCTTTCTGTGCCAGTCCCATAGTCTAGTGGATAAAGGAGCCAGATCCCACATAGTCAATCAAGGTCTGAATCACTGGGCACAGATGGAGAAATGGAGAAGGGATCGCATGGCCATGCCCCATTGCAGATTGTTTTCGCTCTCTCTCTTTCTCTGTGAGAGTACACACCCTCTGGAAACAGAAAAAAAAGGAGGGAGACAGGGAAGGAAGGAAGGAAAGAACAAACTTAAAAGCAATTTAAAAATTTGGGACCAGCAGTTAGTGTAATGGCTATGTCGCTGGACTCCCACGTAGTCGACCACAGTTCGAGTCCCGGACCCGGTGGCTTAAACTCACATCAGGCGCGTGTGCGTGTGTGCCCAAGATCCCAAGAGGAGAATGGAGGAGAAGGGATTGCAGCCTGGGCATCCCTCCTGGGGTGTGATTTCTCGATTTTTGTCCCATGCCCCATTGCAGATTGTTTTCGCTCTCTCTCTTTCTCTGTGAGAGTACACACCCTCTGGAAACAGAAAAAAAAGGAGGGAGACAGGGAAGGAAGGAAGGAAAGAACAAACTTAAAAGCAATTTAAAAATTTGGGACCAGCAGTTAGTGTAATGGCTATGTCGCTGGACTCCCACGTAGTCGACCACAGTTCGAGTCCCGGACCCGGTGGCTTAAACTCACATCAGGCGCGTGTGCGTGTGTGCCCAAGATCCCAAGAGGAGAATGGAGGAGAAGGGATTGCAGCCTGGCCATCCCTCCTGGGGTGTGATTTCTCGATTTTTGTCTCTCTGTCTCTGTCTGTCTGGCGAGCACACGCGCCCTATAGCAAAAACCTCTCTCTCAAAAAAAAAAAAAAAGGTAATTTAAAAAATAAAAATGCTTCCAATTTCTACCTCCTAGATGAATTGAAGAGCGGGGATAAACTCAAAGTCTCATTCCAGGGAGGTTCCCAGGATATAAGAAGATCTTTTTCTAACCAAGACTGTATAGACTATAGGAAGTTCTGCCTACTCCTTCCCAGCTACCCTGAGAGATTGACTCTCCATGAATCATGTCCCTGTTACATGGTACCCTGGGTTAGACTCTCAAGAATTCTACCTCTATTTAAAGAAAGTAGAATAAGCTCAGCAGAAAAAAAAGGCTAATTTCACCCTTGTTCAGCCATGGTTCCCCAGTTCCTAGTTGGAAGACAAGGAAAAAACTAATTCACCAAATGACCAGACACTTACCAAATTATAAAAAAATACAGTAGTACAGTAGAGTGGTTTAAATGACAGAAAGCTCTGCGCTAAGCTGGCCTGCCCCACAGCTTCTAAGAACAGAGTAAAAGGCAGAAGTTGAAACACAAAAGTCAGAATCATGGACTCTTGTCCAAGCGAGCAGACAGAGGAGAAACTGGAGGTGTGGACAGAAAGATTCACTTCACACTTCCTTCAAAAGTCTGATCTCTGGGAACCAGCAGTTAGCATAATGGCTATGTCGCTGGACTCCCACGTAGACGACTGCGGTTTGCGACCCGGACCCGGTGGCACCACTGGGCGCGTGTGCGTGCGTGCCCAAGATCCCGAGAGGAGAATGGAGGAGGGGGGATTGCGGCGTGACCATCCCCTCTGGGGGGTGATTTCTCACTTTCTGTCTCTCTGTCTCTCTCTGTCTGTCTGGCGAGCGCATGCGCCCTGTAGCAAAAACCTCTCCAAAAAAAAAAAGAAAGAAAGAAAAGAAAGAAAGAAAAAGAAAAAAGTCTGATCTCTGCAAACCAGGAAGTGAAACACAGGGACTGCGTCATACACAGTTATGCGTGACTGAGTGCTAAGATTTGCCACTTCTTTGAGTCATCTGTATTTAGACACTTGATCACCACCATTCTTGCAATTACACAGACACCATTCAGCTTGTTTTATTCAAGAAAAAAATGCTTACTTATTTGGACATCTTCATAAAAACTGGCTCATGGATCATATTACTCTCACTTCATAATTTATAATTGCTAGCACTGTCAAACTCTTACCAAAATAAATAAATAAAATAAAACTATTTTATTTAATAAATAAATAAAAAATAAAATAAAACTATTTATTTTCAGAATATAACTGCTTTCGCGGAGGCAGTTACATTCTGAAATACAGAAGCAGTTTCAAAAAGCTCATGAAAATGAGTATTATGAAAAAAACTGTGCATACATTTCAAAATTGTATGCACCAATATAACCTTGTACTCAGTTTTCCCACGAACTTTTTGAAGTTAATGCCAGAGATCAGATTTCTTTTTTTTAATGAAACCATTAGGAATTTAGAAGCTGTGTCTAAAGAATTTTTCTCTGAATATTGTTTGAAGTTTATTTCCTTTGTGTTTCTTTGGCCCATTAATTATGATCTCTAATCTAGAAATTAAGATCTTTGAGAAGACACATTGGTACTTACGGCATTTGTGCACGATTTCCTAATCTGACAACAAAATCCCTCTTCTTCACATGCCCAGGGCAAACCGTATTGAGTAATGTGTACCAAAGGCTGTGGTCATGAGATTTCTCTCTAAGGGTTTACATACACTCCACAAGGGATTTCCTAATAGCTCCTCTGCTCAGTGCGTCCAGAGACCAGTAAAATTATTGGGAACTTTTTGCTTAGTGAAAGGATCAGAACGCATACTCTTTCAGAATTCAGAGAACTTAGAAATGGCTACTTTTTGAGATGCTATGGATAAGCTGTAAGAAAGAAGACTTTTGTTGTGAATCAAAACAAAATAAAGGAAAAAAGACGTCAGAGAGAAAGAGCCTTCCACCAGTAGCTAGAAAGTTGGGAGGGGATTTGAAGGGAGGGCAGACAGGGCAAGAAACACATCACCAACATTTTCCTGCTTCTACTTCACTGTCACGTCACTTTATCCTAACGTTTCTTTGTGTTGCTTTGTGCATCATCATCTGTGGGGTACTGTGGTTCCCTACCTGAACATAAACTCAGGTAGAGGAGAAAAGGTAAGTTAGAAGAGTCACCTTCTTGCCGTTCATAGCACTGCATTC
The DNA here is from genome assembly GCF_000334495.1 of Tupaia belangeri chinensis. Taxonomy (NCBI): domain Eukaryota; kingdom Metazoa; phylum Chordata; class Mammalia; order Scandentia; family Tupaiidae; genus Tupaia; species Tupaia belangeri. The sequence continues at coordinate 2,490,635 of NW_006206301.1, read as the reverse complement.
TCGTTTTCCAGAGTAAAGAGGATGTCATTCTCTAAATATTTAACTTAGTGAGCTAATTTCTATTTAACTTGTTTCTAGCATAGATGTAAAGTAGCTAGGTAGTATGATTAAATACCATTTTCTCCAAGGGAAAATGAAGGTGCATTGAGGATAATCTTGCTGGCTTGGTAAGTCAGAGGGATAATTTGATAGCAACTTGAACACTTGCACTCTTATTTCTTTTCCCTTTCTTAAGAAATAAATGTATGGGACCAGCAGATAGTATAATGGCTACGTTGTTGGACTCCACATAGTCAACTATGGTGTAAGTCCTGGATCTGATGGCTTAAAACTTAGGCCGGGCGCATATGCATGCATGCCCAGAGTCCTGAAAGGAGAACGGAGGAGAAAGGATTGCAGCATGGCCATTCCACCTGAGGGCTGATTTCTCCCTTTCTGTCTCTCTGTCTCTCTTTGTCTCGCCAAAGAGCACACACACTCCAAAGCAAAAAATCTCTCTTAAAGTTTTTAAATGTAAGTTCATAATGTAAAGATAAAATAATTTATTAAAAATTCAGCAGCTCTTACTGAATATCAATAATACTCTGTAAATATCAAACACTTCTATCTAACAACCCCAGAGTGCTTTCTTCAGGTATCATAACATAAATGCAGAACACTTTTCTGTTAGCCTAATAGAATAGAAAGGCATTTCCAATTTAAAGATGTAAAGATGGCCATTCTTAAGAAACTCTCTGCTTGGGGCCAACAGGAGGCATGGTGGTTAAGGTGTTGGACATTCTCACATGGCCAACCATGGTTTGAGTCCTGTACCTGGTGGCTTGCTTTCTCACTTTCCTTCTCTCTCTCTTTCTCTGTATCTTATAGCTGATCAAATTAAAATAAATGAATGAATAAATAAAATTAAATAATTCTTTTTTAAAAAAGAAACTCCCTGCTAGGCCACACTGTATCTCTCGGGTTATTGCTATAATGAAACTGACCCCTTCACATTTGCACAAGGTCCCCAAGGAGACCACATAGAGAGAAAAAGTGTAGGTTCAGCTTATGAACATTCATCCACAATTGTCTCCCCACACAGTGTAGCTGTAGGACTCCCCAGTCCTGCCCTCTCCACATATAAGTTACACTTTCTGTTAACTGAATCGATAGCTACATAAGATTCAGCCCTTGACACCTACCTAGAGAGGCACACACTGCATAGGGCTAGAAATATCTCATGATGTTATAGCTGCACCATCATGGAAATGAATAAAAGAAGATCAAGATCTAGACATACAGTGTATTTAAATATTATTCCTGAAGTTATTTGCTTAGCTTCTAATGCATCTTAAGCTCCCTCTGTTCTGTCTGTGTATCTGAGAAGTCTATGTCCAGAGTCAACAGGGAGTGCTTTGTGGGCACTCTGCGGTGTCAGCGACTGCAACTGGGCAGTGTTCTGCTCCGGCCTTGACTGGGTCGGTTGAGCTGGGCTGCAGTCAGGAGTGGCCTTTGTTTGCATCAGGCCACTTCTCCGCCTTGCTATTGGCCTGCAGAGCAAATTTTCTGCTGCTGTTGGGCAAGTCGGTGCCCTGTTGACTGGCCATTACTTGGTATAGAGAATCCTCCATTCTCTCTCCAACTGGGTCATCGCACCACTTTACTATCTGACACAGCAGGCAGCCAGGGACACCTCAGCACATTCCTGGAGGAAACAGATATATTTAAAAGATAATGAAGGATTTGTTTTTACAGCTCTCAAGCCCATCCAAAAAACTGTTAAAGGTCACAGTGTTTTCACAAAGGGAGAGAGAGAGATAAAGAGCAGATTACCATGGCTCTAGAACAGGAGAGAAAGTATTTGCTGTTGCAAAGGCAATTAAGAAAGCAGCCAGAACTCTTAGAAGTTGATCCTTCTGGAAATAATTTCCAAACACAAAGTGTTACTAAGAGCAAGATTCGCATAGGCGTCCCTATGCATCCCTACTGTGGGCGAATCCTAGGATCAGGCCTGAGGCACAGGAAGAAGCTGAGGCTTGCCAAAGAGTCATGTAGTATGGGCCCAACTTACTCCAGACCTTCAAAAGGATGCTCTTCTCTTCATCCATCACTAGCTACAGAAGCTGAAAGTTTAGTTAAGGCAGATTTGTCTCCCCTCCTCTTTTAAATCTATAGAACTCAGATGCCATGCTGTGCGGATGTTAGGTGAGCTAAATTCAACTCTCAGCACTGAAATATTCCAGAGGAATGATGACCCAGGTGCAAGGGAGAAAATTACCCTTCTTATAATAAAGCGCTGAGGCCTAAAGAGTGTCTCTCTGACGCAGG
>NW_006206301.1:2439011-2487534 GCF_000334495.1 Tupaia belangeri chinensis | reverse complement strand
AGGAATGCAGGGGCACAGAAATGATCGGGCCCACACTCGCAATGAGACACAGACTCTTGTCCCACACTCAGGAAAAATGAGAGTTGTGGACAGAGAGTAGGTATAGCAAAGCGGGGGTTTTATTAGCAAAGTGGGAAATTTATTGACAAAGTGGGGAGTTTATTAAAGGAGAGGCAAAGAAAAACAGAGCTCCCAAGAAGGGAAGGGTCCTGGAAAATGGATTGCCAAGGAAGAACTGTAGCAAGGGGTTTTTATTTGGGTCAGGAAGGACTTTGTCTGGACTTAGGTTCTAGGTGGGGCTTGCGCAAACATTCCCCTCCTGGTAAGAAGGCACACATGCTGTATGGGTCCAATTATTTTCCTGATTTTGAAGTGGGTACCAAGGTCAGGAGAGTCTGTCTTGAAGCTTTGGGTCATCAAAACTATTATCTTCTTCCTGGAATGTGGTGGGGCCTAGAAAAAGCCTTTGTCTTAGGCCTAGGTCATGCTGCTAGGTCAGTCACTGAGCCATCACTGCCTTCATCTCAAAACTTAGCCATTTTGTGACTCCATCTTGGGCCCATAACCTAACTACATTTTTAAGGTCCCTATCTCCTACCCCATTTCCAGGGCAGCTGGTGGTGTGGTGCTTAAAAGGACTGGATCCCCCATGCCAACAATGTGGTTCGAGTCCTGCACCCAGCAGCTCGAGAAACATGTTGAGCAAATATAGATGTGTGCCCAAAACCCCAAAAGGAGGTAGAGATGGAGGAGAAGGGGTCGAGGCAGGACCATCCTCCACTGGAGATTCTTACTCTCTTTTCTTGTCTCTCTATTTCTCTCTGGTATACCTATGTTAATTTGCCTTCCTAACAAATTAAAAAAAAAAAAAAAAAAAAGAGTCTCTCTCCAGTTTAATACTCAGAGACTGCCCCAGGTACTCTGGCCCTCTCTAGCCAGGTTTCAGGGGACAGGGCCAGGTGCTGGGTCTAGCCCCCTGGCCCCATCTATAAGTGGATGATTCCTTTTATGTCAACTATTTGTTTCTGGGAAGCAGGGGAAGGGAGTCCCACACAGTCCTATGTGTGTTGAAAAGTCTCACAGGTGACCTGGCACAACTCTTCATCCCTTTCCCCATCCCTCTCCTGCTCCCTCTACTTCTTCCTCAGAAATATGCAAAACAATGTATTATAATATTATTGCTGCTATTCAGCAATTATTTCACATACTTTCTACTTATTATAATAATAATAATAAAGGTGCTGGTTTGTAAGGAAGGAACTGAAGGCTAAATTTCGAGGTCGTCTTAATTTATTAAAACCATTCCCTAAGCAGAGGCAACACCTGGACTTCAGAGTCAGCCCAAGTCCCAATTCTTCCCTCACAGTAAATTATTGATTCTTTTTTTTTTTTTTAATTGAATGTATTCCCTCCATGACAGAAACACAGAGAGAGAGAGAGGTAAGTGCACCCAATAGGGTCTTTCATGCTGTAGTCCACATCCACTCTCAGTCAGTGCGATGTGGTCAGAGAGGCCCTGAGACATGAACCAAGAACCCTCCCCATACAGGTACCACTGCACCACCACCTGGCCTGTCTGAACTACTGAGCTCAAGAAACTCATAGAAACTTCCATAACCTGAGCTTCTTCGTGTGTAAAATGAGAATAATTCAAGAATTAAATGGAATAATATATTTGAAGGTTTTATGATGTTTCTGGCACACAATAACTATTTGATAAATGTTACTATTAAATTCTAAACTTGTAACACTTCCCTACCAGCAATATCACATTTAAGAGCTAAAAAATAATTAACAATAGCAAAATTCTCAACAAGTTTTGGAACACTATTTTGAAATGAAACATCCAAATAAAAAATAAATGTGTTGAATAACGTATAGCACAACCAATACTTCCCTAGACTTTATACTTGGCAGTAAAAGTGAAACTAGGAACCTAGCAAAATTAATAAAGGTCAGACCTCAGGACGTAGTGTCCTCAGCCTTTACGTTGTCATTGGAGCCTAATGACATCATTGACACCCAATACGGTGTTGTACCTACATATGAAGCAGCACTGAACAGCCCTTGTGTTTCCAGGAAAAGGTACAACAAACTACAAAGTATTATTCTTGCCTAGTAACAAGAATCTTCCCTGTAATAGGTAGAATTGTGTGCCCAAACAAATATGTTTACATGCTAATCCCTAGTACCTCAAAATGTGACCTAGTTTGAAAATAAGATTTGGTTTTGTTTTAGTTTGTTACAGGGCACATGGGTTTATTGGAGAGAAAGAGTAGTAGAGAGAAAGTGAAAAAGCACCTCCATGGAGGATGGCCATGCCACAATCCCTTCTCTTTCATTCTCCTCTTCAAATCTAAAGCATGCATGCACTCCCAGTATGTTTTCCAAGCCATCTTGTTCAGGACTGCAATATGCAGTCAGTCACAAGGGACCAGTTGTCCTAACTACCATGCCCCTGGCTGGGCCTCAGGATATTGATAAAGGAAATGAAATTAGAATGAAGTCTTTAGTGCCTGGCCTTAATCTAGTATGACCTAGGAGGGGAAGTTTAGACACACAGGCACACCCAGAGAGAGAACACCATGTGAAGATAAAGGCCAAGATTGCAGTACGAATCTACCTGCCAAGGAATGCTAAGGAGCACCAGCAAGCCACGGGACAGTGGAACAGACTGCCCCTCAGAGTAAAGATGCCCTGCTGACCTCTTGATCTCAGACTGCTAGCCCAAGGTTGTGAGACAATAAATATCTGTTATGGAAGCCAAACAGTTTGTGGGCCTTTGTTGTGGCAGCCCTAGCAAATCATTTCCCTTTTTTTAATTTGCTAAAAATTTTACTTTTTTCCTGACTCCAGGGGCTTCACTGGGCAGCAGCCTCGACTTCCCTGGTTGTGATTGTATTGCTGATTGCTATTTTATATCTTCTTAGATGCCTATTAGCATTTCTGTAGCTGTCATTGTTTTTGGTTTTTTGTGTTTTGTTTTGTTTTGTTTTGTTTTGTTTTGTTTCAGCCTACTGAATCTTTAGCCTGACTGACGTGTAAGCTATTTTATATCTCACTGGTTAAGACTACAGATTTGGTTAGTCAGTAGTGTGGTGATTAAGGTAGCTCAATCCATATGCTGACAGAATGGACTGGGCCACAGAATCGGCATCTTGAAAAACACACAGGGCATGTGTGCATGTATGCCCAAAATCCTGAAAGGAGGGAGAGATGGAGGGGAAGGGATTGTAGCATGACTATGCCCCCTGAGGAGTGATTTGTCTCTCTCTCTCTCTTTCTTGTTGTCTGTCTCTCTGGTAAGCACATGTGCCCTATAACAAAAATTAAAATTATTTTTTTAAAAAAAGACTACAGGACAATTTAATCTGGAAAGTAAATGTTGGGCCCAGCTTAAAGCAACAGTTGCTCCAACTAGAGATCTACAAAGACACCAGGAAGCACCACATTGGTTCAGCCTTGAATGTCTGCAAAGTCTGAAGTTAATTACAGGCCAGTACTTACCCACACCATCCCTCAGACTTTCACCTTGATCGTAAATGTTCTATTTGGTTCTTTTCTCCAGTGAAGTGGACAGGTATTACAGGAGAAGCTTGCCATTTTTAGGCTTTCTAACATTTATTTAACCACTTAACTCCATGAGCTCTGGCAAATACTTAATGATGCCTTCCATCTCAGGGTAGCTCAAATGGCTGGAGGCTGGATGGTTCACTTCTCTGTTACACATCTCTGTAGCTGTTTTCAAGTGGTCTCTAGTTTCAACAGAAAACACTCCGTGAGGGGTTTGTCAGGCTGCAATCCCTTCTCTTCCATTTCTCTTCCACTGTCCTTTTGAGTTTTTTTCTTTTCTTTTTTAAGATTTTGCAGGACCAGCAGTTAGTGTAATGGCTATGTTGCTGGACTCCCATGTAGTCGACCACGGTCCAAGTCCTGGACCCGGTGGCTTAAACTCACGCCGGGCGCGTGTGCATGTGTGCCCAAGATCCTGAGAGGAGAAAGGAGGAGAAGGGATTGCGGTGTGGTCATCCCCCCTTGGGGGAGTGATTTCTCACTTTCTGTCTCTCTGTCTCTCTCTTTCTGGTGAACATACGTGCCCTATAGCAAAAACCTCTCTCCTTCCCCCTAAAAAGAGGTTTTTGCCTTAGAGTTCATGTTACCATAGAGAAAGACAGAGACAGTGAGAGGGAATATGAGAAATCACTTCCCAGGAGGAATAACCGTGACACAATCCCTTCCCCATTCTCCTCCCAGGATCTTGGGCACACACGTACACGCACCTGGCATGAATTTTAAACCACTGGATCTAGGGCTCAAACTGTGGTTGGCCATGTGGGAGTCCAATGACATAACCACTACACCATCTGCTGGGATTTGGGGCACGTGGGTGCATGCACCAGTGTGTTTCTCAAGCTGCAGGTCTGTGACTTGAGTCCTGTAGGCAGCCATATGAGATCCAGCCACCTTAACCACCATGCCACTGACTGGCCTGATACATTCTATTAATTAATGCAAGTAATGATGCCAGCATAGATTCAAGGGGAAGAGAATTAGCCTTTCAGTTCTTGATGCCAGGACAAGAATATGCCTATATAGATGGGAGGGATTTGATACTTTCATATGAAAAGATATTATCCTAGGACTTGGCAATGGGTTCATCCCAGATAAGCTTCACTATGTTTTGGACCACCTTATTTAACAACTGTATTTATTTTATTATATGAAGCCCTCTGAATGAAATCTGCTTTTTGAGGTTTTCAAACTAATTCAGAACATACTCAAGTCTTACTGATTTCATAGCCACTGTGAAACTATTAAAAGTTAAAAAAAAAAAACCTGTTAGAATATTTATTTCACTACCAAAACTGTCTAGAAGATCTAATTCTAGACATGCCCTATTTATAGTAATAAAAAAATTACCTAAAACAGCCTTGGTTCAATACATTGATCACTTTTATTAGCAGTTTTATCAGATGGAGTTCAGCTATAGATAACAAAGCCCACTACATGGACACAAGAAGAAGAGGAGTTAATGCAACGAACAAGCGAATGCACACACTGGAAAAGCTTAGTGGGGCAGGATCCAGGCTGCTGGGGGTCACCTCCGCAAACTGGCTCACCTAAGGACTGATGACTGTCATGACAGCAAGTCAGAAAGCTGCAGCTCCAATAGGACCACTGTCTTGGTGGTGACAGAGGGAAATGAATCTCCTAAGATTTATCAGGAAGCCTGAACTATTATTGCCTTTAATCTCATGCAATGCCAAGAAAAAGTGATGGCTTGTGTAAGGGCAAATACAAATTAAAAATAAGGAAAAACATGTTTAGTTCTTCCTATTAAAAAAAAAATAATGACTCCTCCCCCTTTTTCTTAGCACATTTATGTTAGAAAACTTATCATTTCTCTGCCTATCTGGACTGTGTATACAGGTTGAGCATCCCTGTTTTAAAATTCTAACTGTAAAATGCTCTATAATGCAAAAGTCTTTGAGCATCACTATGGCACCACCAGTGCAAAACCCCATAGGTAAACTTACATGAAATGTCACAGTCTAAACACTGCAATACAAACACTACTGTATAAAATTACTTGTGGTCTACCTGTATAAGATATGTATTAAACATAAATAAATGTTGTCTTTATACTCAAGTCCCATCTCAAAGTAATCTTATTGTGAATACAAAAATATTCCAAAAATTGAAAAAAATCAAAAAGGTCCAAAACATTTTGGATAAATAAGTCGTACTCAACCTGCAACACTTTTCAAAGGCTAAATGAGCCTCTTGACAATTTTATAATCCAGGACCATTTTCTCAAAGACCTGGAAACCAATTCCGAAAAGTAATCATCAAAGAAGACAGCACCTTATTAAAAGAAAAATAAACCAACCAATTTAATAGAGGTTTTTAAATTTTTAATATTGAAGTCCATAGTGGATTTTTTTTTTTAGAATTACTTTATTTAACTTTATTTATTTATTTTCATTTGACCGGAGAGGAATAGGGGAGAGAGAGAGAGAAGAGAGAAAGAGGGAAAAAGCAAGCCACCAAGTCTGGGACTCAAACCGCGGTCAGCTAAGTGAGAGTCCAATGACCTTAACCACCACGCCACCTGATGGCCCTAGAGTAGAGTTTTAAAAGAACAAATCTTAACATGATTTAAATTGGACAGCTGTCTCCAGACTTCCAGACAACTCTGGCCAGCCTCGTGGTCAACTCCGCCTTTTAAGTTGGCAGAACAGGAAAGTGTCATACGCAAAACGTAAGCAAGGTAGAGAAATCACTGGTCACATTTTGAAGTTTGTCTGCATTAACACATTTTAAAAGGTGGGATATTTGTGATTTACTGAAGACTAGTTGTTGCGATTGATTGTGATTTAGTAACCAGCTCAGAAAAACATCCTGACATGTATGATTTTGGCTTATCCATAGGGATCAAAGCATGGGAGTATGGTGGCTGTTTTAAGCCAAAATAGTTTCATTTAACAATTCTCCCCCCCCCTTTTTGGTCAGCCTCTCAAATATTTGAGAGATTGACCAAAATTTATGGCATTTGCGTACTCCCTGTCACCATTATAAATGACGTTTTTTTGCTCTCAGCATAGAAATTAGAAGGTGTTTTTGGTCTCCAGCATGGACTCTGTAGGTCACGATATCACATGACATCAAGTCAAACATCATGTCATACACGTCAAACAGTCTTTTACAGATCTGGCTGAAACTAGACTATTTAGCCTTCAACAGATGGCTCCGAACCAAGCATTTAAGACTTGAGAGTATAAAGTGCACCAGGAGGACTAATGTGACAATGAAGGTATACCCCTTAACAAAAGTTCTTATGAAACAAACTAAAATGAATTTAAACAGGTTAAGGTTCAGGCCACATAGTCAGTTCAACAGTCTGAACTGCTGAAGCCCAGTTATCTGGAGTGTGATGATAATGGAGGACCAGAGTTCTTTGTAAAATAGCCTGGCTAAAAAGGTTTTTATCTTTGTTGTTAGTCTAGTAATACAAGTCATAACAGTCTAGAGGTCTATTGGGAGAAATATAAAGATTAAAAAAAAAAAAAACCTTGAAAAATACAAATCTAGTGGCTGAGTCTAAGGAAGCAGCAGTATCAGCCACTTTTTTAATTAAACATTTTTGGTATTAAAGTCAAGAGAGAGTGAGGTACAGTGTTTAGTTTTGTTTAGTATTAAACATAAGCCCCTAACTTGAACAAAAAGGATATTTAAAATTGGATGATAGTTTATGAAGTGTTTTGTTAAATTTATATGTTCATTATTTATTTTGGGGAGGGTGGTTTTTAAACTACCTGAAAACCGAGGATGTCTCACAAATTGAAAAATTGAAAAATGTCTCTAGTTTATGGATCAGCTTTAAATACAACCAGTATCTCATTACTGTCAAAAGTAAATCTCCAGAAACCTTACTGAAATCGTTTTTGCATTAGTATGTAAACTTAACAACTATTTGGGCCTTGTGTTAGGACATAAGTTCAAATTAAAGTTAATCACTGATTATGGTCCCATGGACTTTTGTGGGGAAGAGGAAAGAATTAAGACAATAGGAATTGAGATTTTAAAAAAAGGAGAAAAGAAAAAAGAAAGAAACATCATAAAGTCTTTATGATGGCAGAGGAAGTCTTGATCTGTGGTACTGGGGCATAGTTGTCCATGTCCAAGATGATTGTTTTGAAGAGGACATTTTTTTGGGGGTCAGTTTTACTTTAAAGTCTCCAACAGGTACACTGCTTTAAAAGTCTAACCTAGCTCTTCTGAGTTGTGAACCCAGAGTTCACGTTTTTGAAGCTCTATTGCAGTGTGAGTGGTGAGAAGAATTTGCTACGATGCCTTCTAATCGGGCTCACAGGCAGTCCTTTTCTGCTGTCATTTCCAGAAGACCCATACTGTGGACTACGGAGAGTTTGATTGTCTTCAGTCGGTGAGTCACAAACCGCAGTCTTTACTTGATGAAAATACACTTGGCATAATGCATTAGGGCCTAGTAGAGTTTAGTTACCTCAAATTTATCCAGAAATGTCTCATGAGAGAAATACATTTTTTAAATAACTTTTTGACTACTGTTATAGCATTACTTTCCTTTACAGGAAGTCCCTACACAACTAAAAATATGTAATGAAAATGACAGGGAGTGAAATTCTTTTATAATATTTAAATTACATATCAGATAGTAGAAATGTTCCTGCAGTTTTTACTGTGTTTTCAATATCAAGTTGACAAACCTAACATTAGCTATAAGATATTTTAACAACTTTAGAGCAGTTACTACACTATATTACTATATTACTGCATAAATTATCAATTTTAAAAATCTGGGTCATTTTCTCTATTTTGTGAGTCATGGAGCATAGAGGTCTTAACTAATGAGCTATAAGGAGAACTAGGTGGCTGTCTATGGCTCTCCATGAGTCCATGTTAATGTTGGATTTATATCCCTTTATATCGATTTTACCTCTTTAATTTAGATGTATAGCATTGCTCATTAAATCGATTATCACAGGTAATTTGACTTAGATCCGTTTTATGGAATTCATTTAAATTACAGACCTTAAAAGTTTACTTTTGATATTTGACAGTAGGCCAGGAAGAACTACATAGCTTACCAAATTTGGTATTGGCCACTTAGCATGTAATTCTGTCAACCATTTCCCTGCTGTTGGTTAATTCTGGTTCTGCTTAATGGTTGGCTTAGCAGATCAGAAAACCAACTAGTTTCTCCATGAAAAACAGAAATTTTTACCCAGTTAAATGATTCAATTATCAGAAACCTGTACTTGTAAGAATATATCCTCTTTCCATCCTCTTTGTGAATTTTCATAAAGACATAACACATTAGGATTATAGCCACTTGCAAAAAGCTTTTAGAAAGGCATCAAACAAAGCAATTACCCATGGACTATAACACTTGAACCAACTGTAGTCAAAGATCTGACAAGAGTTTACAATAGAAAAAGAAATTTGACTGTATCTGTGACATAGACCAATTTAACACAATAACCTACAACATGACTGGTAAATATCACACTATAAATTTCTGGAAATCCCGATTCACTTTGGCACACAGTACATGTATAAATACACACATAAACACACAGAAATATACCGTGTCCATACACATAATTTAAATATAATGCAAAGAAAATTTAAATTTTCCTATTTGACAATGTTTCCCCTATTATTTAACTTATTAAAATAAGTATGATTGGTTTTAACATTGCTCTTTCGGATGTTTCAGGGGCCCTCTATAAACATTCAAAAGTTATTTTAAGATAAAATGATCTAAAATTTGATTTTGGAGAAACCTTGTCAAAGATAACAAAAAGCTTAAATACTTAACTGTCAGCAGAAAATGAAAGTTAAATGTTCTCCAAGTACTTACGGATGAAAAAATAAAAAGGTTAACTCGGTATCTAAAACTAAACACAGAATACATGGCAGACTATAGCATCTAGATACAACATCCAGAGCTAACAGTGAAACAACCTGAAGAGCCACATATGATTCATATGTAAAATTTTCTTTAGAAGAATTAGTTTTTACCACTTTTAGTACTTAGTCCTGTAACTGAAGCATAAAAGAACTAAAGATCAAACTTTAGGAAAATAAGTCGTATTTAATAGCACTTAAAGGCTTGTTTTTTGTTTTTTGTTTTTTTTTTAAACCTATCTGTGAGAAACAAAATTAGAGAAGGCCTGTGATTGACAGAAGCCTAGTTGTTGTGATTGGTTGTAACTTGGCAACCAGCTCAGAAAAACAGCCTAACAAACACCATTCAGCTTATCCATAGAAATCTAAGTGCAAGAGTATAGCAGCTTTTTTAGGCCAAAATAGTTTAATTTATGTAACAGCCTCTATCTCCCAGGTCACTGGAGGATAGGTGCCAGACTTCAGCTGGGGGTTGGCTGTAAGTTGCAAACCTGCCTCCTGTCATAAAGATAAGAGAAATTCATTTTTCCTCTGGGTAAAGGTCATGAGAAAACACAGGTGGCTACTCCAACTACCACATGAATTTAGGCTCAACTATGTGTTAAATGGTGTTGCCAAGTCTTCTGACTTACTAGTTGTTGCTTATCTTAAAAACATGAATAGATTGGGTTGTGTCTGCTGAGATTTCTTTCTGTCTTTGTAATCTCTCTATCAGATTATCTATAATAGGCATCACATTTTGGTCAGTAATAAAACCATGTTATTTCACTTTTATCTTTGTGGAGAGTTCTTCTGCAGTGGCAGGAGATTTTGTTTGTAATTTTTTTTTTTGAGAGGTTTTTGCTATAGGGCGCATGCGCTCACCAGAAATACAGAGAGAGACGGAGAGACAGAAAGCAAGAAATCACCCTCCAGGGAGCATGCCCATGCCACGATCCCTTCTCCTCCATTCTCCTCTCGGAATTTTGGGCACGCACGCACACGCACCTGGAATGAGTTTAAGCCACCAGGTCCAGAACTCGAACTGTGGTCGACTACATGTGAGTCCAGCGATGTAGCCATTACACTATCTGCTGGTCCAAGATTTTGCTTGTAATTCTATTTCCCCAACACCTGTGTGTGTGTGTGTGTGTATATATATATATATATTTACACATATATGTATATATCTGTCTCTATATCTCTCCCCTCTCCTATTTTGTGCACTAATTCAAGTCTCCCAGAAGCACACTTACTAGGCAAAACCTAAATCATGTCCAGAACTCTAATTTTGAGTGAGCCTGGGAAACAGATATTTTACTTTCCCTGTTCCTGTGATAAATTTTTCAACCCAAAGAATGAAGTTCCAAATTTCTAAAGAAGTACTTAATAAGGTATTATAAAAATTATGTAGTCATTGGATATTAAATGTATTTTCAACTGTAAACTTCAGCCTCTCTTACATCTGGAGGAAGTCCGCTATCTGAATCTGTCTAGCACACTGCAGCTAATACCTGACTCAGCTCAAACCTCAGTCAGCCGTTGGTGATAATTAACTCCTAGCTTTGAGCAGCTGCCATGTCACAGGGCCTGAGCTAACTGCTTTATTTTTTACCTACCACAACAAATCTGCAAGTTGGGTAGAATTATTTGGATTTTACTCATGAAGGAACTGAGTTTCAAACAGGTTATGTGTCCTGTCTGAAACCATACAACTAGAAGGTAGAAGATTTAAGATTTGAATTTAGGTGTTTGCCTCCATTTTTAAGTTTATGTCATGATTTTCCCTTTTCACCTCCTGATAGGCCATGGGGGGTATTCTTTTTTTTTTGGAGAGGTTTTTGTTATAGGGCGCGTGCGCTCGCCAGACAGACAGAGAGAGACAGAGAGATAGAAAGCAGGAAATCACCCTCCAGGGGGGATGGTCACGCCGCAATCCCTTCTCCTCCATTCTCCTCTCGGGATCTTGGGCACGCACGCACACGCGCCTGGTGTGAGTTTAAGCCACCGGGTCCGGGACTCGAACCACGGTCGACTACGTGGGAGTCCAGCGACACAGCCATTACGCTAACTGCTGGTCCCGAGCCATGGGGAGTATTTTTACGCCATATTACTTATCATTCCCCTGGGAGATGATTACTCACTTTCCCCTTTCTCTGTCTTTCTCCAGCGAGTGGACACTACCTATGGCAAAAACCTAAAACAAAACCAAAAAATAGCAGACTTGCTTCTAGTGATGTCCCACCACTAATTAGCCGTAGTGAATGAAGTATATAGATTCAAATGTGTTAAACCATATTTAAATACCAATAAAAGTAATACTATCACCCTTATAAAGTAGTTATGGGCATCAAATGAGTCAGTATATAAGTATTATGCAATATTCATTTGTTAGAGCCATAGCAAAATACCATTGACTGGGTGACTTCAACAATGGAACTTTATTTTCTTACAATTCTGCAAGCTGGAAGTCTGAGATCAAAATATTAGTAGTGTTGATTTCTTCTGAGGTCTCTGTCCTTGGCTTGTAGATGGCCGTCTCTTCCCTCTGGTTTCGCATAATATTCCTGAGTGTGTTTCTCTCCTAATCTCCTCTTTTTATAAGAACACCAGTCATACTGGTGTTAAGCATAGATTGCCCACTCTGAACAAACCCATTTAACTTAATTACCTTTTTAAAGATCCTACATTCAAATTTGGTTCCAATTTGAGGGCCTAGGAATTAGAGGGAAAGTAAGAAATCACCCCTGAGGTGGGAGAATGGCCATGCTGCAGTCCCTTCTTCATTCTCCTCTCAGGATTTTGAGTATGCACGCATATACGCCCAGCATGTTTTTCAAGCCACTGGGTCCACGACTTGAGTGATGGAGTCCATGTGTGGGATCCAGCACCTTAACCACCTGCTGGCCCACAACTGCACATTTCTAAAGTTGCTGAGAGTTAGGAATTAAGTGCATCTTCCAAGACCTGCACTCAGATGTTATATTTAATAAACTAAGGTTAGAAATAAAAGTTTACAGTAAAAGCTTAAATTACCTAATGTTAATAAGTTCCCTACAGAAAAGCAATGAATTAAGTGCTAGAGGAATTATTTGCCATTATTCAGTCCAGTCCTTAATTGCAAATAATTTACTGAAGTCAATCAAAGTTTGAAATGGTTGGGGACCAGCAGGTGGCATGGTGGTTTAGGCACTGGACACTCCCACATGGCTGACCAGAGTTCGAGCCCTGTATCTGGTGGCTTGCTTTCTCACTTCCTCTCTCTCTCTCACTCTCACCCTCAGTCTCTCTCTGGTCAAATTAAAAAATAAATAAATGAATAAATTAAAAAATAAAATAAATAATTATTTAAGAAAAAGAAATTG
This sequence comes from Tupaia belangeri chinensis, assembly GCF_000334495.1. NCBI lineage: Eukaryota > Metazoa > Chordata > Mammalia > Scandentia > Tupaiidae > Tupaia > Tupaia belangeri. The sequence continues at coordinate 2,474,740 of NW_006206301.1, read as the reverse complement.
TTTTTAGAGTTTCTGAAGGAATAAAATAATATTTAAAAATTTCCCTTTGTGATCTTTTCTTCCATTAAGCATGGTTCTTTTGAGCCTAGAAAAAAGTCTCCACTAAAGAAACTTATCCTCTGGCTGCTTACTAAAACAAAGCTCATTGCCGCATTCCCCCTCCTACTGAGCAAACACTTGAGGTTCTTTCCAGGTTAATGATACCAAGACTCTGGCTTTATGAAGAAAGAGCTGAGAGACAAGCTTACTGTGATTCTTAACTCAATTAATGAACTTATTTCAGGAAAAGTTACTCACACAGAAACTCTGTGATCTTGGCAGATAAAATATTTTCAGTTCTGTTTTTGGTCTGCTTATTATTGATATTTCAACCATAACTCCATTTTATACATGAGAAAACTGACATGCAAGTAAGTGGAATAATTTTTTCCAAAGTAACAGAGATACTACAGGGTAGAGTAGATATTCTCATTCTCCATAGGTAACCTGACTATAAATCAAGAGTTCTTGCAAGGACCAGCAATGGCGTAATGGTTACGTAGCTGGACTCCCATAAAGTCAACTGCAGTTCAAGTCCTGGACCCAGTGATTTGAAACTCATGCTGGGCATGTGTGACTAAAATCCAGAGAGAATAGAGGAGAAGGGATTGTAGTGTGGCCATCTTCTCTGGGGGGTGATTTCTCACTTTCTGTCTCTTTGTCTCTCTCTGTCTCTATGGTGAGTGCATGCACCTGAAGGCAAAAAACCTCTAACCAAAAAAAAATAAATTGTTTTACTATTCCACATTAAGTATGATGGTATTAAAAGTTGAGCTATTCATTTACATAACCCATGTATTCTTAATGGGGTAATATGATCCCATAGGCAAAAACTACTGGGAGATGAAAAAAATGTATATATTACTGTGACCTCTGAAGGGTCACAGATCATAGATATCCAGAATACCTGAGGTATTAAAATTTCTTAGGAGAGGAACCAGCAGTTAGCGTAATGGACTCCCATGTAGTTGACCGTGGTTCGCATCCTGGACCTGGTGGCTTAAAACTCACACCAGGCACGTGTGCGTGTGTGCCCAAGATCCTAAGAGGAGAATGGAGGAGAAGAGATTGTGGCGTGGTCATCCTCCCTGGGGGGTGATTTCTCACTTTCTATCTCTCTGTCTCTCTCTGGTGAGCGCATGCGCCCTATGGTTAAAACCTCTCAAAAAAAATAAATTTCTTAGGAGAAAAGGATGATGAGGGAAAAATGTCTAAAATGGCACATGAGAGGAACAAAAACAAATAAAAAGATAATAAAGTTGAGAAATACTGACTTAGTTATTTTCTTTTTCTATCCTTTTTTTAAAAAAAAAAAATTAAAATCTATTTGCTAATGCCCTTAACCCTGTGAAGACATTCCAGTTATTAAATTCTCAAGAATTTCCATTTTTAACCAGATTAAAAAAGGAAAAGCAATTGAACATAAGTAATATAAGAGGCAAATAAAAAGGGAATATTTTCCAGACATTGGACTGTCCAGAGAGAAGGGCAGGAAGGGAGCTCTTGAGTGAGGTGACAATGAAACTAGTGACTCTTTGTTGGGTCCTCCATATTTCAAGTTTATTTCTTATATGGTAGCAGATATTTAGCCACCACCCTCATTTCTTTATTCTCTTCCCTGCTATTCTTCCAGATAATCCTGACATTTCATTATAATACAAGGTATTAAAAAACATTAATCTGAAATTCCCATATAAATTAATAGAATCATTTAGAACCAACTACAGCATACATCAACACTTGCGTTTCTTTCTTCCATAAAGAAGATAATTCTGACAACTTACTCTTCATTCAAAAGTCGTAAGTGGGTCTCAGAACCTATCTGTCTTTACAAGGGGTAGGGACATTCCCATGCCTGTCAGGAGAGGAACTGGGACCAGTAGTGGATGTAGAATCCAGACAGAAATGGGTCTTTCTGTCGAGGTGAGTGCTAGAGACAGCCCAGGGAACAGGTGGCATCAGGTCTAAGTGGAATCGTGTGCCCAGTAACATTGCGCTTCTGGCCAGGGCTCCCAATGTATGGGAGGAAAACATGTGAACTCCAGACATACCAGAGACTTATTCTTTTAGTGGTCTAATGAAATGTCTAATTTTTTATTTTGTCAGTTTACGTATTTATTTACTGAGAGAGAGAAAAACATCTCCGTTAGGTTCTCAGGTGAAATCCTCCCCACAGTCTTTCCAGCCAGAATCATAGGCACTCACATCCACACAACATGTACAGGTTGACCTGGGAACCAAACCCTGATCTTCCACCTGACTTCCAGCATTACAGCATTACCATTACAGCATTACCACTACATGACCACAGCAGGGTCCAATTTTCCATTTCTTTTCTTATAAGAATTATTTCATTTTAATTTTGATTATTATTATTACTACTATTTAATTTGGCCAGAGAGTGCTATAGAAGAAAAATTAAAAAGCAAGCCACCAGGTTCAAGACTTGAACTGAAGTCAGCCATGTGGAAGTCCAGCACCTTAACCATCATGCTACCTGCTGGCCCCCTAATTTTCTATTTCAATATTCAAAAATTTTTTAACACTTAAAAACTTAAGTAGCAGTTTTTATCAAGGGATTCAAAATTTCCAGTGAGCTGTAACATTGTGGGCAGCTTGGGACACTGAAGGACTTCCCCAGGCATTATCCTCCTTGGTTATACTTGGGAGGAAACACTGCAGATAAGGGTGTATCTGGGACTGCAAAACCCCCACCCCTCAGGAAATCTGGGCTTCATCAAGCAGCCCTAGCTATAGGGCTGACCAAACTGTTTTCCTAGTTAGTGAAATGAAAGTTCTCTTCCTTCAGAGACAACAACAGGAAGAAAAATGGGTTTTCTCACAGAAAGAAATCCTTCCATATTCATATTTTTTCTTTATCCAAAACAAATACAGAAATGTTACTTTTCTATTTGCAGGACAAGTTTTATTCTCATCCCCTATTCCACGAAGGAACTGCCATTTAAGGAGTTGAAATTTTATTTAAGGATCTAGAGTTCACCTCCCCAGCCCTCCTGGGCCCCGGGCTTTGTTTCCCAAGGCTTTCAGATACAGACACAGTGCACATCTGCCATGGTTCACCTCTCTCATTGTTGCCCTGCTTCATATACGTGCTTTGAAGATTTCACAGACTTTCTTGTTGGCTTAGCTATGGATTTACAGTGATTAATTTTCTATCTTCTCCAGCACGGTTAGGTGATTGTAGGTAAAAATTTGAAAGGTTTTCAGGACATGTAGCCAGTCATACCACCTGCAATTATGTTCAAAACTGAGATTTTAGGTTGACTGATAGCACCAGGGATAAAATGGCAAGATGGTGGCAGAGACTTAGAACTTGGGACTATACAGCAAGCTATTGATGTGTGTCCTGGACTTCCGCTGAAGTAATGTACGCTGATGGGCTTCCACGTCCTTACATGCTGCATACACTGCCCACTCTGCACATGCAGCTAGTTTTCACCACAAGGTTGTATCTACATTTGTAAAGACAGTATTCCATTTACCTAAAGCTTTCTTGAAAGAAGACAATGTTAAATAGTAATGCTTTAGTTAAATAGCAAATTGTTTCTTGATGTATTTTTGTAGTTTTTCTCATATTCTAACGTAACGGGTGTAAAATAGGACTTTCTTAGACAACCCAGAACATGTGGTTATCTTAATTCTGATCCATGGACAACTGGGATAATACATTTTCTGTCTCATAGTCACATTATGACTGCTTAGAAATGTTTCTGGGTATTGTGAAGTGAAATATAAAATAAAACTGGGCACTTGAGAACTCACAAAAATATAAAGGGGACTAAAATTTTTCTTTATGTAGCTATCAAATTAAAGTCATTTATCTGTTATTGAAGTTAGGGAAACATGAGGAAAGTTTATTTAGAATAAAATCTTAGAATATCTCAGAATCTTATTCATTATTTTGATTTATAAAAACAGTATTTCTGTACTAGTTACTTCCCCACCAACCAATTGTTTTTTCTTGTCCAGAAAATCTTTGTTTATTCTTTGATAATAGCAGTTCCTACCTTTCTTTGGAGGCTTGGATCTTAACCTCTTCAGGTATAGAACTACCAATGACAGTAACTACCCCAGTAGTTACTCAGGATCCATGACTCAGGCAGAGCCAATCAGGGGACTTCTTAGCAGTAGCCTTAGTGATTGGCCTACTGGGTGGACACCTGAGTCAAGTTGGCCAGTCTGTCTCTGAGACATTCATATAGCAAACTGGGGGAAAAAATACATCCTCAGTTTCCTGTGGAGCGCTAAACTGGGATACCCTAAACTAGAGATGGCTGCCCTCCCATGCCCACCGTGTAAAACAGACATCTCTCCACAACAGGAGAAGACAAGGTTAATGAGCAGGAAAAACAGACAAATTATAATCATGGTGGCATTATGTCTCCAGGTCCCATATCTGAAGTTCCCTGGGGTTGCCTGATCACAGAAACTATTCCTTGACTTCTCAGAACTACCTATGAGTTGGGGACCAGCAGTTAGCGTAATGGCTGTCGCTGGACTTCCACGTAGTCAACCACGGTTCGCGTCCCAGACCTGGTGGCTTAAAACTCACGCCTGGCACGTGTGCGTGCATGCCCAAGATCCTGAGAGGAGAATGGAGGAGAAGGGATTGCAGCGTGGCCATCCCCCCTGGGGGGTGATTTCCCGCTTTCTGTCTCTTTGTCTCTCTCTGTCTGTCCAGCAAGTGCATGCGCACTATAGCGAAAAAACCTCTCAAAAACAAAAACTACCTATGAATGACTTTGTTTAAACAACTTTGTTGTTTTAGCTTTCCCAATGTGAGAAACCCAACATAAGAAAATGTTGGTTTTATATCATTTACAAATGACATGTCATTTAATAAGAATATTAACTGTGACAGAGATAACTGTCATCACCAAACTCTTTGCTTTTCTTTCCACAGTAGGAATTGTTGCCATGAAACTTTAACCCAGCAAGAGTCACACTTTGCAACTTTATGCATCTAAACTGGACCATATGACCTGCTCTGACTAATGAAAGTTAGTGGAAGTGATATGTATCACTTCCAGATCAAAATGGTTAAGGAGTGGGTGTTTCTTTTGCTGCTGCTGCTTTTTTTTTTTTTTGAGCTTTATTCATTTAATTACATGACATTTCTTTCCATGCAATATTTGATATTTGACCTCTACGAATGCTTGCAACACCATTACTAACCTCAGTATAACTTGTTTTTATCTTATTTTTAAATGTTCAACCACTCTATTTCTTTACAACATTGAAAATGAATTTCTCCAGCATGAATACCCTGTTAGTTCAGACAAAAAAATTACCATATATATTGTCATCAACAGATAATTTTACATTTTTTTGTTCATTAATGTTTTTGGTCTTTTTCCCCTTGAATCTCTTGTTGCTCCTCCCTCCCCCTCCCCCAAGTTGTGTCTTCTTTATTTTCATTTTTCCCTTCTACTAGTTACATACAGATAAGCAGTGTTACAGATGGTGAACCTATAAGGTAGGATGAGCCTCATTCTGAATCAGTAGGCGAAGAAGAGTTGCCCACTTATCAGGAATCTCTCTTCAGGAGTTTTCATGGTTGAGAAATAAACTATAATATATCAACAATTATGTATTTGGTGATTTATTTCTGAATTCTCTATCGTGTTCCATTGGTCTATGTGTCTGTTTTTCCTGCAAGTACCATGCTGATTTCATTATTACAGCTTTGCAATATATTTTGAGGTTGCATAGTGAGATGCCTCCTACTTTAGTCTTTTAGCACAGTACTGCCTCAATAATATGGGGGTTTTCTTATGATTACTGACAAATTTTATGATTTTTTTTTCTATTTTCGTGAAGAATGCCATTGGTAATTTAATCAGAATTCCATTAAATTTTTTAATTAGTTTGAGTAGGATTGACATTTTAATTACATTGATTTTTTCAATCACAAAACAAGGGATGTCTTTCCATTTTTCTGTATAATATTCTATTTCTTTTTCCAGTTTTTTATAGTTTGTAGCAATTCATTTACTTTCAATGAGAAAAGGCAAAAGGTAGTGAGATATTAGTTGAAGGAGCAGGTAAGAACCAAACTGTAACAGGCCTCGGACCAAAGAAATTCTGTGAGAATCTGGGTTCCCATGACTACAGTCATTAAATCACCATTGAAAACAGAAAGAGCCAGCAAATTTCTCTGGAAATTTTACTAGGATTTATTTATTACTCCCCATAACTGATGGAGTTATGGATTGGACTAGTTCAAAGGCATTATCCTCCAAACGGAACCTGAACTTGAAAGTGGTCAATGGCCTTTGCAGAAGCTTGGAACAAAACTCTAGTAAGAGCCACTTATATGGGATAATAAGAAACTAATCAAAATGAATCTTTGCTCTTGAGATGTATGATTAGAAAATGCTCACAGGGAGAGCAAATTACCTAAGCTATAGCTATAACTAAAACAGTATAAAATATTGTTATGATTGTTAATGGAGTTTATGGAATAGTTCAGTTATAGAAATAAAAAGACCTAGGCAAATTTACAACAATGTGAAACAGTGGCCCAGGTTATCTCATTTTAGCTTGACTTTTGTCTGCTAAACTCCCATTACCAGTGGTGATTTGAGTTTACTACTTTCATGCAACCTTAGAAACAACCTTACCTAACCTTTGTGTGCCATACTAAAGTGTTAAGATTTTATCTCTAATATACTAGCTACTCCTGCCATCAGATAAAAACCTTAATATCAATTCCCTGGAAATATGATCATTGTATTTTTACCCCAGGCTTCACCAATGCCTAGTAATAACCTTGGGCTCTGGGTTACTGCACAATTTTATACTAAGTAAAAGAAAATAAATGGGTTAGAAGAAATCAGCCAAGTAGATTGTTTCATAACGCACATGAAAGTACTATTTTAAAATAATCCATTTGTTGCCAAGATACGAAACCTTGAGAAATTCTATGGATAAGGCTTAGGTCTCTGATGATGCAATTATGAATCTTTCTGTTGACCAGAAGAGGTCATGAAATTGAAAGAATACTGTAGAGATACTGCCAATTAAGGAGATAGAAATCTAGTGGAAGGGCTACACATTGAAGACATGGAGTAGTGGATTTATTAAGCAAGTATCTTATTTCATTTTGGCAATCAAGATTTCTCAACCTGTTTTTCACAAGATGTTATTTGAAATTTTACAACTAAAAGTTTCTGATAAACTGTTCTTGCAAAATGTTAGCTTAAACACAATTGATCTGGTTTCTTACTCGTAGGATTTTTCAGAGTGTGTAATGTATTGATAATGGATAATGAATGTCTAAGAAAGGGTGTTAAACATACCACCTTATCTTCCTAATATTTGACTTGGCAACTTTTGGGGTAGGTGATTGGAAAAGTTCAAGCACCATTCACAATCACTAGTTTAACTGGTTTTCACGAACTATCATTATGGCTGAAATAGTTTTTAGTTCACGGTTTCAATATTTTTTTACATTTATTTATTCACTTATTCGTGATGATTTTCAGGCTGCTGTGTTTCACGTTTGTATAAGGAAATTTAGCCTTAATTTGTCAATTGTACTTCAACAAAGCTAGTAATAAAGAAAATTTTGCCAAATGGGTTATTTGCTGTTATCATTAGGTAAAAAAAATCTTACTCAAAGAAAGTATGCACCTGGATTTACATGAAAACATTAGTCAGAATTAAAACAAGCACTGTATGTGCCAAGGGGAACTGCATGACCCATGACCCTCTTCTTGGGGACTCAGGCACCAAGAAACGTGGACTCTAGGCTTTTTGGTCATACAAGTACAGTCCCGATCATCCCCCAAATAAAGTTTATAAACAAACAACATTTATTTTATGATACAACTATTTCAAAAATAAAGTGGTTTTTAGTCCACATAACTAAGCTAATATTTTTTTCATCTTGATGAGAACAACAATATCCCTTTTGATTTAGAATATCAGTGGATTGACTACCATTTTTCATTAGCTGTGATTATCTTCCTTAAAAACGAACCTTCAAAGACGTGTATGGGTCTGGTTGGCTCGTCATATAAAGAAAAGCTGAAAGAAACAGTTATCTTACCTTTCTGAATTAAGATTAATTTACAAAATCTGTATGATGAGCATATAATTTGTTGCCTGTCATTGAGCCAGTAACTATTAACCTGACTATTTTTAATGTTTAATTTCTGTGAAGGAGGTATACTAAGCTAAGATTTTTCTTTTACTATTAAACATAGACTAAGGAATATTCTGGGCTCTATTTTCTTCAAAATTCCAGGGTAGATACCTAAATCTATCTCAAGAATATTAATAAGTGGGGCCAGCGGTTAGCATAATGGCTATGTTGCTGGACTACCACGTAGTGAACCGTAGTTCGAGTCCTGGACCCGGTGGCTTAAACTCACGCCGGATGTGTGTGTGTGCATGCCCAAGATCCGAAGAGGAGAATGGAAGAGAAGGGATTGCAGCATGGCCATCCCCCCTGGGGGGTGATTTCTCACTTTCTGTCTCTCTGTCTCTCTCTGTCTGTCTGGCGAGCGCACGCGCCCTGTAGCAAAAACCTTGCCAAAAAAAAAAAAAAGAAGAATATTAATAAGTACAGAGAGCCAGGAGATGTGTCAAGGTCTAGTTTTGCTACCAGATTTGGTCAAGAAACAAACTATTCCAGATATCAATTCTCAAAAATAAAGTGAAAAAAAATCAGAATGGATTTTTCTAAAATCGTTTCAGATCTAACAATTCATTATTTGAAAATAAATTTTGATGTGTCACCCCTTCAGCTGAAATAGCAACAGAATGAGAGTATATTCTGGTTTCTCACGTTTCCCCATTGCAAAGTCCTGCCAAGATTCCCACAGGAGTTTTCAATGTTCTTATTCTGAAGCCCATTGCTATAGGAAGAAGCTGCCCTTGATCTAATGGATGAGGCTAAAAGCAGCTCCACAGGCAGAGAGGGGAAGGGTTTCTTGGAGGAACCAGTTCTGCAATGTTCAAAGCTACGCAGATTTGCCACAAAGATTTTCGGTCTGTCTTTCCTTGATTTTCATGGCTTTTTCTGAACTTTCTATTCTGAGTCAGAATCACATGTAACTATAAGCTCATATGTGGACGTAAGCTACATAGGGTTTTAGATGGAAGGCCAATGTATTCAGGGGTCTATTTTTAGAAAAAGATTATTTTTAAACTTCTGAGGCACTTGTGTGAATACTTATGACACCTAGTGGTGAAAAACTGGGAAATGAGGCAAAGAAGTGGGAATGGCTTGAGGAGAAAAGGCTTTAGACAAAGAAAAAACTTACAGGGGGAAAAAAAACCATATAGGTGTCTATTTGCAGAATTTCTTATGTCGGAAGAAACAATTACACAAAAATAGAACATACAAGGGGTAAAAATGATCCTCAAAAAGATACAGGCTCTGGCTAGCCTGAGGTGTGGTGTTCAGGTGGCCGCCCCTCACGTAGCTGACTGGCTCTCACATTGCTGCCCGCATGGTTATTTCTGGACCTGGCAGTTTAGGAAATATGCCAGACCTGTGGGAGTACATGCCCAAAATCCCCAAAAGAGGGAGCAATGGAAAAGAGATTGATGCATAACCATTCCTTATGGGGGGGGAAGAGGTATGCTTTCTTGCTTTTCCCATCCTCTTCATCTCCCTCCCCATTCTACCCTGCAAGTGCATGCATTCTCTGGCAGAAAAAAAAAAGAAAATTAAAAGACACAGCTTCTAAAGAAACTGAAAATATGCCATCAGGAGAAAATGAGGAAGAACTTGATCAACATATTTTTTTCCCACCCAGCAGTAAGGAAAATAATCATGACAGAATGTCTGTGACCTACCACAGCTCAATTCAAACCTGCATGGAGCCATACTGATCTTCCAGATGGCTGAAGCAAAAGAATGAGGTTGGCCAACATCTTTTTCTCTCCCATATCTGGACACAATCTAAGAAAATATTTTTAATAAAGACTGAAAGTGTTTTCTGCAACAATGTTAGAACTAGAAATATACTAAATTTAATATTCAGGACTTCACTTTAAGAGAAACTTTAAATTCTTTTCTAATTTGCAAATCTCCAAAGAAAAAGAGGTAGATCTGGTTAAATAAAAAAGTATTACTTGACTTCATAGAAAACAATGAGAATCAGGAAGTTATTAAAATGTAAAGAAAGGTGATGTGTATAGTTCAAATGGAACTGAAAAAATATTTATCTAAGCAGGGAGAAGCGGATTGTTGTTGGTGGTAATAAACACCATTGTTAACAGGACAGTCCTGTGAATAATAGTTTTAGAAGTGGTTACAAGTAATCATTGTTTTCTTTTCTTTTCTTTACTTTTCTTTTTTTTTTTTTGGAGAGGTTTTTGTGAGTACTCTCCAGAAAGACAGAGAGAGACAGAGAGACAGAAAGCAAGAAATCATCCCCCAAGGGGGATGGCCATGCCACAATCCCTTCTCCACCATTCTCCTCTTGAGATTTTGGGCATGTATGCACACGTGCCCGGCATGAGTTTAAGCCACCAGGTCTGGGACTTGAACCACAGCCAACTACATGGGAGTCCTGCGACATAGCCATTATGCCATCTGCTGGTCCCAAGTAATCATTGTTTTCAATTCCTACTTGAACTTGACAATTCCCAATGAGGGTCATTCTAGGAACTTTTTAATCCCAAGTATATCAACTTTACCATCTGCCTCCCTACATATATTGAATATTTCATCCTTTAAACAAAACATAACTTATCACTTAGACCATATACAATCCAGAATAGTTTTTGCTTTTATTAACATTTCTCTGTAGATATGTTGGTGAATGGAGTTATATAAGTTACTTCCCTTTGAAAGCAAGGCCCTAGCCAGTCTTGTCTAAGATGGATAATCTTATGAACATCTTAACTTAGTTATTAATTTTTACACTTAAAGTAGTTTAAAATTATTCACAAATTATTTATTATTTTGAATTACCTGTACTACTGCTCTTCAGTATTATATATGGCTAAGAATTAGAATATTCTAGAATCTTCTCTAAATTTGAGAAATAAATTTCTCATATACATATGTTTATATATAACATATTATGTAAATATATGAATATACAGTGTAAATATGTGTATATATTATGTGTGGTATATATAACATGTATGTATATATAATATATCATATTACAGGTTATATTCCTATATATTTAAAGAATATATTTCCTATAATTTTGGAATTGAAGGCATTTACATTAGAGTGAGTAGTTATGCAAAAAAAAAGAAAAGAAAAGAAAAGAAATAAAATTCTCAGAATTCAACTGCCTAGTAATAAATCTCTCAGGAAACAAGAAAAGTCAAAATACCTTTGTGCATTAAAGTTTCCCTTGAGATAGTTCAGGCAGACAGCCCTGTTTTGGCAGTCGAGAAGTCAGCCTCACTGAGGCTCCACACAACTATCTGTGTTTCACTGGGCAAGTCACATAAACTCTCTACATGCCCCTCTTCTTACCTTATAAAATGATGGTCCTTTACTGGGTGCTACATTTCCTTTCATCCTCAGAATTTTGTTTTTAAAATAGTTTACTATATTCACTGTCTATGAATACTTTTCCTTGTTTTATTTATTTTATTTTTTAATTATTTATTTAATTTTGTCTATTCATTCATTTATTTTAATTTGACCAGAGAGAAACATAGAGAGAGAGAGGGAAAGTGAGAAAGCAAACCGCCAGGTCCAGGACTCGAACCATGGTCATCCGTGTGGGCGTGTCCAACACCTTAATCACCACATCACCTGCTGGTTCCCTTCCTTGTTTTATTTTATCTGCTGATTTTCCACATTAAGTTCTCAGTTCAATCTCCTTTGATATTTGAACCAAACAGAGAATAGAAAGAGATGATAGTAAATAGGAAATAGGAAAACAGAGGTAATATGTGTTTTCTCACTGCTACAAGATCATAGAAAAACACACCAGAAGATTATCGAGGGAAAGAAAGAATTACTGTTCTAAAGAAAAAAAGGGGGGGAGGCATTTAATTTAGGCAGTGACTAATAATGTTAGTTTTATATGGTATATACAACAATTATATTTCAACACTTGTAATCATTGCTGGGTTTCTAACATTGGAAGGGAGTAGGCTTATGGACTTAAGGATCCGCAAAGTTCTATATCTCAGGAAAGATTGGGACATCTGATAGAATGTTGAACCTTCTTTAAGATTCTTCCCAGTCCTGAACATTTAAGCTCCTATGTTTATTTCTCCTGAATTTATCTTTTTTTGTTTTTTGTTTGTTTTTGTCACAGGGCACATGTGCTCACCACAGAGAGGGAAAGTGTGAAATCCTTCCCCGGGAGCATGATCACACTGCAATCCATTCTCCTCCAGTCTCCTCTTGGGATTTGGGGCACACACGTACACACATCCAGTGTGATTTTCAAGCTGCCAAGTCCAGGAGTCCAGGATTCCGTTTGCAGTTGGCCACGTGAGACTCTAGTGTCTTAACCACCATAGCACCTGCTGGCCCCACTCCTTGAATTTCTCTAATAAATTACATGTCCATGTCTCTCCCCTCTGGATTTGGGACTATTTGATCCTTTAACTCCTATTTGCCAGTCATAAGAATGGAAAGGACAGTGGTAGACTAAAGAAGATTTAGGAAATGAGGAGATTTAAGTCTAAAGATCATTCCACTCCTCTTATCATTTTAAATTGATCTTTTGAGAAAACAATGAAGAATAGACAGTTTAGAAAGAGGCAGACTAGTACTCCTATGCCTGAAGAGAGAATCAATGCTTTAATTTTTATTTGCTTGTAGATTATTACTTTTCTTTCCTTCTCTTTCTTTCTTTCTTTCTTTCTTTCTTTCTTTCTTTCTTTCTTTCTTTCTTTCTTTCTTTTTTTTTAATATTCTAGCCCCTCCTCATTCATTCAGAGCCTCACTCTCTCACTTACTCAACATTCAAGTACTATTGAATAGCTGCAAGTGGGTGGTGTGGGTTTGTGTATTTACAATAGCACTTCTCGGGAAGTGCTAAAATAAATCCTGTGGCTGAGAAGTTTCTTGTACTGGAAGAGCAGAGATTGTTTTGGTTTCTGTGTTATTTATTTAATTTATAATTAAAGTGTGAAAGCACACACATCATGCACACAATGCAAAGAGTACCGACTCCTCACCACTTCTATTACATAGAAGTGTATTAAAAATAAACAGGCAAAGCTCTGGACTCTAATCTGCTAGTTTTCTTTTCCCAAATAATAAATAAACCTTCCTATTAGATTGAATAATTCACATGTGTATCTAATATTTCAATGTTATTTCTTCTCTAAGTAATAAAAGCATTTTCAAAGGCAGTGAAAACTTAGTTGCTAAGAGGGAGAAACAGAATATATTACAATTAAAGAACAATGATCTCTTTTTAATTAATTCTTACTTCATAAGCCTGCCTTTGTTGAGACTTATTTTAAGACCTAGTTAGATAGACTTGAGTAGCAGAGAATTTTGAAATTTTCAAAAATCTAAACCAGAGTCCAGATGGTGATGCAGTAGTAACACAACTGAATCTATAGGGGAAGTCCCTGGTTAGCATCCTAGAGCCTCTCGGTTCCTCGCAGACACACACACACTCCCTCAATGCAGGATGGCTGAGTCTGGGGGCTGATAAAGGCATGAAGATAATGGTGGAAGTGACTGTGTGTGTATCTCTTTCTTTCTGTGTGTCTCTCTCAACTCATGACGTATTTTTTTTCTGTTTTTCTATGCAAAAATACATCATGACTTTTCCAACAACCCAGTATAATATGTTTTAAAATATTAATTCTGCTTAAAATTATTCTTGTGTTCTTTTAGATAATATCTCTGTTTCCACATCGGTCTATTGCACTGTAAATTTACTAAGGGCAGGGAGCATGACTAACCTAATGAGAGTTTCCTCAACTACTTATCAGTCCATAACAACACTTTCACACATAACACACTCATCACCTCATTTTATTCACCATTTTCTTAGCCAGCAACACTCCTTGTGTCTGAGTCTATGCTGGTCGATGTGCTCTTGTCAACCTCCTGCAACCCTGAATCCATCAGAAGTCACAACCCTGAGCAAACTGAGACCTCTGTCTTCTCTACAATGAATCTTCCTTTCTATTTCTATTAGCAAAACAACCTTCTAGGAAGCTTGTCTCAATCTGTTGCACTTTCTCTGAGGCTGCTCTTCCCATCCCTATTGTGAAGGATAATGACTTTTCTTTTCTTTTTTTTTTTAAATTCTTTCATGACGAGACCAGCAGTTGGCATAATGGCTATGTCACTGGACTCCCATGTAGTCAACCGCGGTTTGAGTCTTGGACCTGGTGCTTAAATTCACACCAGGCATGTGTGCATGCGTGCCCAAAATCCCAAGGGAAGATTGGAGGAGAAGGGATTGTGGCGTGGCCATCCCACCTGGGGGGTGATTTCTCATTTTCTATCTCTCTGTCTCTCTCTGTCTTTATGGCAAGTGCACACGCCCTATAACAAAAACGTCTCAAAAAAAAAAAAAAAAAAAGAAAAAAAATGATTTCATGAGTGAAACAGACAGAGAGACAGAAACAGATAGCCAAGAGCCCTCCAACAGAGTCTTGACACACGATGAATCCCCAGCCAGCCAGATTACAGGTATGTGCAGCCTTATTACCCAGGAAGTCTCCTTATATGAACCCTGAATCACTCCACATGGGTTAATCTTGCAAGACATCACATTTTACCACTGTGACACCATCCAGTTCCTATAAGAATGCTATTCTTGGCAAACGGCTATTAGCAGGCCACCTGGTTGTACGGTGGTTAGGGCCGCTGGATCCCATATGGCCAATAGTGCAGTTTGATTCCCAAATCTGGAGGCTTGAAAAACATATCAGGCCCATGTGAGTGTGTGCCCAAAGTCCTGACGAGAAAGACAGAGGAGAATGGATTGCAGCATGACCATCCCACATGGGGGATGCTTTCTCACTTTCCCTCCCCCCCTCTCTGTCCCTCCAAAAGTACACATGCCATTCAGGGAAAAAAAAAAAAAAAGAAAAGAAAAGAAAGAAAGAAAAAAAAAAGCTATTAGTTTTCTGAGAAGGGGTTTTATTGTATTGCAAAGGCTTAAGTACAAACATGTATTCATATCTACTCAAAGAATCTTTATACACCTATAAGAGGGCAGAACAATTATAAACATCAGATAGCATCTGCCTTTTCATCAGGAAACGTACATCTCTCCTCAATGCCATTGGCAGTATTTAGCTGTTAAATCTATTGATGTTGATGTACACTTGTATTCGGACTCTAGAGTCTCCTTAAAATGTTTCTTTTTTTTGTTTGTTTTTTTTAAGAGAGATTTTTGCTATAGGTTGCATGATCTCATCGGAGAGACAGAGAGCAAAAGATCACCCCCTGGGGAGGATGGCCACATCACAATCCCTTCTCCTCCATTCTCCTCTTGAGATTTTGGGCATGCATGCATATGTGCCCAGGATAAGTTTCAAGCCACCAGATCCAGGATGCAAACCACAGTCAGCCATGTGGGAGTCCAGCAACATAACCATTATGCCATCTGCTGGTCCTGAGTCTCCTTCCAGTAAGTAAAACAACATAGCCTGAACTTTCATTATCTATAAGAATAAAAGACTGAAAACAATCCACATGACTATTAATTGAGCCTTTTTAAGTAAATATATAATTATTAAGAAGAACAAAGCAGCACCAAATGTACTGATAAGGACCTCTCTCCAAGATGGGCCGTTAAACCAACAAAGCAGTGTACAGAGATGCATGTACTAAGCCTGCATCTACAGAGAAGATTGCTAGAAAGATAAGTGAGGAAAGGGTGCCAAAACTGCCTCTAAAATGCAAACCAGAGTGACGGGGCACAGGGAGCGTAGACAATCTTCTGTTGAATATATAGTCTTCTAGAGGTTGTAATATGTGCATTGGATGTATCTATAGATTGAACAGGATTTATTAATTTTTTAAAAAACAGTATAAGTACTGCAAGTAGAGAGACTTGGATTACTATCCCAATCAGGTTGACAAATGAAGTGCAAGGCACTCAGCTCAATTTGAAATTCAGATACACAAAGAATAAACTTCAGTATAGTTCTCAAATATTGCAATGTGGCAATTAAATGCTGCAGAAAACCAGACGCAGAGGAACAGAAAGCAGCACTCGGAGAGATTAGAACTGTTTATCACGCCAGCGGACATGGAGAAGTTAACGCTCTAAATCTCCGGCCCCGACTGGGGGTTAGACATGGTCTTTTATGGTGGAATTGGGGAAGGGGAAGTCTTGGGGTGGGGATTGGACTCAGATCCCACCCTACACAGCTTCAAAAGGAGGAGTCAGAGAAGCAGGAAGTCTTATCTATTCAAGGTACTAATCTATTCAAGATACCAATCCAATCAAAGTACTAATCTATTTAAGGTACTAATCCACCCAAAGTTTTCAGGTTACCCTGTAGCTCCAGGGAAGGGCAGTAAGTTTGCTGGAGGGCAGAAACCTTAGACCTATCAGCCCTGAGTTATTAGTCATAGGAATTTAACAGTTTATAATGGAGGCGCTCCTTCAAGATGGAGTCTCTCCTGCTTCACTAATATAGGTCTAATAATTATCTATGTGTATCTGAAATTCCAATTTAACTGGAGCCCTGTATTTTTATTCACTTGCTACAGCAAACCTAGGCTCTGATCTCACCATTTGTTTCATTTGTGAATGAACAAATGAGTTAGGCCAGATTCCTCAGAAGCAGAGGGAAGGAGAAGCAGGTCAACCAGGGGTGAGATGTCAGGTTTAGCCTAATTCCCAGGTTGAACTTAGTCTCTCAGTGTGAGTTCAATCTCCCTTGTCTCAATCTGCATCAAAGGAGCTGGTTCCTGGGGACCAGCAGGTGACGTGGTGGTTAAGGCGCTGGACACTCGCACATGGCCGACTGGGGTTCAAGTCCTGAATCTGGTGGCTTGCTTTCTCACTTCCTCTCTCTCACTCTCACCCTCTGTCTCTCTCTGATCAAATTAAAAAATAAATGAATGAATAAATAAAAAATAAAATAAATAATTATTTATAAAAAAAATATATAGGAGCTGGTTCTCGCACTCCCACCCAGCACCAGTCTGCCCTGTTCAGGAGAGGAAGAGCACACAAATGCTTAGGCCCTCCATCTCTCTGAACAGGCAGGAGTGACGGCTCCAGCAGTCACGGACAGGCTTCCCAGGAAGAGCCACAGCTGCTGGCTGCTGAATGGACATCAAAGCAGGGGGAGCAAAAGGACATAGGAAATCATGCGCAGAGAGCCAGGCGGGTCACAGAGAGTAATAATTAGTAGGGGTACTCCTAGTCCAACCTCTGGTTCCTAAACCTCTTGTTTCTACCAACTGCCCTATTGTTACATTCTTACCACATCCTAAATGACAGCATCCCAATTTGGGCTTTGCCTTCAAGACATCGCACCATGCTCTGTCAGTCTAAAATATTTCAAACGAATTGGTTTGGAAGGATCAGTGATTCCATCGTCATGGATACTTTGTCATAGCTCATTTACCATTAAGTGGGTCTCCTGGCCCAAAGTGATGTTATATGAGCAGGCCAGACTCTCAGTGGGCCCTCAGATGGTAGTGTTCACTGAGGATCTGTGGCATGAAGAGAAAACCACTATGTAGAATGTTCAGTCTTCATGGACTGAACCATGGATCCCTTTGGGGTAGAGCTGGAGGCATCCCTGCTGTATCCACTTACCATGGCATTGCAGAGAGTTCTCTCTACTTACTGCTGCCTAACAGAACACCCCAACCATGGGCTAAACAACAATTATTTATTATTTCTCATGGTTTCCATGGGTCAGGAATTCCCCAGGGCTAGTGGGGGCTGTTCTGAGTTCACCAGAAGCAGACCCTGAGGCAAAAATTTGTACACAAGTAATTTGTTAAAAGAAGTGCTCAGGCAAAACCTATAACGGCATGAGAATAGGAGAAGCAGGAGAGGCAAGAAGAGGAAGTTGAGGCAGGATGTGATCGCAGGCCAAGTTCTGCACAGGGCAGGCTTTAGCTGGATCAAGGGGCAACTCTTGAGTGTCTCTTTTATGAGCAGGAGGTCTTCAAGGAGTTTATCAAAAAATACATATTAAAAAAAGCTATACATGAATTTCACAAATGTTTTGTACCAAAATAAACTCATATTTAAATTTCCTTTTGCCACTGTTTTAAAGTACCCACATATTTCAAAGCTATCTTGACCTGATGCAAGATACCTGAGCTTTCACACTCTACACCTGATGGCCATTGCTTACTTGCCACTCTGGAAGTGCAGGGGGTTGAGGGAGGATACTCGCCAAGGCATGCCAGGCTCTACATGTACGTTCAGTTCCAGATTTCAATTTCACTTCAGATTCCTTTCAGCCTCTGTTGCTTATTGGGACTTACCTAATTTTTTTATTTTTTTTAAGAGGTTTTTGCTATAGGGCGCGTGCGCTCGCCAGACAGACAGAGAGAGACACAGAGACAGAAAGCGAGTAATCACCCCCAAGGGGGGATGGTCACGCCGCAATCCCTTCTCCTCCATTCTCCTCTCAGGATCTTGGGCACGCACGCA
Source organism: Tupaia belangeri chinensis (assembly GCF_000334495.1). Lineage (NCBI taxonomy): Eukaryota > Metazoa > Chordata > Mammalia > Scandentia > Tupaiidae > Tupaia > Tupaia belangeri. The sequence goes on along the minus strand of NW_006206301.1, from coordinate 2,456,129 downwards.
CATGTGCCCGGCGTGAGTTTTAAGCCACCAGGTCTGGGACGCGAACCGCAGTCAACTACATGAGAGTCCAGCAACATAGCCATTACGCTAACTGCTGGTTCCTGGGACCTACCTAATTTTTTAGAATTAAATCGTACATATAAAATCTCACTCCAGTATTTTATTCATGGTAAGAATCGTATTTTAAAAAAATGTTTACTGTATTTGGAGCAGAAATTACTCAAAATATGTTCTTGGTTTTATATGCAATATTTTCTCTAGATTCTACATAGTAATACTTCATCATAAGTAGCTAAATCCCCTTAATTGTCAAAAGCAAGTACAAGTATCAAGAACTTCTGAATGAATCAGGACAGTATTATCACATTAAAAGAGTTCGGGAAGATATAAAAACATGGAGAATAATTGTGGTTACTACAGACAGTGTGGGAGGAGTGTGGGAAATGGGAGAGTGTGAAAAGAAGGGCATCAAGAGGAAAAAGAAAGATGCAAAACATTTAAGGGACACAAAAATGGGGAAATTATCTGCTGATGATAGATGTACGATAATGTTTAACTGGACTAATATGAAGTGTATTCATGCTGGAAAAATTTATTTTACAAGCTATAATGATATACAATAATTGGATGGATAAAAATTAAAAAAAAAAAAAAGAGTTTCACGAACACCTGTTGTAGAAACCAGTCCCTTCTATCCTCTTATTAAAAACTTGATATCAGATGCTTCCAAGTCAGTCTACACCAAGATGCTTTGTGTTAGCTTATTAGGGTTTGTTGATTTTTTTTTTGTGGTGGAATTGTTGTCAGTAATATTTTATTATAATGATACAAAAAGTATCATTTCAAATACCTACATATATATTTCTTTAATTCATGATAGAGTTCATGTGCTCAAAGACAGAGAACAGAGAAAGACAGAGAATGAGAAAGAGGAGAAGAGAGAGAGAAGGACCCTCAGCAGGAGTTGGTCACACTGTAATCCCCCTTTTCTAGCCCTCCAGCTCATGAGGATCTTGGGCAGTGTGTCAGGTCAACCAGGATAGGGATCCAAACCCACAGTCAGTCATGTGGCTTCCATCACTACTGTTTGATTTGCTACTAATTACTCCAAAGAGATTGGGTCGTGTGTGTGTGTGTGTGTGTTTGTATATGTATTTTTCTGGACTAATTTTACATAAATGATGATGTATACAATGTATTTTTATTAATAAGGAACTTCATTTTTTTTATCTGTTAAATATTTCTTTGCACCTCACAGCCACCCTCTACCAACACTGTCTACCACCTATTCCCCTACCTTACAGTCTCTGCTATCTACACATATTCTTTCTACTATCATATCTTCAGATCATTCCATTTCTGCCATAGAGTACAGATAGTACAAATTGAGTAGAGATATACAATGTGTATCCAGATCGCTTTGCTTAAAATTAAATCTTCTATATTTATCCACTTTGAATCAAATGATAGGGTCCATTGTTTCTTTCTCTCTCTTTTTTTTTTTTTTAGGGGTTTTTGCTATAGGGTGTGTGCGCTCACCAGACAGACAGAGAGAGACAGAGAGACAGAAAGTGAGAAATCACCCCCCAGGGGGGATGGCCACACCGCAATCCCTTCTCCTCCCTTCTCCTCTCGGGATCTTGGGCACAAACACACGCGCGCCTGGCTTGAGTTTTAAGCCACCGGGTCCAGGATGCGAACTGCGGTCAACTACATGGGAGTCCAGCGACATAGCCATTACGCCAACTGCTGGTCCCCTCTTTCTTTTTTTTTAATAGAGATTTTTGCCTCAGGGTGCATGCACTCACTAGAGACAATGAAAAGTGAGAAATCATTCCACAGGGGGATGGTCACACCACAACCTCTTCTCTTGGGCATGCACGCACACTAGCCTGGTGTGATTTTTTTCAAGCTACCAGGTCTGAGACTAGACCATGGATTGCCATGTAAGAGTCTAGCAACATAACCGCTATGCCATCATGGCTGACTCCATGATTCAAGTCCCAGATCCCATGGCTTGAAAAATATGCTGGGCATGTGTGAATGTGTGCCCAAAATCCCAAGAGAAGAATGGAGGAGAAGGGATTGTGGCAAATCCGTCCCCTCTGGCAGGTGTTTTTCTCACTTTTCCTCTCTTTCTCTCTGTCTTTTTGTCTCTCTCTGGTAAAGTGCATGCTCCCTATGGCAAAAATTAAAATAAATAAATAAATTAAAAGGCGAAGCAAAATTGTGAATTACAAAATATATTTGGCCCAAAGGATTGGGATATGCATACCTAGTTTTTATTATGGTTGGTTCTACCTTATCTTTAACCTGAACTTGAAGGAAATCCCCACCCTTACCCAGGATTGGAAGGACATGCAGGACCAGGCTGAACCTTCCCTCTCCTGTGTAGTTCTGTACCTCCCCCTTTCTATGCCTGTCTCACACCAAGTTCTTCCCATCCTCAGCCATTTCCCCTCATAGAACCTTTTGCTGGAAATGTTCTTTCTTGCTCCTCTCTTGCCTAGCTCTTCCTTCAGATTTCAACTTAAATTTCTTCTTTCCACAGAGTCCTTCCTTAACCTTTTATCTTCCAGCAGTATCTGTCTCAAAGGAAGCCACATGTGTTATTCAGATTTTGCCCAGAAAGATCAGAAGAAACCAAATGGTACCAGTTATTAACATCAGAAAGCAACTGACTTTACATCCCATCCAACTGACTTGAGGCAAGGAGTTTTCACCTTTATTTAGTTTTGAATGCCAGCTCTTAGCACTTTGTTGACACACTGTAGGGACTCAACATATCTATGCTAAACTGAATGAAAGAATGAACAAATGAAGACATCCATTCATCTCAAACATGCTGACATTGAGAGGGACTCAAGGACCTTATCAGCTAACTGATCAAAGCTAATATAATAAGAATGAGCTGACTTGTCATATGCGATATGGAAGCTGTGCATAAATATGTTCCTGGTATAAAGAAAAGTACTTAAACAAACTCTAGGTATAACAAAATAAAGAAACTAAAAACATATCAAAGGGATAAGTAGGTCACTAATAGTAATGGTGGTTATGACCACGCATACTCTTGCCTCTGGTTCCTGCGCCCTATATATTAATCGTGTTGAATAGCAACTGGTATGTAATACCCATTATTTTACGCTATTTACCACATGTCAGTCTTAGCTTCACCTTCGAGAACTGTCAAATGAAACAAGATGTAGAGAGAGGCCATTCTGAACAAACATGATGACCCTCAGACATATGCAGAAACAGGGTTCATAGATTCATTTACATAGAGATACAAGTATCAACATGAATATGCTAACTGCTGATACTACAAAGCAGTATCTGTCTCTAAGGAAGCCACATGTGTTACTCAGATTTTGCCCAGAAAGATCAGAAGAAACCTAATGGTGCCAGTTATTAACATCCGAAAATAACTGACATTACATTCCATCAGCATCTGAAAAAACTGACTTTACATTCCATTTCCTCTTTCCCCATTTTCTGCTCTATAAAATAATAAACTTGAAGCTGGTTCAAAGTCATGGCTTTCTCCATCTGAGAAATCAGGCTTACCTAATCCTTACTTTTCTATACTCGTATGCTCGTATGTCTTTGCATGTTTCTTTTTTTTTTTTTTGGGAGAGGTTTTTTCGCCATAGGGCGCGTGCGCTCGCCAGACAGACAGAGAGAGACATAGAGACAGAAAGTGAGAAATCACCCCCCACGGGGGATGGTCATGTCGCAATCCCTTTTCCTCCATTCTCCTCTCGGGATCTTGGGCACACACGCACACGCGCCCGGCGTGAGTTTTAAGCCACCGGGTCTGGGACGCGAACCGCGGTCAACTATGTGGGAGTCCAGCGACATAGCCATTACGCTAACTGCTGGTTCCCTTTGCATGTTTCTTTTTATGTTTATTTCTAATCTATAACCCCTCCACTCAAAAAAAAAAAGAAAAAACAAAACATGTTCTGCCAAGCAGGTCCAGAAAGCAAGTAAGAAAGAGAGATAATGAGATTGTCTACTTGTTAAATACTGATAATATTGTTATGAAGTTATCTCTTGAACTAATTCCCTGCATTAACATTGTGTTATCTCATTCTGGTCTGCTGCCTTACCTTATTGCTTATTTTGATATGTGTCTTTCTGTCCCAGATACATGGAATTGAAACAGCACCACTTCCTCATCAACTCCCAAGCTTACTAGGTTGACACTGATTTAAATTTTCTGAGATCCTAAGATGACTGCCTGTTTCTAGAATAAAGAATATTAAGTTCTTACTAGAACTCTCTGCTGACATACTAAATTATTTCAACATAAAATCAGAAAGTTTTGAAATTATTCATTTCTACCATGATGAACTCCAAAGTTTCTGGGTGTGGTGCACATCTCATAAAATGATGTATTCATTATACAGATCAATCTCCAAAAGTCTACTGATTTCAGAAAGGGTGGCATATTTCTGCCCCTGTATTTCCATCCTGTGTAGCTAAGGGAAGAAGCTGAGTTTAGTGGTTAGTGTAATAGCCTGTGTCAGCAAACTTAGTTTCTATATTTGGTAAGTGATTTTCCGAAAACCTTAGTCAAACCAACTCTGTCTAATGCATGAAGAAATTTTTTGTTCTTTTATATGTAACTATCCAAATTTCTATGTGAACACTATCTTCGTTGTGGCTGTTCAGAAACTCTGAAACATACCTCTGGGAATTTTCTCCCTTATATTTCTTTTAGTAATGGTCTGGTTAGAAAATCAATAAACCAAGCAGTAGCAGAGCAAGAAATATATTACACCAAATACCAGGGCCTTGGCAACATACACTGACAGGTATACCACGGGTTCCTCATGACCTGGCAGGGCCACCCAGATGGAGGAGATTAAGAATAAAGGCTCCTGGAGGGAACCAGCAGATAGCGTAATGGCTATGTTGCTGGACTCCCACGTAGTCAACCGCAGTTCGCGTCCTGGACCCGGTGGCTTAAAACTCACGCTGGGTGCGTGTGCGTGCGTGCCCAAGATCCCAAGAGGAGAATGGAGGAGAAGGGATTGCAGCGTGGCCATCCCCCCTGGGGGGTGATTTCTCACTTTCTGTCTCTATGTCTCTCTCTGTCTGTCTGGCGAGCGCACGCGCCCTATAGCAAAAACCTCTAAAAAAAATAAATAAATAAAGGCTCCTGGAGTTGTGCCCAAATAAACACCAGGGTCTTGTGTAAAGACTGGCAAATGAGAAAGAGCAGAATTATCCATTATATATAAAATATTGATCCTTTAACTTATCCATTAAGGTTGACTTTAGAACAAACATTTCCCTTGCTTTAGATATTTAATGTAAAAAGGAAAACAAAATGTGGTCCCTGTTAAAAAGTCAAAATGCCGATTGGGGGCAAACTGTTTTCTGGCATAGACATTTTCTTAAGCATACCTTACTCTATAATTTTGTGAGACCAAGCTTTGCCTGCAACCAGGCATTACTGCTGTGTTATAAAGCAGGTGGAGTAAGCACTGAAGGAGATCTAGCTAAAATATTTTTATGTGGCATATACAGCGGCACAGCAGTACAACAAGATGCTCTGCCAGGCTGACCTACATAGGTAGGTTCTGGGTTCACGTTCTGACCTTCCCGAGTACATCATGCACATGGGTGCCCATGATCCAGGGCTGGCTGAGGGTGGGAGTGGATCACAACATCAGATCTGTAGGGTGTTATATCTCCCTCTCCCACTGTATTTCTCTGTCTCTCTATCATCTATGAAAGAAATCAATAAATAGGGACCAGCAGATGGTGTAATGGCTAAGTCACTGACCTCCCGTGTGGTTGACCGCGGTGGCTTAAACTCACACTGTGTTTAAGCACATGTGTGTGCGTGACCAAGATCCTAAGAGGAGAATGGAGGAGAAGGGATTGCGGTGTGGCCACCCCTCCTGGGGGGTGACTTCTCTCTTTCTGTCTCTCTGTCTTTCTGGCAAGCACACGTGCCCTATCGTAAACATCTCTCAAAAACAAGAAAAGAAAAAAAATCAATAAATAAAGTGTAATATGTACATATTTTAAAATCACTTTTATTATATTAAAATTATAAGGATGTTTATTCAGCCATTGATAGAAAATTTTAAAAAAATGATTTAAAGTTAAGTGTTATGGGGACCAGCAGTTAGCGTAATGGCTATGTTGCTAGACTCCCACGTAGTCGACCGTGGTTCACATCCCGGACCCGGTGGCTTAAAACTCACGCCGGGCGCTTGTGCGTGCGCACCCAAGATCCCGAGAGGAGAATGGAGGAGAAGGGATTGCGGCATGACCATCCCCCCTGGGGGGTGATTTCTCACTTTCTGTCTCTATGTCTCTCTCTGTCTGGTGAGCACACGCGCCCTATAGCGAAAACCTCTCCAAAAAACAAAAAAAAACAGGTGTTATAAAGTAAAAATGAAACCTATGTGAATCTATTTATAATAACATTTGAGTTTAAGAACAAATAAACAAGAAATAGTACTAAAAAGGCCAGCAAGTGGCATAGTGGTTAAGGGTGCTGGACTCCCACGCGGTTGACCATGGTTCAATTCCAGGACCTGGCAGCTTGCTTGCGCTCTCTCTCTCTCTCTCTCTCTCTCTCTCTCTCTCTTGGTCACTCTGGGCCTCTCTGGTCAAATTAAAATGAATAAATAAATAAAGTTAAATTAAAAAGTAATTCTTTAATAAAGAAAAAGAAATAGCACTAGAATACTATTATATGATCCCATGCGTAAAATGTTTGGACATTCATGCACATAAGTGGACAAAGAATTATTTGGGTGTATCATAATAAAAATATCAATATCAATTTTCTTTTTATTTTCTTTGTACTTTTCTATAGTATTCACTAATATGAATGTATCATTAAAATACAAATAGAACTGTTTGCTTTGAAATGTTTTTGCATTTTTGTTACAGATAAAGAAGCACACACATAAAAAAATTAAACATTACCCCAATGCCAAGAGATAAGCACTGTAACATTCTTCTATAGTTTGGTACAAAATATGAGGCAACATTGTACATAATATTTTATATTAAACTCTTTCATTTTATAATACATTATGAGCCTTTTCCTTAGCTATTATTAGTCCTTTAATTTGTTCAGGCCTGCTTGTATTTTATTGTACGAATGTATCATACATTTTATCTCCTATTTTTAGAAAGATACATTTTCCAAATCTCTGTTAGTGTAAAAGCCCCAGGATGAATATCCTCATAACTAACTTTTCAACCATAAGGACAACTTCTGCTTAAACAATAGAAGATGGAGTCAACCCATCCACCATCAGACAAAGATGCAATTGTTCCCTTGTTGTCAAAGACAGCTTGGCCTCTCAGCCCCTTCCCTAGGTCCACAGATAAATGCTCCAGAGCAAAACCAGCCCCATCGGTTGAGCTAGCTTCTCTGGAGTCCCAGATCTAGGCCACATAATTCTTCATGACTTTTCTTTTAGCTCATTATTACCTCACTGGTACTTAAAAGCACTTTAAAAACACATTTTGTGCAGAATTTTCCTTTATCTTTAGTAAGAGAGTTAAAGAGAAAATAGAGTATCTTTTTAAAACAGTCATCCGTCACTTCCTTCTTGAGATGTTTCATGGGTTCTCTTGAACCTCAGATAAACCTAAATGCCTTATTAGCAGCTGCAAGTTCCAAATCTCAGGCTACATCTTGTCCCACATTTCCCACATTGCTCCCGTTTTCCTAAGCTTCTGTTACTCGGAAGCTCTGTCTGTTCTCACTTCAGGACTTGCGTGGACTCTGCTGATCCCCCTGCCAGAACACCGTTCCCCCAGAGGCTCCCTTGCCTACTTTCTGCTCATAACAGAATTGGTTCAAATGTTATCTCCTTTGAGAGCCTCTGTGACCACCCATGTAGAGTAGCTTCTACTCTCTCCTTACGGCACTGTGGTTTTATTCTTTCCTTCTTGCACTTTCCACCCTCTGCTATTTGTCTGAATCACATAGGTTCATCTTCTACTACTAGAATGTCAGTTTCATGAGAAAAGATCCTGGGACCAGCAATTAGCGTAATGACTATGTCTCTGGACTCCCACGTAGTCGACCGCGGTTCGTGTCCCGTACCCAGTGGCTTAAAACCCACGCTGGGTGCGTGTGCGTGCGTGCCCAAGATCCCGCGAGAGGAGAATGGAGGAGAAGGGATTGCAGCGTGGCCATCCCCCCTGGAGGGTGATTTCTCGCTTTCTGTCTCTCTGTCTCTGTTTGGCAAGCGCACCCGCCCTATAGCAAAAAAAAAAAAAAAAACTCTCAAAAAAAAAAAGAAAAGAAAAGACCCTGATCCTGTGCTATCCTGTTCACCATGCCAAGTGTTACCAGCACCTTCAAAAACTGCTCTTTTGGGGCCAGCAGATGGCATAGCAGTTATGTTACTGGACTCCCACATGGCCAACTGTGCTTCAAGTCCTGGATCCAGTGACTTGAAGATCATGCTGTGTGTGTACGTGCATACCCAAGATCCCAGGAAAAGAATGGAGGAGAAGGGATTGTGGCATGGCCATCCCCCCGGGGGGTGATTTTTCACTTTCTGTCTCTCTGTCTCTCTCTCTCTGGCAAGTGCACACACTCTAAAGCAAAAAACCTCTTAAGAAATAAATAAATAAAATGCTCTTCAGAAAAGTTCATTCTTAGGCCAGCACATAATGTGGTACTTAAAGCACTGGATTCCTACACAGCCAACTATGGCTCGAATTCTGAACCCGGAAGCTTGAAAATCATGCCAGGTCCATATGCTTCTGTTCACTAAGTCCCAAGAGGAGAATGGAGAAGGGACTGCAGCATGGCCACCCCCTCAGGGCAGGCAGGGGCGAGGATTTCTTACTTTTCCTCTCTCTATCTCTCTGTCTCTGTCTCTTTCTAGTGAGAGACCATGCACCCTATAGCAAAGCTCTAAAAATAGTTTTTTCTCCTCTTTTCATACATTTTCAAAGCATGCAGCATGGAAGAAGGCATTGGGGAGGAGATGGCAACAGGAGGAGTGGGACTAGATCATACATGTTTATGCAGGATTTGGTGGCAGAGCCTGACAGACCAGATGACATCAAGCTCTGGTGATTTTCCAGTTGCCATGTAACCAGAGACGAATCATACTATCCTGCTTTCACAACATCTCAAGATACATGTCACTGTGCTTTTTAAACCAGTTCACCAGCTTCATCAGTTCTTCCTACCAACCACATCACACATGACCCCACCAAACCACAGTGAATTCTAAGAGGCTGAACAGAAAACACGAAACATAGAGAAAAGCTACCATTATTCTCATTTTAAATACACCAGACATTATTAATCATGGATTTCTACACAGTAGAAATTGAGTACCAGCCAGAGTTGATTTGGCAGTATCAAAATCTAGGTGCTAAAAACATGATGGTTCACAGCTTCCCCATGGTCAAATACAATTTCAAAACGACTTTTGAGAAAAGAGATGAACAGATAAGACTTAAGAAATCAATGAGTAACTTAGCAATAAATGCCACATAATCACTACCGGCATACAACAACGCCTCACCTTACCTACAGAAAGCAGTCATGATTCACAGTAACCATTCGTCATTACGCACTCAGACTGTGCTAGAAGGGAACAGTTAATTCCCTTAAGGTGCTCAAGGACATAAAGTTAAGCCATCTTTTTCCTGTATGCTTTTCTTTAGTGAGGGTTTAACCTGCACCATGCTCCACAAATGTCTAGTTCCGTTTGTCATGGTGTTAGCAGAATACTCAGCTAGAGTAAAATTACTTTTTATATTTCTTTCAAAATTGGGAATCCTGGGACCAGGCAATGATATATTGGTAATGTAACTAGAGCCATCTGGGAAAGATGCTGAAGTCATGTCCCTGAACCTCTTCCAAACCACTATACCAAGTGCATGTTCAAGATCTGCATTAGCCGAGACGGAGGGTGGATTGCAGCATGAAGACTCTGTTGGGGATGCCTGTCTCTCTGTCTCTCTCTCATGGAAGTAATAAGTAAAAATAGATTCTTCAAAATATGTTTCATAGTGCAAGTGTACTCACTGGAGAGAGACAAAGAAGAGAGTGAGAGAGTGCCCGACAAGAGGGAGACTACATCACAATCCCTTCTCCTCCATTTTTCGGGCACGTATGCACAGGCATCTGGTGTGTTTTTCAAGCCAGGTCCAAGACTTGAACCACGCAGCCAGCACATGGGATCCAACCACTTTTACCAACATGCCACTTGACTAGTCCAGTAAATTAATCATATTTAAAAATTGGCCAGCCCATTTCCTGGTAAAGTAGAGTACCATGACATACCAGTTCAGAAGCAAGACTCAATTCCTTACTTTCTATTTCAGACCTTCTCATGCTACAGCAAAGCACATTACTTCTAGGTCTAGTAAAAGACATGAAAGCTAAATGATCCGTATGAAGGTAAAAAAATAAGGTTCTAAAAAATAAAGTCAACTGGGCCAGCAGGGCGTGAAGGTTACATCACCTCTTATGGAGGTGACAGCAGCTGGAAGAGATTAGGGCAGCTGGATTCCACATGGCTGACTGCATAATTAAGAGTCCTGGATCCTATGGATTAAAAGCATGATGGGTGTGCATGTGCCCAGAATCTCAAAAGGAGAATGGAGAAGAAGGAATTGAGGCATGGCCACCCCCTGGGGTGGGGGGTGACTTTTCGCTTTCCCTCTCTCTCTATCTCTCTGTCTCTTTCTGGCAAGTACATATGCCCTATCGCAAACTAAAAATAAAACAAAATAAATAAATAAATAAAAATGGACTGAAACAACATTATAAAGAGTCCTAAGTAATATTAAAATATGCTAAATAGGCATCAAAAGGCCATTAATTTGTCAATGAATTTGTTCATTGACCAAACACTTATTGAACATCCTCTGTCTACTGAGTTGTCTCCTAATGGAGTGCTAGAGAGAAAGCACAGTAAAAACAGTCTTTCCCTCATAGGCTGACTTTCCAGTGAGGGAGACGGATAATAACCAAGAAATAAAAACAGGTACATATGTCAGAACTGGTGATAAGGGCAAGGGCTATGGGAACAATAAAACAGAGTAGGGGAACTGAGACTAGGCGGGTGTATGGTGGCTATGGTACACAGCGTGGTCTAGGAATGACTCACTGTTAGAGTGACATACGAGAAGAGATCCTGAGGAAGTGAGAAGTGTAGGCTGCAGATTCCTGGGGGAAGACTAGTCCAGGAAAGGGCAGTAGGTACAAAGGGTCTGAGTCAGGAGCACAATTGTGACAACAATGGCCAGTGTGGCCGGAGGGAGATGTTTATGAGGAGAGCAGTAAGACGTAAAATAAGGAGGAGCGTTGGGAAGTTGGGAGAACAGGGCAAATCAGATAGGACCTCTGGAAGACTGGCTTCTACTCTAAGTGAAAAGAGAAGTCAGTGAAGGGTTCCCAACAGGAAAGAGATATATTCAAACTTGTCTTTTCAAATGATAACTAGGAGGATAAAGATGCATACAAGAGAGACAGCAGATGGTGTGGTGGTTAAAGCAGTTGGATCCCACATGGTTGATTGTGTAGTTTATGTCCTAGATCCACTGGTTTCAAAGACATGTTGAGAATAAAAACAATTCTGAGCGAAAATAGAGGAGAAAGGTCTGTGACATGGCCATCCTCCCAGAGGGGATGATTTCTTCTTTTTTTTGGAGAGGTTTTTGCTATAGGGCATGTGCACTTGCCAGAAAGACAGAGAGATAGAAAGCGAGAAATTGCCCCCCAGGGGGGATGGCCACACCGCAATTCCTTCTCTATTCTCTTCTTGCGATTTTGGGCATGCACGCGCACACGCTTGGTATGACTTTAAGTCACTGAGTCCGAGACTCAAACCGCAGTTGACTAAATGGGGGTCCAGCAACATAACCATTATACCAACTGCTGGTCCTGATTTCTTACTTCCTTCTTTCTCACTCTGCCTCTGTCTGTCTCTAGCAAGTGCATATGCCCTAGAGCAAGAATTTTTAGAAACAAGAAGGGGAAAAATAATTGTGGAATTTGAGCAGGATAGTATCTGTATAAAAGGTGAGAAATAATTGAATTTTAAACCCGAAAAAAAAAAAAAAAAAAAAAAAAAAAAAAAAAAACTCTCAAAAAAAAAAAGAAAAGAAAAGACCCTGATCCTGTGCTATCCTGTTCACCATGCCAAGTGTTACCAGCACCTTCAAAAACTGCTCTTTTGGGGCCAGCAGATGGCATAGCAGTTATGTTACTGGACTCCCACATGGCCAACTGTGCTTCAAGTCCTGGATCCAGTGACTTGAAGATCATGCTGTGTGTGTACGTGCATACCCAAGATCCCAGGAAAAGAATGGAGGAGAAGGGATTGCAGTGTGGCCATCCCCTGGCGGGGGTGGGGTGGGGTGGTGGTGATTTCTCACTTTTTCTCTCACTGTCTCTGTCTGTCTGTCTCTCTCTCTCTGGCAAGTGCACACACTCTAAAGCAAAAAACCTCTTAAGAAATAAATAAATAAAATGCTCTTCAGAAAAGTTCATTCTTAGGCCAGCACATAATGTGGTACTTAAAGCACTGGATTCCTACACAGCCAACTATGGCTCGAATTCTGAACCCGGAAGCTTGAAAATCATGCCAGGTCCATATGCTTCTGTTCACTAAGTCCCAAGAGGAGAATGGAGAAGGGACTGCAGCATGGCCACCCCCTCAGGGCAGGCAGGGGCGAGGATTTCTTACTTTTCCTCTCTCTATCTCTCTGTCTCTGTCTCTTTCTAGTGAGAGACCATGCACCCTATAGCAAAGCTCTAAAAATAGTTTTTTCTCCTCTTTTCATACATTTTCAAAGCATGCAGCATGGAAGAAGGCATTGGGGAGGAGATGGCAACAGGAGGAGTGGGACTAGATCATACATGTTTATGCAGGATTTGGTGGCAGAGCCTGACAGACCAGATGACATCAAGCTCTGGTGATTTTCCAGTTGCCATGTAACCAGAGACGAATCATACTATCCTGCTTTCACAACATCTCAAGATACATGTCACTGTGCTTTTTAAACCAGTTCACCAGCTTCATCAGTTCTTCCTACCAACCACATCACACATGACCCCACCAAACCACAGTGAATTCTAAGAGGCTGAACAGAAAACACGAAACATAGAGAAAAGCTACCATTATTCTCATAAACTTTAAAGTGAGCTTTAAATACAACAGACATTATTAATCATGGATTTCTACACAGTAGAAATTGAGTACCAGCCAGAGTTGATTTGGCAGTATCAAAATCTAGGTGCTAAAAACATGATGGTTCACAGCTTCCCCATGGTCAAATACAATTTCAAAACGACTTTTGAGAAAAGAGATGAACAGATAAGACTTAAGAAATCAATGAGTAACTTAGCAATAAATGCCACATAATCACTACCGGCATACAACAACGCCTCACCTTACCTACAGAAAGCAGTCATGATTCACAGTAACCATTCGTCATTACGCACTCAGACTGTGCTAGAAGGGAACAGTTAATTCCCTTAAGGTGCTCAAGGACATAAAGTTAAGCCATCTTTTTCCTGTATGCTTTTCTTTAGTGAGGGTTTAACCTGCACCATGCTCCACAAATGTCTAGTTCCGTTTGTCATGGTGTTAGCAGAATACTCAGCTAGAGTAAAATTACTTTTTATATTTCTTTCAAAATTGGGAATCCTGGGACCAGGCAATGATATATTGGTAATGTAACTAGAGCCATCTGGGAAAGATGCTGAAGTCATGTCCCTGAACCTCTTCCAAACCACTATACCAAGTGCATGTTCAAGATCTGCATTAGCCGAGACGGAGGGTGGATTGCAGCATGAAGACTCTGTTGGGGATGCCTGTCTCTCTGTCTCTCTCTCATGGAAGTAATAAGTAAAAATAGATTCTTCAAAATATGTTTCATAGTGCAAGTGTACTCACTGGAGAGAGACAAAGAAGAGAGTGAGAGAGTGCCCGACAAGAGGGAGACTACATCACAATCCCTTCTCCTCCATTTTTCGGGCACGTATGCACAGGCATCTGGTGTGTTTTTCAAGCCAGGTCCAAGACTTGAACCACGCAGCCAGCACATGGGATCCAACCACTTTTACCAACATGCCACTTGACTAGTCCAGTAAATTAATCATATTTAAAAATTGGCCAGCCCATTTCCTGGTAAAGTAGAGTACCATGACATACCAGTTCAGAAGCAAGACTCAATTCCTTACTTTCTATTTCAGACCTTCTCATGCTACAGCAAAGCACATTACTTCTAGGTCTAGTAAAAGACATGAAAGCTAAATGATCCGTATGAAGGTAAAAAAATAAGGTTCTAAAAAATAAAGTCAACTGGGCCAGCAGGGCGTGAAGGTTACATCACCTCTTATGGAGGTGACAGCAGCTGGAAGAGATTAGGGCAGCTGGATTCCACATGGCTGACTGCATAATTAAGAGTCCTGGATCCTATGGATTAAAAGCATGATGGGTGTGCATGTGCCCAGAATCTCAAAAGGAGAATGGAGAAGAAGGAATTGAGGCATGGCCACCCCCTGGGGTGGGGGGTGACTTTTCGCTTTCCCTCTCTCTCTATCTCTCTGTCTCTTTCTGGCAAGTACATATGCCCTATCGCAAACTAAAAATAAAACAAAATAAATAAATAAATAAAAATGGACTGAAACAACATTATAAAGAGTCCTAAGTAATATTAAAATATGCTAAATAGGCATCAAAAGGCCATTAATTTGTCAATGAATTTGTTCATTGACCAAACACTTATTGAACATCCTCTGTCTACTGAGTTGTCTCCTAATGGAGTGCTAGAGAGAAAGCACAGTAAAAACAGTCTTTCCCTCATAGGCTGACTTTCCAGTGAGGGAGACGGATAATAACCAAGAAATAAAAACAGGTACATATGTCAGAACTGGTGATAAGGGCAAGGGCTATGGGAACAATAAAACAGAGTAGGGGAACTGAGACTAGGCGGGTGTATGGTGGCTATGGTACACAGCGTGGTCTAGGAATGACTCACTGTTAGAGTGACATACGAGAAGAGATCCTGAGGAAGTGAGAAGTGTAGGCTGCAGATTCCTGGGGGAAGACTAGTCCAGGAAAGGGCAGTAGGTACAAAGGGTCTGAGTCAGGAGCACAATTGTGACAACAATGGCCAGTGTGGCCGGAGGGAGATGTTTATGAGGAGAGCAGTAAGACGTAAAATAAGGAGGAGCGTTGGGAAGTTGGGAGAACAGGGCAAATCAGATAGGACCTCTGGAAGACTGGCTTCTACTCTAAGTGAAAAGAGAAGTCAGTGAAGGGTTCCCAACAGGAAAGAGATATATTCAAACTTGTCTTTTCAAATGATAACTAGGAGGATAAAGATGCATACAAGAGAGACAGCAGATGGTGTGGTGGTTAAAGCAGTTGGATCCCACATGGTTGATTGTGTAGTTTATGTCCTAGATCCACTGGTTTCAAAGACATGTTGAGAATAAAAACAATTCTGAGCGAAAATAGAGGAGAAAGGTCTGTGACATGGCCATCCTCCCAGAGGGGATGATTTCTTCTTTTTTTTGGAGAGGTTTTTGCTATAGGGCATGTGCACTTGCCAGAAAGACAGAGAGATAGAAAGCGAGAAATTGCCCCCCAGGGGGGATGGCCACACCGCAATTCCTTCTCTATTCTCTTCTTGCGATTTTGGGCATGCACGCGCACACGCTTGGTATGACTTTAAGTCACTGAGTCCGAGACTCAAACCGCAGTTGACTAAATGGGGGTCCAGCAACATAACCATTATACCAACTGCTGGTCCTGATTTCTTACTTCCTTCTTTCTCACTCTGCCTCTGTCTGTCTCTAGCAAGTGCATATGCCCTAGAGCAAGAATTTTTAGAAACAAGAAGGGGAAAAATAATTGTGGAATTTGAGCAGGATAGTATCTGTATAAAAGGTGAGAAATAATTGAATTTTAAATACATGCTTAAAATAAAACTAATTTGTTACTGAATTAGATAATAGATGGGAAAGGAAAATAGGAATCAAAGACAACTCCAAGTCATTTAGTCTGCCAATTGGAAAAGTGACATTTCCATGGACTGAAATGGAGAAAACTGCAAGAAAGTAGTTTTGGAATAACAAGATAAGAAATTTGATTTGGAAAACATTAGACCAGCATTCTGTGCTGTCCAAATTAGCAGTAATTAACTACGTGTCAGTATTTAAATTAGCATTTTAATTGATTTTTGGGTTGTTGGAAAAGTCAT
Source organism: Tupaia belangeri chinensis (assembly GCF_000334495.1). Lineage (NCBI taxonomy): Eukaryota > Metazoa > Chordata > Mammalia > Scandentia > Tupaiidae > Tupaia > Tupaia belangeri. The sequence continues at coordinate 2,439,893 of NW_006206301.1, read as the reverse complement.
GATGCATTTTTTGCATGGAAAAACAGAAAAATACATCATGACTTTTTTGATGACCCAATAAAATTAAATTGGAAATTCAGTTGCTTTCACCTCATCTCAGGTTCTCACTGCCCACCCAGGCATGGCCAGCTGTTGCTGTTGTGTACAGAGCAGATGTTACAGACCATCTTCATCACAGAAAGTCCCCTTGGGCAGTGCTGATAGGGCATGAAGTTTTCACTGTGTATATTCTGGGTCCTGGGCTAAGGGCTTCATATACATAGGTAAGTTAATGCTTAAAACAACTCTTATGAGTCAGGCAGTATCTTAACCTATTTTAAAGAACATAACTAAGGTGAAAAGAAATGAAGTAACTTGCCCTAAGTTATACAATTATTAAAGGGTAGAATGCTAAAATTGGATTCTAGGGCCTTCTGATTCCACAGCTCAAGCATTTACATTATCACACTGTATTTTAGAAAGATTAATCTAGTTTGAAATGAGACATGACATCCACAGAGGAATGTCTATTATGTTATTGGGGGACAAAAGCATTGAAACAGTTTTTAAAAATCAGATCTAATGGACCTTGGGTAAGAGGGAGTCCCCCAAAATACCTTGTGAGTGTAAAACTAAGCATAATGTATTCTAGCATATAAAACTAGTCAATGAAGGCATGGTTTAGGAATTTCAATGAGGGATCAGTTATTGAAGCCTTCCTTAGCAGAAAGAAGAGCTTATTTAACACCAGGTAGTAAGAGTATCCCAACCTGAGACACTCTTTGTTTTACTCTGTGTTTGGTTCTCAACTAGGTATGGTAGCTTGCCCTTTGAGAACATCTGGAAATGCGCAGAATGTTTGAAATAGACTGAGTGCCATGGGCATTTTGTGGCCATGATCTT
>NW_006206301.1:2431078-2438980 GCF_000334495.1 Tupaia belangeri chinensis | reverse complement strand
GAGTCCTAAGACTCTTGACAGTCTAACACTAAGTTCTCTTTCCCATAATGTCAACAACTCCCCCATGTCAGTGGGGTGGCCATGCTATCTATCAGATGATTTCAAGTCCAACGACTGAACAGTATGGGCATTTGAACATGGTGGCAAGTAGCAGATTATGAGGTCTGATGAACTTGTACTCAAATCTGTTCTCTGACTTACACTAGCTATATGGTTTGAGAACATTACCTAGACTCTGGATTTGTTTCCTCATCTATATAATGCAGAATACCTGTCACCTAAGGTGATTCTGAGAATTACGTAACACTTCAAGTACTTGGCCCAGTGTTTGATTTCCGGAGAATATTGAATAAATTGTATTTAATTATTAAAAGCAGAAAAGGGAGACAAGAGAGAAACCCTAGCTAGAAGACTCAATAGGTAAGATGGGTATTCAAGTAAGAAGAAACTATAAAATAGCACTATTAAAAACTATGAATGCTGAGGGACCAGCAGGTGCCGTAGTGGTTAAGGCGCTGGACACTCCCACATGGCCGATCAGGGTTTGAGTCCTGAATCTGGTGGCTTGCTTTCTTACTTCCTGTCTCTCTCTCTTACCCTCTATCTCTCTGGTCAAATTAAAAAATAGATGAATGATGAGACCAGCAGTTAGCATAATGGCTATGTCGCTGGACTCCCACGTAGTCGACCACAGTTCAAGTCCCGGACCCGGTGGCTTAAACTCATGCCAGGCACGTGTGTGTGCATGCTCAAGATCCCGAGAGGAGAATGGAGAAGGGATTGTGGTGTGTGGCCATCCCTCCTGGGGGGTGATTTCTCACTTTCTGTCTCTCTGTCTCTCTCTGTCTGGCGAGCACATGCACCCTATAGCAAAAAACTCTCAAAAAAAAAAAAAGGAAAAAAAGATGAATAAATAAATAAAATTAAATTATTAAAAAAAAAGAAAAACTATGGATGCTGAATTGCAGCACATTGCCACTTTAAAATTTTCCCTAGTCTCGTTAGAAAAGATAACAGGTACAATTTTATTAACATATATCAGGTTGCTGGTAAAGTCATGACATATTTTTGCTTTTCTATACAAAGATGCATCATGAATTTTCTGACAACCCAATATTGAGATAAGCAATAATACCCCAAAACATTATTTCAATATTAATATATAAAAAGTCATTAATGAAACATTTTTCTTTTTTTTTTTTGAAGAGGTTTTTGCTATAGGGCACATGTGCTTCAGAGAGACAGAGAGAGACAGAGAGACAGAAAGCAAGAAATTACCCCCTAGGGGGGATGGCCATGTCACAATCCCTTCTCCTCCATTCTCCTCTCAGGATCTTGGGCACACACGCACTGGCGCCCGGCATGAGTTTAAGCCACTGGGTCTGGGCCTTGAACCACGGTCGACTACATGGAAGTCCAGCAACATAGCCATTATGCTGTTGGTCCTAAAGCATTTTCCTTTTTGCATCCATGAAATGTACATATCTCACATACACTTCTCAATTCAGACAAGCCACATTTCAAATTTTCAGCAGCCCATATGCAGCACATGGCTGAAGCATCAAGAGTCAAATTCTTTCACTGGCTAATGGCTTTGGGTAATTTTTGATATCTCAGCAACTAAGGTGGTTTCCAAAGTCTCATTAGCACATCTAGGGACTCTAAACTCAGATCTCTGCACAAGCTGAGGCAATGCTGCAGAATGATTGAACACTGTGTGAACTAGATGAGATATAGGTTCCCAATCCAGTTCTGCTACTTCCTGTGTCATTGAACAAGTTAGCCAAAGACCTGCCTTCTGTGCAAAATGGAGATAATGGCAACAGCCTTTCTAAGTTTTGCTCCAAGAATCATGTATACAGTTTATCCAGAGTCTACCACCTTTTTTGAATGTGAATTGTGGGTATTTGAATTTGGGTCTGAGAAATACAAGAGGTTCACTAGAATTCTATACATATTATATATATTTTGTCTAACTACACAAAGTATTGTAGAGCCATATTGCTTTTTATGACTTTTGTTAGTGAGCACCTTATGTTTTTCTAAAGTTGGCAGTACTTCCTCATTGAGGTTAACAATGTGCCCATTGTGTTAAGATGTATGTCACCCTCTAGAATAGCTCTTCATGGTACATGGGAGATTCTCAAGTTTACTTACTGCATAAATTTTTACTTGCCGAACTCCTGAATTAAAAGTATGATCTAGTCAATGAGGTAATTTAACCTGTTCTAATGTTTACATTATAAAATATGATGCTACTTAAGTTTTTTTCTTCCATGAGAAAGAGACAGAGAAAAAGAGGATGAGAGAGACAGCACCTCCAACAGGGTCTTAATGCCTTCAGCCAACCCTGGCTCGTGGGCAAGCAGGAAGCAAGAGCAAGCCCAGCCTACTCAGGGAGGTCTATGGATTTAAACCATGAATATTCCCCTATGGTTTCCTCAGAGTGTAGACATCTGGTCTCCTGTCACTATCTTTTAGTGAAAACTCTGCCAGAAATGATTCTTGAACACACACAAAATTCAAACAGTGTAAGGCAAGCTTAAATGATGGGTCTGTAATGGCATAAGAGAAACTAGTACAATCACTAGTTTATAATTTTCTTTTTTTTTTTTAAGAGATTTTTTGCTATAGGGCACTGGAGACAGAGAAAGTGAGAAATCACCCTCCCCCCCCCCCCAAACAGATGGCCACACTGCAATCCTTTCTCCATTATCCTCCTGGGATCTTTGGCACACATGCTCAGTGTGAGTTTCAGGTTGCTGAGTCTGGGACTCGAACCACTGGAATCATGTGGGAATCCAGAATCTTAACCACTAACCCATCTGCTGGCCTCAGGTTATAATTTCAAAAAAGCACCCTTGTGATTATCCCAGAATTCATTCAATTCATTAATTATTAAAATTCATTTACTAATTTCCTATAAAGAATGCATACGACATGTATTAGCACAAACACATTTATTTACTAACCAAAGGGATGATCCTAATTAAATCAACACTTGGAAATAGTTGTATGTAAAATGTTTGCGATAAAGGTAATTGAACACAGTAATGAAAAAAAAAAAGTAGTATGGAGATTTGCTCATTGAACTGAGCTTGTTCATCCTCGCAGCTAATTCCTGTCTGAAGTGATGATGGAATTTTTATTCTACTTTCTCATAGACTCGAGTACAGGTGACATTATTCATGACACAGTCCTAGGAGAAACAACAATATTAATGAGTCAGGTTGTAATAAAATATTAAGGTCAGAATCCTATGAAATCTTATAATCTACTTCATAGAAGGAGAACATTTATTTTAGGATTCCTGGGTGTGAGAGAAACTAGAATCTATTGTTTTGCTTATAATACATATATATGCTTCAGTGAAAATTAAAGTGTTGAGGATAAGAGCTAAATTATTCACTTGGTCCAGGCAAATGTTATTCCTCATTTTAAAGAAATGGAAAAATGTATGCCCAAGAGAGCAGTCGTATGGCTTGCCAAGATGAATTACACTGTGATGCAGCAGCCAAGCAAGGACTGAACCCAACTCCCGCTACATCCTCTGCTATATCAAGTCACTCCCCTATCCCCAAGAAGGGCTTTCTTAATAGTGTTCCAGTATTTAACTTGTTTGCAATTCCTTCTTCCTAAACTTAATCCTTTGGTTCCTAATCAGTGACACAGAACAGTTAGGTGAACAATGAAGGTAAACAAGAAGCCCAGCACTTTGATACTCACCACCACTAATTTTCCATCTTGCAGTTTTCTTGTTATTGTGCTTTCTTTCCCATCCCATTCTTGATGTTGAACCAACGCACCATCCTTAAAGTCGCAGACAGTCTGCAAAAATCAAATATACTTTTTAATCTTCCAAAGTATGTTACAAGAGGGTTTCCATGACTCATAAACTCGTTACTCAACAGTTTTTTCATCTTCTCCTTTCTAGGTCTACTTCATTAACCCACCCATTATTCACACACAGCACAGTGCATGCTTATCGTCTATAAGCTCATAAAAGACATTCATTTTATGAAGCTGGAATATTTATTAATTTGTCACAACTCAACTCATAAAATAACTTTGTCATTAAATTCTTGCCTATAACTATTAAAAATATTAAAACCACCTATCATTCTAGAAGCTTCTGTGCTTTCATAACATGTTATGACTGACCTGAGTTTTTCTTCCGTCAGCTGTAGTTTCTTCGAACTTTTCTCCCAGGGTACAAGAAAACTGTGTTGTTTTTAAAGTGCTCTCAGTTTTTACGGTGAGGTTCTTCCCATCACAAGTGATAATACAATCTGGTTTGGCCATTGCACCCATTTTCCGCAGAGCCATTCCCACACCTGTAAAATGTTAAATCATGTTAAATAAAGGGAAAACCAAAGATATCACCCCATATTCAAGCATTAATTCAGTTGTATGCACTGTTCTTGGCGTAATTTTGCTTACTCATGCATGGATCATTCTCACAAACACATATCCAGTGTTCACCATGTGCTAGCACTTTACACACATTAATTCATATAAGCCTTACATCACCCGAGATAGGTGGCGATTACTGCTCCACTTGACAGGTGGGCCACTGGGGCACTGAAGTACCTTACCCAAGTTCACTGAGCTACAAAGTGATGGTAACCAGCAGTATAGGCAACCTGGTTTCAAATCTCAACCCTTAACCAGCATGTAACGCTGGCTTTCAGAAAGTTAGGAAAGAAACCAGGACTTCTAAATCTGACTTAAAGTAGCTGATAGAAGGTGAAGATAAATTGCAAACTCAAGACTTTGCTCCATCTTTGGGACTAGGTATTGGGGTAATGGCTGTGTCACTGGATTCCCATATAGTCTACCACAGTTTGAGTCCCGGCCGGACCCGGTGGCTTAAACCCACACCAGATGCATGTGCATGCCCAAGATCTGGAGAGAAGGGATTGTGGTGTGGTCATCCACCCTGGGGCGTAATTTCTCGCTTTCTGTCTGTCTTTCTCTGTCTGCTGGGCGAGCACACATGGTCTATAGCAAAAACCTCTCCAAAGAAAAAAAAAGTTTGTTCCATCTTTTTCTACATACTGGATTCTGCCAAACATTGTATTCTATGACTCTAGTACATAGGCTGGGGCATAAAAGGCCCTTGATAAAATTTGATTAAGAGACTATATGAAATAGGTTTGTATCTTTGCTTGTTTGTTTTTAGAGACTTTTTGCTATAGGGCACATGCGCTTGCCTGAGAGACAGAGACAGAAAGTAAGAAATCACTCCCTTCACCCCGGGGGTGGTGGTGATGGTGGCCACACTGCATTCCTTTCTCCTCTCGGGGGTTTTAGGCGCACATGCACACATGTATCCAGCCTGAGTTTCAAACTGCTGGGTTCAGGACTCAAACCACAGTCGACCATGTGGGAGTCCAGTGATGTAACCATTACACCATCTGCTAGCCCCAATAGGTTTGTATATTGATCTAGGTTTACAATGGAGGAAAAAAAAAAAATCAATCCTGAGATAGATGAAGAGCACGTTTTAAGAACTAGCAAAATTGTGATGCTGGGACCAGCAGTTAGCATAATGGCTATGTCACTGAGCTGTGTGTGTGTGTGCGTGCCCAATATCCCGAGAGGAGAATGGAGAAGAAGGGATTGTGGCATGGCCAACCCCCCTGGGGGGGTGATTTCTCGCTTTCTGTCTCTCTGTCTCTCTGTCTTTCTGGCTTCTGGCGAGCGCACACGCCCTACAGAGAAAACCTCTCCAAAAAAATAAATAAATAAACAAAATTGTGATACTAATAAATGGAAAAATTCTTTCAAAAATAGAAAACATCTCCTAGCTGTTTAACTCCGTTACTATATTGACTTATGCAGTAATGAATGTCATGTTAATAAATATTAATTTATAACCCATGTTTCTTTTTAGTGTTAGCAGATCCAGGCCAAACCCTGTTTCACAAATGAGGAGATTACAACCCAGCAGCTGGACTGTCTTGATGAGAAGCCCTCAGCCAAGGCTTTTAAATGTCCCCATGGAGCCTTCTCTTCTGCCAGCTTAGGGTTGGTGCTTTGCATCCTTGAGTCATTATTTATCCTCACACTGGGCAAGTAAATGGGCTCTATTCTTCCTCTACCTTGATTGCTCCCTAAGGAATTGAGCCTTGACAGCCTTCAGACTCCTTCGTGTGCCCTAAAACCCCGAATACAAATTGGCTTTCAATGGGCAGAGAAACAGCATTCGCTACAGGTCCCCACACTCGTGCACGCACACAAATACTATCTATACTTCTTGGAAGAGTGTAGCTTTTTTTTTTTTTTTTCACTTGTCTGCTTATTCTATCAATACGTTTGCAGGAAAAACAAAAAACAACTGCCTTCTTATTTGATGTAAAGTATCATAAAAACACTCCTGATTTGCCACAAACCAGCCTGAATACCACACGGGATCAGATTAAGAGTAAAGTGTGATTGTGAAGAGCCACTGCAACTAGGTGTCACAGAAGGTCACGTCATCAAATCAGGTTAACAGCGTGGGCTACCTGCCTCCGAGCAGTCCGTCAGGGCTAACACCATCCCACTTCCCAGTGGCCTGTGACAAAGGTCCATTTTGTTTGTCTGCTATCTGCCAGAGGATATTTCAACCTGCATGCAATCGCTGTAGCTGGCTAAAGGAAGGACAGTCAGAGAGAATGAAGCACTATTTTGAATAAGGAGACCCTGAATCTCCCTACAGGGACTCCTTTCTCTTGGAAGGCTCTAAGTCAACTGCCTTCTGAAGGGCCGCACCCATATTGCTGCAGTTAGCAGCCGAAGGAGAGCCCTGCAGTATCTCAGGAAGCTTTTCCAGTAAAGTGCATTGCCTGCCTGCTACTCTGCCCCTCGTTCTAAAGATGCAGAGGCCAGGATGGCAATGCAAGGCCATTCCCAGGCACAATCACATCAGGGTGTTCCTTGGGCAGGCCACCCACCCACTGCAGCGCTGGGCCCAGCAGGTCAACGCTGCCAGCACCACGCCTCTCCGTGCGGCTCCCTCGCCACGAGGCGAGGAAGCCCAGGTACTCCATGGTAGCTGCACCAGCCCAAAGCGCCCGGCTGGCCGGTTGCCTACACCCAGAGGTCCTGGGAGAGATCGGGACCACGAGACGAATGGAAGCTGGAGTGGTATTCCGTTCAGACCCTCTGCAGGATTTCTGCTGCAAACCACGCCCGGGCGCCGCATCCCGGTGGAACAGTGGAGTGGGAAGGGCGCGACATCCATGAACAAAAGATGAAAGATGCTGCAGAGCGGGAAAGGAAAGTGGGTGCTACCACGATGAGGCCAAAGGGACAGATAAGATGGTGGTACGAGGGAGAGCAAGAAGGTGGGGAAGGAAAAAGGGGGAAATAAGGGGGCACCCATGCGGGTCGAAAGAAGTGCAGGTTTGGGCGGGGGTGCGAGCGCACTAAAGGGCAGCAGCAATTCCGGGACGCTGCCGCGTGGGCGAGGGGCAGACCACGCGGTGGCACATCTCCCCGACCCGGCGCTGCGCTCTCCACGCTGCGCTCTCCACGCCGCGTGCCGCCAGCTGCCGCGCCGCGTCCAGGGACCGCGTGGTTGGGAAGGTAGGGCGGGTTTCGGGGCCGGGAAGCCAGCATCCCCAGTCCGGGAGCCCGCCGCGCCGCTCGGGACCTGGCGACAGATGGCCACGCACACGCCACGCTGGCAGGCGCCGCCGGGCCGGTGCCTCACCTACTTCCTTCATGTAATCTTCAAAGCCTTTGCTGTCCACCAGGCGCCATCTTCCTTGCAGCTGCTGAAGGTCGGCCATGGTGGGCGCGGGCGGGCGGGCAGGCACAGCAGAGAGAGCAGGGACCCGGGCGAGGAGCTCGCAGTGCGGCTCCCCGCGCCGGCAGCTGCTTCATAAAGGCGGCGGGAGCGCCCCGCGGCGCCGG
>NW_006206301.1:2347177-2413858 GCF_000334495.1 Tupaia belangeri chinensis | reverse complement strand
GGCCTCGCTCCCGGGATCAGGCGGTGCGCACCCGCTCCACCTGCCGGGGACGCTAGGGCTTCTGGGGCGCTCTCTGCAAGCAAGGACTCGCCCGACGCGCCCCGCGCCGCCCGGGACGCCGGCCCCGGCACGTCCCGCCGCCTCCGCTGGCCCAGGAAGCCACAGGGGCAGCGAGGAGGCCCTCCCCGTCTGCCTGGCCCTAGGGTCCGGCGCCCAGACGCTGCTGTTTCCCTTGCACGAAATCGATCCGCTCCTGCCAGGCGCGGGTGGCAGAATCCGATTGATCGGCTGTTTGGTTGGTTCATCGATTGATACACTGTTTTGCTCCCCTGACCGTCTGCTCTTTGTGAGCAGACAAACTTGCATCCCTCACCCTTCTGAGAGAACCTTCCAGCCTCAGGGTGGATGTGTCCTTCAGCGGAGCGAGAGGATTTTTTAACCGAAGGTGCTGGGAGGGATGGGGTTTCTCAGGAAGTTTGTTTTCTAAATGAAATCTCTGTAGGAAGGTTCAGCTTAATGACCGTCAGTGCCCTGTAAGAATAGTTTATTTGTATTTCCCGCTAAGCGAGCCCTTCTCCGTTTCTTCTCAACTCCTGAGTTTGTAAAGTCTAGGGTGCGTTCCCTTCGCGTTTACTCGTAATAATACCCTCTCCTTGGGTGTGGAACGTTCCACTTTTCAAGGTGAGCTGTTCCTGGGTCCTTACCTGGTGCTCCTGGGGTCCCTGTTGGAGGTGAGAGAGTAAAGAAAGTTGCCACACACACCAGCCCTTTGAGATGGAGGGTGATGTTCGTGTATTGAGTACCTACTATGTGCTAGACGTGCGGCTTCCTGGCCTTTTATATCCATTCATTCTAATCTCTACCAAATTTTGGTTAAAGAGTATAATCTCAGTTTTTCAAAAGAGGAAATAAGGCAAGGAACATTCAAACAGTGGTAAAACCAGAATCACCATCCAAGGTCCTTCTCCCTGGAGACCTTATGAAAGGTCACTGTGCTTGTGATGGAAACTAAGAAAGGCCATGGTCGCCATCACAAGACAAAATTGAAACCTGAGGGTGGTTTGCCATCTCTCAGCATTCCACAGAACATTTATCCAGCTGCACTGCATGCCTTTCTAGCCCCTGCCCTTATTTTAGGATTACCTTCGTCTTTCTTCTGGTACCATTATTTTTTTTAAGAATTATTTTTATTTAACTTTATTATTATTATTTTCCAGTTCAATCAGAGAGAGACATAGAGGGAAAGCGAGAAAGCAACCCGCCAGGTCCGGGACTTGAACCCAGGTGGGCCATGTGGGAGTCCAGTGCCTTTAACCACCATGCCACCTGCCGGCCCCATGTACCATTAGTTTTTAAAGTTTATTTCTTTCTTCTATGAATCAGAGAGAGAAAGAGAGAGAGATATGTTCCACAGGGTACAGGTCTTCACTCCTTGAGATCCACTCCTAGCCTCATCTAGCCCATCATAGCCACTTGCACACCCAACATGCCCAAGGAGGCCTTGTGATTCAAACCCAGGACTATCCCATGTGGATCCTGCTCTGTGCCACCTGCAGTACTATTTAGGGACTCAGGCTACCTGTCCCACTAAGGGCCTTCATGTTCCATATACAAGACTCTGCTGCTCAGAAAGAGTATTTCATGTACTGAGGGAAGCCAAGTACATCATTTTGCACAGTGATACAAGTGCTGGCTTCCAGACACTTACTCCAGGGTGTTTGAACTTGAACTCTTAATGCACAAGTTCAACCTGTTTTATGCATTTTGTATCGAATATGGTAATAATAGTTGGAACTCAGACCTGGGATACTGAACATTTGAGTTATCATAATCAGCCATGTTACAGAAATATTTCAAGGAGGATGGCACTAAAGTACTACATGCTTAGGTACTTAAGGGTCAACCTCAGGAAAATGCTGAGGCAAAGTAAATAAGAGAGTTTATTTGGGCCAGAGTTAGGATGACTTCCTGGTCACCACCATATCCAAGGTGCCCTAACTAAGGCATGCTGAGGTCTTACAGATTTCAGAATGATTTTAAAGGCAAAAGTTGTGAACGGAGAGGGCAGTAGCAGGGAGTCTTATACAGCAGTGGTTGACTATGGTCTATGTTAGAGGTAGCAGGATGGCCTCTGGTCACCTCTAGATACTTTGCTTAAGCTTAGATTTAAGCAAATTATGGCGACATACTGGTACTGTAAAGGAGGAATGTACTTGGGCAATAAAGATGTTTATAAAACAAAAAGCCCAATGAGTCTAGGAAGCATCCTGAGCTATTTCAGATGCACGTTCTAAGAAAGCCACAAGATGTGAAAAAGTTTGATTTCCTAATAGCACTAACTCAGGTAGGCTGCAATCTCCTGTTTCCAGAAAGAGCTGGTCTATTTTGGCAACTGTCAATTTTCTTAACATTTCACTTTAATCTTGCGGCATTTTAGTGTGAGTGACTCCATTTGGTCTGGACTGTTGGAACCTAGTGCATGAATTTAATCCAAAACAGCAGTCTGTAGTATTTGTTTAACTTAAGAAATGACTTTTAAGCTTCAGGCATTACCTAAAACTTAACTTCTAAACATAATCTTTGATGTGATATGTGGAAATAATCCTTTGGTGGTTAAAGCACATCAATAAACACAACAGAAATTTATAGTCAAAATACTGTTAGTGTCTCCAGTGGAACAGTGAAAGGTGCTGCTGATTGTTCTGCTATTTGAATAACTTTTAATGCCTGGTTCTCAGATGCCTCATCTGAGATACGTCAATACATTTCTGTGTGTGTGTGTCTGTGTGTGTGTGTGTGTGTGTGTGTGTGTACATGAATCGTGTTATATATAATCATTATATACATATATATACACACATGAATAATTGGAGCGGATTATTTCTAATTCCTTCAAGCACTGATACTTAGATTCTCTTTTTTTAAAAGGAAAAATGGTAATTGATTTTCAACTTTAAAGCAGCGAATACTCCCTTAACAGGCTAACTAAAGCCCTGTTCCAGACTACTTGAATTCAATATGAGGTGTTAAACCAAAAATGTTTCAAAAACAAATATGATTAAATCTCATATGGTTTTATTTTATGGGGATGGTCGAGTATTTCTTCATTGAAAAAGGAGAGAATTATTACTTGTAATTAAATACAATATAGGAAACAAGAAACAATAGTTTTATGCTACCCTTTCCTGGCAAACTGTTAAGTGCCTATACTGGTCATTATTCATTAGCACATACATAATATAGATGCCACATGATGTCTTTCTTCATGCTGGAAGATCATAACACATTATTTTTAACAGATGAAAATAAGTGAAGGATCAAGAATTACTAGTAACTCCTCCTCCAGTAGCTCTAGAAGACTATCTTCTGTAGGACATAAGCCCTTTCATTTAATCTCACTAAACCTCGGTTTTATCATTTATGAAACTAAGGAGTTGAGAATTAGACTAAGTGATTTCTTAGATCCCTTCAACTTATGAAATAGTACAGTAATAGTTCATGGCCCTGAAAAAAAAATACTCAAAATTACTCTATTTCCACCTAGTGGTGAAAATGTAATATTTCTCTTAGGCTTTATTTGATAAATGTTAGTAGCTTGTCAGCTTTATATTCCGCAGTCAAAAACACATTGTGTTATTTTAGTTAAAGACAACATAGAGTTAGCGTGCTATCTGCAAACGTGATTACAGTACATAATCATTCATAAGGATAGCAAGTGTTGGTGGCCTAGAAACATGCTGCTGGTAGAAAAAAGGGAAAAAAGTGGCACATATACACTATGGAATACTACTCAGCCATAAAAAAACAATGAGACCCTAGCATTTGATAGAAAGTGGATGAATATTGAAGATTTAATGCTAAGTGGAGCAAGACAGAATATGAGAGGCATTGTATGTCCCCACTTAATTTACACCAAATGTCTGCACTCTGTGGCAGAAACGGAAAGATTGAAAGGTATAAAAACATGGAAAGCAGCTGTGGATAGCAGAGGCAGTGTGGAAGAAGGGCGGAAAATGGGATGAGAGGGAATCAAAGGGGAAAAAAAGGAAAAACATTCAATGGACACAAAAATGGAAACTTATCTGTTGATGACAATTCTTATGGTAATAAACTTGACTGGACTAACAAACAGTGTATTTGTGCTGGGAAAATTCCTTTTCTAGATTGTAAATATACACAGTGATTGAATGTAAAATAAATAAAATAAATACATAAAATAAAGGGGCTGGCTGGTGGCATAATGGTTAAGGGCACTAGACTCCCACATGGCTGACCACAGTTTGAATGAAGGACCTGACAGCTTGCCTTCCCACTTTTTCTCTCTCTTACTCTGTCCTTCTTTGGTCAAATTAAAATAAATAAATAAAGTTACATAAAATAATTATTAAAAATAATAAAACATTTAAAAAGGAGTGAAGAAAAATATGCTTTAAAGCTGATTGTGATAATGGGTACATAACTTTGTGAATACCCTAAAAGCCATTGAATTGTATACTTCAAATGGATATGAATGTGAATTACATTTCAATAAAGTTGTTAAAAAAGAAAAACAGAAAAAGAAAAGGAGAGAGCATCACATTAAATAAATCATTGCTGAGAATATCCAAAGTAATACATATTCAGACAATTAAGTTTTCTCTAAGTACATGGCCAGATTAATCAAAAAGAGAAAAAAAAGAACCAAGATGATCACTATGATCAAATTTAGGGTTCAAATATCACCTAAGATCTTGGGACCAGCAATTGGCATAATGGCTATGTTGCTGGACTCCCATGTAGTCGACTCTGGTTTGAGTCCCGGACCCAGTGGCTTAAACTCATGCCGGGTGTGTGTGTGTGTGCGTGCCCAAGATCCTGAGAGGAAAATGTAGGAGAACGGATTGCGGCATGGCCATCCCCCCGGGAGGTAATTTTTTGCTTTCTGTCTGTCTCTCTCTGTCTCCCACATGGCTGACCACAGTTTGAATGAAGGACCTGACAGCTTGCCTTCCCACTTTTTCTCTCTCTTACTCTGTCCTTCTTTGGTCAAATTAAAATAAATAAATAAAGTTACATAAAATAATTATTAAAAATAATAAAACATTTAAAAAGGAGTGAAGAAAAATATGCTTTAAAGCTGATTGTGATAATGGGTACATAACTTTGTGAATACCCTAAAAGCCATTGAATTGTATACTTCAAATGGATATGAATGTGAATTACATTTCAATAAAGTTGTTAAAAAAGAAAAACAGAAAAAGAAAAGGAGAGAGCATCACATTAAATAAATCATTGCTGAGAATATCCAAAGTAATACATATTCAGACAATTAAGTTTTCTCTAAGTACATGGCCAGATTAATCAAAAAGAGAAAAAAAAGAACCAAGATGATCACTATGATCAAATTTAGGGTTCAAATATCACCTAAGATCTTGGGACCAGCAATTGGCATAATGGCTATGTTGCTGGACTCCCATGTAGTCGACTCTGGTTTGAGTCCCGGACCCAGTGGCTTAAACTCATGCCGGGTGTGTGTGTGTGTGCGTGCCCAAGATCCTGAGAAGAAAATGTAGGAGAACGGATTGCGGCATGGCCATCCCCCCGGGAGGTAATTTTTTGCTTTCTGTCTGTCTCTCTCTGTCTTCCTGGCAAGCACACATGCCCTATAGAAAAACCCTCTCCAACAACAACAAAAAAAAGATCTGGTAAAAATGCACATTCTGATTCAGTAGGTCCAGAGTCAGGCCCAAGAACATGCATTTCTGACAAACTCTCAGGTCATGTCAGTGTTGCTGATCTGGGGACCATGCTTTGAGTAGCAAGGCATTACAATATGTAAGAGTCTGTACATGACTTTGCCACAAAGTGGTCATTCTAGGCAGCTAATTAACATTGGCAAGGCCTGTCCCACTGGGAAAGTTCTAGGTTTGAGTCTAGAGATCCCATTGAACACGCCAAGCACATGTATGCTGGCCAAAGCCAAGGATGGGCTGTGGCACTGGAACCCTATTGGGAGTGCTGTCTCTCTGTCTCTGTTTCCCTGCCATTCGTGGAAAAAATATTTCTTATTTACAAAGAGAAGAAATAAAGTATAACTCTTAGGCCAGCTCCATAGCCTATTGGTTAAGGAAGCCAAGTCTTACATGGCTGACCATGGTTTAAATTCCAGCCCAAAGGTTTGAAAACCATGCTGGGGGTGTGTGTCTATGTGTGTGTCCCTGTGTGTGTGTGTGTGTGTGTACATGCGCATGAGTAACTAAAATCCCAACCAGATGGAGAAGTGGAAGAGAAGAGCTTGTGGCATGACTGTATCCCTTTGGGGAGTGCTTTCTTTGTCTCTATCTCTTTTTCTCTTTCTATCTCTCTGGTAAGCACCTGTGATCCCTAGTAACATAAAAGAAAAAAAAAAGAACTAATTCTCACTTTATTTCACAAATATTTTCTGATTAGATTCCTATAAAGATATATAGACAACAGGAACTGAACAAACTTACTCCAAAAATTGTCTTACTCAGCTTTTAGGGTTTTTTTTCTAATTAGCCTGAGGCAGTTGTTTTTCTGTCTGTTCCCCCAGGAAGTGGGATAGGAGTCTTCAACTGATATATGGAGGCCCAGCTGGTAGCATGGGCAGCTGGATCCCACTGGTTGACTACATGGTTCAAGTCCCAGACCCAGTGCATTGAAAAACACATGAGGCACATGTGTATGCATGCTCAAAATCTGGAAAGGAAAAATGGAGGACAAAGGATTGTGCTATGGCCATCTTCCCAAGGGGGTACTTTCTCTCTTTTCCTCTCTCTTTCTCCCTTTCTCTTTGTCACTCTCCAGCGAGTGTGTACAAGTTCTGGCAAATTAAAAATAAAAATAAATGGTATATGGTTATGAGAGTATATGTTTGTTTGAGCCTAGAGTCCTCTTAAATTTTATAATCGTCTTTTTTAACCCTCACCATTCCTGACTTTTCTTACTGTAGACGTGCTTTGCATACCTAGCTTCCAAGCAGATTTTCCCTGTGAAAATCCTATTTGGAATCAGTTCCAAAAGCAAATCCTAAGAAGCGGGTTGAGTATGAATCTGCTTCTTGTTAGTTGTGTGTAGCAGCAAAAATTTTCAAATGTTAATAAGGTCAGGGAGTCATTAAGCTTAAGGCACACCTGAAAATTAAATTCTAAATCCTTCAGTGGATCCAGCCACAAGAATATGCAAATAGCTCCCATGCGTCAATGGAAGATTGTTTTGTTTTTCATAATAAGATTGTTTCCAATTTACGCTCTATAAAGATGAAGTTGTTTTAAGAACTTTGTCCTTTTACTTAAGGCAGTTTGATTCTTATACAACATGATTGTCAAGGCTAACTAGTAAAGACTTCCCAGTTGCTTAAATAATCCATTATATATAAGTGCTTGCTAAATTACTGGACCGGAGAATAGCTAGAGGGGAAATTAGGCATTGTGAAAGTTACAATATGAGATAAGGGGTTTCAAAATAAGGCTGAAGACATGATGGCTTATTTTATAATGAATGTTCTTGGTGTAAGATGAACCCATCTCCTTACTGACCTTGATCTTCCTACTGTCAGATGTATGTATTAATGTATATTACATCTGCTATTAGTTCAAGAGCTTGCACAGACAGGAGGGTTGGGCCAACACTTTCATGCTTCTTATGGGCAATATTTAAAAGTTTAAAAACACACCAAAAAAAAAAGTTTAAAAACACACCAAAGGGTACAGCTTGAAATGTCAGGAGGATGTTCAGAAAACCACTCCAGTCAACACAAAATCTTAGTAAAACACTGTGCTCACCAGGCAACACAACTTAAATCCCCTAATAACTCCAACCTCCTCGAACAAACAAAGTTGCCTCTCCTACCTCTTCTTTTTTTTTTTTTTTTTTTGGAGAGGTTTTTTCTATAGGGAGCGTGTGCTCCCCAGGGAGAGGTTTTTGCTATAGGGAGCGTGTGCTCGCCAGACAGAGACAGACATAGAGACAGAAAGCGAGAAATCACCCCCCAGGGGGGTTGGTCACGCCGCAATCCCTTTTCCTCCATTCTTCTCTCGGAATCTTGGGCACGCGTGCACACGCGCCTGGCGTGAGTTTTAAGCCACCGGGTCCGGGACGCGAACCACGGTCGACTATATGGGAGTCTAGCAACATAGCCATTACGCTAACTGCTGGTTCCCTCCTACCTCTTCTTATATACAAAGTCTGGGCTGGCCCACTTCAAACACCCAGACATATTCACAAAGGGCACCTTTGCCCTTTAAAAATAGCAAAAACAAACAAAAAAAACTTCTATATAATGTTTTTCTACTGGAAGAAGCCAAATTCTTTTCTGGCTGTTACCTTTTCCCATGTTCAGTTCCACTTCCCATGTGATATTTAATATTCTATGATTTACGATTTTTTTCCCCTAGATTCTCACAACATTTGACACATTTTTTTATACTTATCTATAAGAAGTAATGAGTTTTCAGATAAGATGTACAAAACCATGGGATTGTTAGTTTCTGAGCTTTTGCTTCCTTTTGTTGAGATTAGCTCCTAAATAGTCACCTGCACTTAATCTAAATCTAATCGAAGCCACTTACTTGATCTTATCCCTGGTCCTCTATTAACTCAGTGGTAGGAAGAACTACCCCATAAGCCCGCAGAGACCTGCACAGAGCTCTAAGAAATCAGCTTGGAGGTGATTCTGTGTACTCCTCTGAAGGACCCAGGCTGATGGTCAAACTCCAAGAGCACACAGAAATACCATCTTCACCACATAGTAGTGCAACAGATACCATATTAGAGAATTGATACTAATTCTAGATACACTCTCACAGCAAAGTGGGGCTCCTATTAGGAACCTTTATGTCCTGAAAGTTTGTCTGGTTTCTTCGAGCTCTGTGCATGCTTCTGAGGGCTTACAGGGTGACTCTTCTCACCACTAAGTTAAAATGACCAGAGATAGGATCAAGTAGGTAGCTTTTATTTGGCTTAGGTAGGTGGCTTTATGCTAATGACTCTTTAAAGTTAATCTAGGCATAAGAAAGAAGTAACTTAGAAACAAGCAGCCTTGTGGTTTTATACATTTGATCTGAAAGTCGGTCGTTCTTACAGATAAATATTTTAAAAACTAGAAATGATTGGGATCAGCAGTTGGTGTAATGGCTATGTTGCTGGACTCCCTCGTAGTGGAACGCAGTTCAAGTCCTGGACCTGGTGGCTTAAACTCACACCGGGCACGTGTGCATGCGTGCCCAAGATCCCGAGAGGAGAATGGAAGAGAAGGGATTGCGGAGTTGCCATCCTCCCTTGGGGGGTGATTTCTTGCTTTCTGTCTCTTTGTCTGTCTCTGTTTCTCTGGAGAGAACACGCTCCTTATAGCAAAAATAAAAACATCTAGAAATGATCAAATGTTGTGAAAACCTAGGGGGAAAAGAGTAGATCATAGAATATCAAAGATCACATGAGAGGTGGAACTGAAAATAGGAAAGAACTGAGCATACTAGTTTATTCACAGTGCAAGATATGGTGACGTGGGTTGACTGGGGCAGGTCTGGGCTGTGTTTATTGTCTCGATATAATTATAAAATGTGCCCTCTTTCACTCTAGGAATCTCAAGTTGAATGATGTTAGATGAAGAATTGCTAAATTTAATTCTACCAGTCAGGCATCTCCAAAACCTAAATTTCAAGTAAGGCGCTAACATAATGTTCCAATATTATATAATGTAGAACCCAAAGGTGGAATTAAAGGGAGAAGAAATGCTGTGGAGAAGCCATGTTCAGTCTTTTTTTTTCGGAATTGTATAAATGTGTTATGTTTGGACTGCCCTGCTAACACTCAGATGAATGGCATGAAGATCTATCCACTCAGACATACTCATTTATTTATTTATTCATTCATTTATTTATTGAGAGTTTTTTTTGTGTGTGTGTTTTTGTTTTGTTTTGTTTTGCTTTGTTTTGTTTTTTTTGCTATAGGGCACGTGCACTCACCAGAAAGATAGAGAGACAGAGAGACAGAAAGGGAGAAATCACCCCCCAGGGGGGATAGCCACACCGCAATCCCTTCTCCTCCATTCTCCTCTCAGGATCTTGGGCACGCACGCACACGTGCCTGGTGTGAGTTTAAGCCACTGGGTAGGGGACTCAAACCGTGGTCAACTACATGGCAGTCCAGCAACATAACATGGTCATTATGCCAACTGCTGGTCGCTCAGACATACTCTTCCAATTGAAGTCACCTCACATTTTACATCACCCAATAATTACGTAAAATAAGTTTTAGTCCTTGTCTTCAGAGTTTGGCATCTAATTCCGTCCCAGTTAAGGAACTGAGTTTCTTTTTTCATTTTTATTTTTCATTTAACTGGCAGTTATTAAGTATCTGTCCTGTTTCAGTTTGTCACATCCTGAAAATTTCC
Source organism: Tupaia belangeri chinensis (assembly GCF_000334495.1). Classification (NCBI taxonomy): domain Eukaryota; kingdom Metazoa; phylum Chordata; class Mammalia; order Scandentia; family Tupaiidae; genus Tupaia; species Tupaia belangeri. The sequence goes on along the minus strand of NW_006206301.1, from coordinate 2,403,465 downwards.
AAGAATTAAAGGTCTTTGAAAATATCAAACAGAAGCCCTTGGGTATCCCATAATTCATCTTTTATTACATATGGGACACAATTGGAGGTTTTAAAATCACCATCTGTTCATTATTTTAATCTATTTTTAATTTACATTTTAATCACGATAAATCTTTATAGCATACAACATTGCTTTTTTCAGCATAAAGCAGTGCATATCAGTTAAGACAAAGACATTACCATACACGTTATCATAAGCAAATAACTTTCATTGTTGTGTCAATTAAACGTATTGTTTATCCCCCCTGTATCCATCCCTCCCTCCTTCTATTTCCATCCCTAGAATACCCCCATCCTTACTATCTCTAGTATCTACAGTTTCCTTCCCAACTACTATACCTTCCAAACGTTCAGTGTCTACTATAGAGTGCAGACCTTAGGTATATATTGAGTGGGGACATACAAAGTCTACTTTTCATACTCTGGCTTGCTTTGGTTAGCATTAAGTCTTTCGTATGTGTCCACTTTTTATCAAATGTCAAAATCTCATCATTTATTATGCCTGTGTAGTATTCCATAGAGTAAGTACATATACCACATTTTTTCAAACCGCTCAGGTATTTTTGGACATTTGAGTTGATTCCATGTCCACAAAATGGTGAATAATGCTGCAATAAAAATGGGTGTGCAAGTATTTTGCCAACTGAGGGTTTTCCTACCCTTTGGATAAATACCTAAGAGTGGAATTACTGGGTCATTTGGTAGGTCTATTTGTAGGTTTCAGAAGACTTTCCATATTGTTCTCTAAAATGGTTGTATTAATTTGCATTCCCACCAACAGTGTAGGAGAGTTCCCTTTTCACCATAGCCTCGCTAACACTTATCATTATTTATTTTTTAAATATTAGCCATTCTGACTGGGTTAAGTGGTATCTCATTGCATTTTCCTTATGATAAGAGATGTTAAGCATGTTTTCGTATGCTTTTTGGCCATTTGTTTGTCTTCTTTGGAGAGTTTCTGATCAGATCATTTTCCCATCTTTTAATCGGATTGATTCCTCTTTTGTGGGTAAGCTGCTTGAGTTCTCTGTACATTCTGGTTATCAGTCCTTATCTGAGGTATAAATTGTAAATATATTCTTCCACTCTGAGGGGTAGCTTCTCACTATAATTATTGTTTCTTTTGCTGTGCAGAAGCTTCTCAGCCTAACATACTTCTATAGTTTTTTTTGTGTGTGTGTTTTTGTTTTGTTTTGTTTTGCTTTGTTTTGTTTTTTTTTGCTATAGGGCACGTGCACTCACCAGAAAGATAGAGAGACAGAGAGACAGAAAGGGAGAAATCACCCCCCAGGGGGGATAGCCACACCGCAATCCCTTCTCCTCCATTCTCCTCTCAGGATCTTGGGCACGCACGCACACGTGCCTGGTGTGAGTTTAAGCCACTGGGTAGGGGACTCAAACCGTGGTCAACTACATGGCAGTCCAGCAACATAACATGGTCATTATGCCAACTGCTGGTCGCTCAGACATACTCTTCCAATTGAAGTCACCTCACATTTTACATCACCCAATAATTACGTAAAATAAGTTTTAGTCCTTGTCTTCAGAGTTTGGCATCTAATTCCGTCCCAGTTAAGGAACTGAGTTTCTTTTTTCATTTTTATTTTTCATTTAACTGGCAGTTATTAAGTATCTGTCCTGTTTCAGTTTGTCACATCCTGAAAATTTCCAAGAATTAAAGGTCTTTGAAAATATCAAACAGAAGCCCTTGGGTATCCCATAATTCATCTTTTATTACATATGGGACACAATTGGAGGTTTTAAAATCACCATCTGTTCATTATTTTAATCTATTTTTAATTTACATTTTAATCACGATAAATCTTTATAGCATACAACATTGCTTTTTTCAGCATAAAGCAGTGCATATCAGTTAAGACAAAGACATTACCATACACGTTATCATAAGCAAATAACTTTCATTGTTGTGTCAATTAAACGTATTGTTTATCCCCCCTGTATCCATCCCTCCCTCCTTCTATTTCCATCCCTAGAATACCCCCATCCTTACTATCTCTAGTATCTACAGTTTCCTTCCCAACTACTATACCTTCCAAACGTTCAGTGTCTACTATAGAGTGCAGACCTTAGGTATATATTGAGTGGGGACATACAAAGTCTACTTTTCATACTCTGGCTTGCTTTGGTTAGCATTAAGTCTTTCGTATGTGTCCACTTTTTATCAAATGTCAAAATCTCATCATTTATTATGCCTGTGTAGTATTCCATAGAGTAAGTACATATACCACATTTTTTCAAACCGCTCAGGTATTTTTGGACATTTGAGTTGATTCCATGTCCACAAAATGGTGAATAATGCTGCAATAAAAATGGGTGTGCAAGTATTTTGCCAACTGAGGGTTTTCCTACCCTTTGGATAAATACCTAAGAGTGGAATTACTGGGTCATTTGGTAGGTCTATTTGTAGGTTTCAGAAGACTTTCCATATTGTTCTCTAAAATGGTTGTATTAATTTGCATTCCCACCAACAGTGTAGGAGAGTTCCCTTTTCACCATAGCCTCGCTAACACTTATCATTATTTATTTTTTAAATATTAGCCATTCTGACTGGGTTAAGTGGTATCTCATTGCATTTTCCTTATGATAAGAGATGTTAAGCATGTTTTCGTATGCTTTTTGGCCATTTGTTTGTCTTCTTTGGAGAGTTTCTGATCAGATCATTTTCCCATCTTTTAATCGGATTGATTCCTCTTTTGTGGGTAAGCTGCTTGAGTTCTCTGTACATTCTGGTTATCAGTCCTTATCTGAGGTATAAATTGTAAATATATTCTTCCACTCTGAGGGGTAGCTTCTCACTATAATTATTGTTTCTTTTGCTGTGCAGAAGCTTCTCAGCCTAACATACTTCTATTTGTCTATTTTTGGAATTATTGTCTGTGCCTTAGAGATCTTCTTTTAGAAGTCTTTGCCTACCTCCAAGGTCTCTAAGGGTTTACCCTGTGTTTTCCATCAGTATTTCTATAGTTTGAGGTCTTATGTTTAGATCCTCTATCCATTTTGAGTTGGTATTTGTTAGTGGTAAGCAATAAGGATCCAGTTTCATTTTTCTGCAGGTGGATATCCAGTTCTCCCAGCACCATTTGCTGAAGAGATTTTCTTTTTCCTCATTGAATTGTCTTGTGCTCTTTGTTAAGGTTCCATTAACTGTATGTTTTGGAGGTTATCTGAGGGTTTTTAATTCTGTTCCATTGGCCTACCTGTCTGTTTTTGTGCCAATGCCATGCTGTTTGAATTCCCACAGCTTTATAATATGTTTTGAAGTTAGGAAGTGAGATGCCTCCTACTTTAGTCCCTTTGCACAGTACTGCTTTGGTGATATGGGGCCTTTTATGCTTCCAGACAAATTTTATGATTATTCTATTTTTTTGTGGAATATCTCTGGTAGTTTGATTGGAATCTCATTGAATTTGTAGACTAATTTGAGTAGGAGTGACATGTTGATTATATTAATTCTACTAATACAGGAACATGAGATATTTTCCCATTTTTTTTTGTATCTTTTTTTAATTTCTTTTTCAAGTGTTTCAGTTTTCCTTGTAGAGATCTTTGAAAACTTTAGTAAAGTTTATTCCTAGACATCTTATTGGTTCTGTGGTTATTGTAAGTGGGATTACTTTCCTCAATTCTGTCTCAGTACGTCCACTGCTGGTATAAAGAAGTGTTATAGAATTTTACATATTGATTGGTATCCTGCCACTTTACTGTATTCATTTATAACTTCCAGAAATTTTTATAGCATCATATCATCGGCAAATAGAGATAATTTCACTTCTTTTCCTATTTGGATGCCTTTTATTTGACTCTCTCGTTTGATTGCATTGGCTCTAACTCCCAGCACTATATTAAAAAGGAGTGGAGAAAGTGGTCAACCTTGTCTTGTTCCAGTTTTTAGTGGAAAAGCTTTCAGCTCTCCCCCCTTCATTACAATGTCAGCTATGGGTTTGTCGTAGATGGCATTTATTGTGTTGTGGACTGTCCCTTCTATGTCAATTTTGCCGAAAGTCTTAACCATGAATGGATGTTGTATTTTATCTAATGCTTTTTCTGCATCAATTGATACAATCATATGGTTTTCGTCTTTCCTTTTGTTAATGTGATGTTTTACATTAATTGTTTTGCATATGTTGAACCATCCTTGCATCCCTGGAATGAAGCTTACTTGGTCATGGTGTATAATCTTTTTCATATTTGTTGAATATGATTTGCTAGTATCTTGTTGAGAACTTTTGCATTCATATTCATCAGAGATATTGGCCTGAAGTTATCCTTTTTTTGTCTCTCTTTAGGATCCTAATACAATATTCCCCTCAATACTTCCTATAGAGCTGGTCTGTTATTGGTGAATTCTTTTAGTTTTTGTTTATCTGAAAATACTTTTATTTGTTAATCCCATTTGAAGGATAATCTTGATGAATATAGTATTCTTGGTTGAAATTATTTTTCTTTTAATTTTTTCAATATATCTTTCTCATTCTTTCCTTGCTTCAATTGCAAGATCTGATGTTAGTCTAATGGGATAATCTTTATAAATAACTTTATGTTTCTGCCTCACTATTTTTAGAAAATTGTCTTTGTCTTTGATTTTTACCAATCTGGCTTTGATGTGCCTGGAGGAGGACTCTTTTTGTTGATTCTATTTCTTGGGCCTGAATTTTTCCATGTGTCTCTATATTGGGAAAATATTCAGATAGTATTTCAGGAAAGAGGGTTTCCATGTCTTTTCCAAGTTCCTCATCTCTGGAATACCCACTGTATAGATAGATGTTTGTGTGTTTCACGATGTCTAGAATTTACTCTATGTTGTCCTTATGTATTTATTTATCATTCTTTTTGGTGGTTTGGTCTATGTTGGAGACTTCGTTTTCTTTTCTCTCTTTTTTTTTTTTTAAGAGGTTTTTGCTATAGGGCGTGTGCGCTCACCAGACGGACAGAGAGAAACAGAGAGACAGAAAGCGAGAAATCACCCCCCAGGGGGCATGGCCATGCATCAATCCCTTCTCCTCCATTCTCCTCTCAGAATCTTGGGCACGCACGCACACGCGGCTGGCGTGAGTTTTAAGCCACCAGTTTACGCCCCCAGGCCTGGGACTTGACCCACCGTCGATTACATGGGAGTCCAGCGACATAGCCATTACGCTAACGGCTGGTCCCGAGACTTTGTTTTTTCAAGGTCAGAAATTATTTCTTCTTCATGGTCCAATCTGCTGTTAATGCTTTCTAAGGAGATTTAAATCTCTTGTATTGTATTCTTCATTTCATTTCCAGAAGTTCTGTTTGATTCTTTTTATTTTTTTTTTAATCTCTTTACAGAATTCCTTTTTCATGTCCTGAAATGACTTTCTCATTTTATGTAACTGATTGTCTGTTTTCTCTTACATCTCATTGAGTTTTGTCATTATGAATATTCAAAATTATTTTTCTGACATTTCTGTGTATTCCTCTGTGCAGCCCATTATTGGTGAGGGGCTACTGCACTTACCAGAGGAAGAGTTACTCCTTGTTTTCTCATATTTCTTTGAGGTCTGAGCTGATTTTTGGTCATCTAATGTAGTATGCACTTTTTCCTATTTTTTTTAATAGGTTCTGTATTATTGGAAGAAGAAATCTCACCCTTAGTTCCTAGGTGTGTTCCTATTGGAGGGCTGTTTCCCAGATCAGAGCAGTTATGGATACCTTCAGGTGCTTGGTTCGTCTACCAAACTTTCAGCTCTTAATGCGATGGTAGCAAGCTAAGAAGCTATAACTAAGTTAAGAGGATCAAGTCTCATGTTGCGTACACAGGCAGATGTGCCCAAAGTCCCAAAGGTACTCCCAGGGCCTAGGCATGCACTCTTGAGAAGAGACCTGCCCAAACCAGCCTGAGTCTCCCACTGGGTACGGTGAACCTAGGCCGTCAGAGCACTGGGTGATGAAGTGGCAAAAGTTCCACAGTTACTCCCAGGGCCTAGAGGTCCACTCATGAGAGGAGGCCTCCCTGTGAGACTAGGCCAGAGTCTCACTGTAGGCCCACCATTTGTTAATTTAAAGTCTATGTATTTGCTGTTTTCCATTTGTACAGTGTTTTTTACATTTTTATTTTATCTTAATTTTAATCATCAAATAATAGTGCATATACTTATGGGATGCGGTATATGTATATAATTAAAAGATATGTATGTATTGCATATATAACATGTAAATATACAAGCAATATGTAATAAAAATATTTATGTATATAAATGTCAGTGGTATACCCATCAAATTGTGCTATGAGGGTCCAGACAGTGGTGCAGTGGTAAAACATAATTCTCTGTGGGACCAGCAGTTGACATAATGGCTCTGTCACTGGACTCTGATGTATTTGACAGCGGTTTGAGTCCTGAACCCAATGGCTTAAACTCATGCCAGGCACATGTGCGACATGCCTAAGATCTCGAGAGGAGAATGGAGGAGAAGAGATTGTTGCGCAGCCATCTTCCCCGGGGAATAATTTCTTGCTTTCTGTCTCTCTGACTTTCGTTCTGGTGAGCACATGTGCCTCGTAGCAAAAAACCTCTCAAAAAACAAAAAACCCATGATTCTCTGTGAGGCAGTCCCATATGGGAGAGTTCATAGTTCAAGTCCAGAGACCTTTTATTACAGAGGAACATGCCTTATCTGGGCTGGCTGCAGGCTGGGAATCAATGTTGGCATTAAGACCCTATCTGTACTGTTTCTCTCTTTCTCTTTTTCTCTCACTAGTGGAAGAAATAAACGTTAAAAAAATACTACAAATACTAATCAAAGCAACATGATACTGGTAAAAACAGACACATGGACCTATTCAATAGGGATAGAGAGCCCAGAAACAAACTTGCACATTTCATGGTCAATTTTGACAAAGGTACCAAGAACACAAAATGGGGAAAGGACAGTCTCTTCCATAAATGCTATTGGAAATACTAGAGATCCACATGTAGAAGAATAAAGTTGGACCCTTATCTCACACCTTATAGAAAAATCAACTCAAGATAGAAGGAAGAATTGAAACTATGAAGTTACTAGAAGAAAACCTAGGGGGAAAGTTCTATGACATTAGTCTAAGCAACTTTTTTTTTTCCTTTTTAATATTATGTAATTTTTTTTCCCCACAAAGTTTTGTTTTGTTTTAGACAGGCCACTTTTTTTTTTTTTTTTTTTTTTTTTTTAAAGGAACCTGGTGGGTGTACTAAATGGATACATTCTGTTTAAAACAAATATAATAAATGCCACAAAGTGATCTGAGATATATTGGTGAGAAAGATCTTGTCTGAGAAATACTGGGTTAGAGATCATGAAGCAACGCACATCACTACTCAGCACCCCTAGTGTTTTAGTGTCAGTTCATTGTCATAAACTTGGGAATAAACTTGACACTTGGCTATCCCTAAGGTTATGGTACATGTTGAGATATACAACTTGCATAATAAAATTGCCAGTGTACAAGTCAAAACTAGAATTCCCTACTACCCTAGCCAGCTTAGAAAAGACTAGAAAAACCTTATGTTTGCTTTTTGAGAATTTCTGAGAACCTGGAGAACAGACTCAGAAACAAAACTTTAAAGATTTCTCCTGCACATACTCCGATGCCCTTGATTTTCAATGGAAACACTACATGGTTTCTTTTTTTTTTTTTTTTTTGAGAGATTTTCACTGTAGGGTGCGTGCGCTCGCCAGACAGACAGAGACATAGAGACAGAAAGCGAGAAATCACCCCCCCAGGGGGGATGGTCACGCCGCAATCCCTTCTCCTCCATTCTCCTCTCGGGATCTTGGGCACGCACGCACACACGCCCGGCGTGAGTTTTAAGCCACCGGGTCCAGGACACGAACCGCGGTTGGCTACGTGGGAGTACAGCGACATAGCCATTACGCTAACTGCTGGTTCCCAACACTACATGGTTTCTAAGGGAAGAATGTGGCTCTATTATGACATGTTGTATTGTATTTGTTACATGATATGAAATATTATTATTTCTACAGCCGTATTGTCAGTACATCATAGAAAGTCCTATATTCAAAATTCTACAGTCAAGAAAGACAGACCGAGGTATCATCATGAATGTCTGAGAAACTACAGACCCAAACCAGTCTTGAAACGAACCACACAAACTGAATCATATCCCGGAAATTTCTTCTATTATCCTGCTATTCTAGAAGAGGGTCAGCTTCTATAAACATGAAAGATGGCCACTTATGCGTGTCCTTCTCATGTTATCTACTACATGAAAGTTACTTTATGTTGCTATGTGAAATAAATGTCTTTTCTTCCCAAAGTAAATATATTTTCCTTGTATTGTATTCTTGCATTTTGATTGACATAATCATGTCTGAACTATATTCACAGAAACGAACATTTGAACCCATTCTAGAACAGAAAACCATAACTGCCTAATAGCCCATTTAAATGTAAGTAGTAATACAAATTATAGCTTAAAATAATGTAAAAATCACTTAAGTATACAACAAACCCCTCATTTATATTTTTCTAATAAGCATGAATAGTGACACTTTATTCTGTGAAAAATTTATCAGGCTTCCTTTTGCTTCGTGCTTTATAGAGCTGGTGGCTGCAGACTCTCTCTTTGCAAGGCAAGGCTCTAATTCTTTCACACAGCAATCTTTCACAACCCAAAGCCTTCAGGCCTCAGTGCTCTGAGAGGCCTAACTCACCCAAGTCACTAATCCATATGTGGAGGAAAAACTTGATCTCTGGTGTCCACACCCAAGACATATAATTTTTAATTGCCTGTCTTGGCAGTAATTCAGTCAGACCTGATCTCAGCACAATAAGTTGTCACTTGAGCAGACATATTATTAAGAAACTCTTTAAAGTTATGTAGTTTCATTTTTGAGTATGGATTAGTGACTTGGATTCAGAGCTAAAAGAGAAGCTTAAACTACTAGAGTTTGGAGCAATTACAGATGTCTTCTAATTCAACTCAAACTCATTCAATATTCCTTTGATGAGAGTTTTTCCAGAGTAAGCAAAAATATAATCTAAAATTATAGACTTATCGAGAGTACCATATATATTCTGTAATTGATTATTTATAAAAATTCTTTATGGGAAGGTAAATGAAAATTGGAAAAAAAAAAAAAAGAGAGAAGAGTAACCTAAAACTTAAATTAGTTCCGCCAATTTATATTCAGTCTATGAAAATAATACTGTATAAATGATGGTTAAAGCAATGATTGTGTGTAGGTTTTAAGTAGATATGGGAAATTTAACATTATAGCTAATTATGTCATTGTGTAGCTTCCACACATGTTAAATACATGTTTACACACATCATTTGCTCACTATTTAAAAAATAGTAGAATTGTTCAAGTTCCATAATCATAACTATAGTTTCAATTTCCCTTTAACTTCACTTGAATTGAAAAACATTACCTTAAAAATATCTTAGGTCTAAAATTAAAGTAACTTGGGAACCAGCAGTTAGCGTAATGGCTATGTCGCTGGACTCCCATGTAGTCGACCGTGGTTCACATCCTGGACCCGGTGGCTTAAAAAACTCACGCTGGGCGCGTGTGCGTGCATGCCCAAGATCCCGAGAGGAGAATGGAGGAGAAGGGATTGCGGCGTGACCATCCCCCCTGGGGGATGATTTCTCACTTTCTGTCTCTCTGTCTCTCTCTGTCTGTCTGGCGAGCGCACACGCCCTATAGCGAAAAAAACCTCTCTAAAAAATTAAATAAATAAATAAAATTAAAGTAACTTTGTCTCTATAATAATTCTAAACCCCAATTTGTTAAGATTGGTCAGGCAAAGAAGTTATAGCAACATTTATAAATCAATAATTATATCAAATATCCATCCTAAAAGCACAATGGTGTAGATGAAAAAGCAGTGGCCAAAATGCAGGAGACTCTAGTTTTAGATTTTGCTACAAAAATAACTGTATAAGCTTAAATTTCTATTTTTCTCACTTGTAAATTACAAAGAACAGAGTACACTAAAATTTCCTGTGATAAGTTTTTAAAAATAGACTCCAAGGCTGGCAGGTGAAGTGATGGTTAACGTGTTGGATCTCACATACCTGATGCTATGAAACTGGCAGCTTGAAAAACATGCTAAGTGCATATGCCTGCATGCCCAAAACCCCGAGAGAAGCTTGAAGGAGGGATTGCAGTGTGACCATTCCCCCTGGAGGTGATTTCTCACTTTTCTTTGCTCTCTGTTCTCTTCAATAAGCACACACACACACACACACACACACACACACACACACACACTATAGCAAAAGCTAAAAACCAACCCAAAAAATTCTTTTAAAAAGGGAAAGGACTCCATTATAAAAAAATTAGTGCACTTAGGCATACTCTGATATCCATTAGATATTCCCAGCTTGTATTAACATACTAAAGGTTCTCAGAAATTTTGAACTTAACTAACACATTTAACATTTTTAAAAAGCATTTCTACAAATGGACTGATTAAAAAACCCACCTTATTTGACACCACCCTGTTAGTGTCCTTTGAAATGTTCTGAGGAATATTTTATTTTTATTATTATTGTTATTATTTGTTTAGATTGATTTGGGTATGTGCAATCACCAGAGAGGGAGACAGAGAGATAAAATGAGAAATTACCTCCTGGGGCCATGACCACACCACAATTCCCTCTCCTCCATTCTCCTCTTGGGATTTTGGGCATGCATGCAAATGCCCTCTGTGTACTTTTCAAGCCACTGGGTCCCAGACTTTAACCACAATTTGGCCATGTGGGATCAAGTTGCCTTAACTTCCAAGTCATCTGAAGAATATTCTTTAGGAAGATACTGATAACTTTCTGCCACAAAAGCATCTGATTCTATCACCAAGACACGGTTCTGTTCATTGACCTCAAACAACATACGCATTAGTTGTTCTTAAAGGACTCCTGTTCATGAAAACTCATATCCTAATAAAGGTGTTGTAGATGTGCAAATGAGATCCAGAAAGTAAAGACAGACCAGAGGTATATGGAGAAAACTTTGAATAGAACACCAAACTGAGTTAGTCTACTATTTGCGTAGTGGGGAAAATTTTGAAGAGGGACAGAAAGGACAAGGCTGCTTGGAATCCTGACCTTCTCTGTTAATAATAAGAAAAGAAAGCTGGCCAGCAGTGAAGGTGCAGGGTTCAAATATATCTTTTTCCATCCAGTTACGTATACTGAGAGCTCTTTTCTTTCTTTTTGCTGAAAGTGCATCAATATTCAGGTTATGCCCCTGCAAAGATCAGGCCACTGGTAACTCCTTCGGCCCTGTGGTCAGGTTTTATCTTGATTCCAATGGGTGACATATTATATCAGGACGTGTCAGGATGAAACATGAAGAACGATATCCTAATGTCCTTATCTTCCCTTTTCAGTAGTTCCTCCCTTTGAATTCCAAGTCCCCGGGTCCAAAGGTATCTGATGGACTGGATTCATTCTGATGAATTTAATTAAGTGCTTGCATTTTAAAAGGAGAATGGAAAAATACTTAAACTGAAGGTTGAGCCACTAAAGGTGGAATTTCAGACACTAACCCACACCTGAGTATATGACCTTGGTGGGTAAATGAGTGAACCCGTCAAGAAGTAAAAAGAAAGTTATTGGGAAACACAAGCAAAAATTGTTTTAAAAAAAGAAAAAAAATTAGCCAAGTCACTAAGCACTATAGTAAGTGATTCTAGTGTTGTATTAAATTATCTTTCCCAGACTAGGTGTTTAATTTCTCAAAAAGTAGGAAATCAGCCGTGTATGCGAGTGTGTGTGTGTGTGTGTGAGAGAGAGAGAACCAAAGAGAGAAAGAGAAAGAAGCAGCATTAAACCTACTAATCTATGTATTTATTTATAATTAAACTTAGTATGCAAACTAAAGTTTAACTTAAATAAAGAATATTGTAACAAATAACTGAATCTTGGCCAATTACAGTATCTGACTTCTACCAATCACGAGTAAACAATTATTCAAAAAAATGTTGGGAACCAGCAGTTAGCGTAATGGCTATGTTGCTGGACTCCCACGTAGTTGACCGTGGTTCACATCCCAGACCCGGTGGCTTAAAACTCACGCTGGGCGCGTGTGCGTGCGTGCCCAAGATCCCGAGAGGAGAATGGAGGAGAAGGGATTGCGGCGTGACCATCCCCCGTGGGGGGTGATTTCTCGCTTTCTGTCTCTATGTCTCTCTCTGTCTGTCTGGCGAGCGCACGCGCCCTATAGCGAAAATCTCTCCAAAAAAATAAATAAATAATGTTCAACTAAGGTGAAATGAGTTGTGACTGGGGCCATATCTGTCCCTTACTTCCATTTCTTACCTCTCATTTCCATCGTCTGTCCTTCAGTGCTACCTCACCACAGGGCAGACCCGAGTTCTTTGAACCTGTTCTGGTTCTGAGGTTTGCCCTGATCTAGAATCATGAATAAAGATTTTATCATGAATAAAATCTTCAAACTAAATTTGTTTTAATTTTTGTCTTTTAGCAATATTCACTCATAAAAAAGTGCAGTGCATATTTTTTCAAAGATGTATATAATAATTTCACAGAGTATTTCTTTAACAACCTACAAAGAAAGCCACATTGATAAAAATAACTTAAAACATGTATCTTAATCATTTGTCATTTAATTTAGATGAAATGTAATTGTTGAAAATTAAAATATATACCACTGATGGTTTTCACACTCAGCTTTTCAGGAACATTTTATAATATAATTTTCATTACTGTTACTTTGCCACATTCTACCTTAAGATCTTACTGAAATGGAATTATAAGCAGAGAGATGGAAGAGTTCCTGAGTTATAAAAACTGCAGGAGAGAAGTCTTCAGTGATGGGCCTAGGACAGTTCTGCAAATAATCCTGTGAATATAAAAAAAAAAAAATACAGCTTTGAGTACTAAGTACAAATAAATTTCAGATATTTAAATGATTAATAAAAATAAATACATTTCAGGTAAAACTATTCCAGTCAAATAAGACTTTTTATATCCTTTATTTTTCCTCTCTCTCCCGACACTAAAGCAGGAAGGAAGCTTAGTGGGGGCAGGAAGCTGATTGAGGAAGAGCAGCCACCATACTCCTTGAATGGAGGTCTGCCTGTCTGAGAAGCTGAGGAAGGAAACAGCTTTCTCCTTACACAACGAGAAGGTGTACTCATGAAACCTGCCAGTTACACATGTATTGGCTTGTGCTGCTGAAATGTGCTTTTGTTTCTTTTTTTTTCTTTGAGAGGTTTTTTGCTAGAGGGCGCATGAGCTCACCAGAAAGACAGAGAGAGAGACACAGAAAATGAGAAATCACCCCCCAGGGGGGTTGGCCATGCCACAATTCCTTCTCCTCCATTCTCCTCTCAGGATCTTGGACACGCACGCACATGGCGAGTTTAAGCCACCAGGTCTGGAACTCAAACCGTGGTCGGCTACATGGGAGTCCGGTGACATAGCCATTACGCCAACTGCTGGTCTTCTATGCTAGTAAAATGTACAAGAGCACTATCATTCTCAAACTTTCTCCTCTACCCTTTACCCGTTCTTGCTTTCCTTCTTTTTTTTTTCCACCTACAGGTGATTTTTAATTTTTTTTTTTTTAAAAGCCAGCAGCAGATAGCATAGTGGTTACATTGCTGAACTCTCACTTTGAGACTTACCACGGTTTGAGTCCCAAACCCAGTGGCTTAAAACTCATGCTAGGTGAATTTGCATGTGTGCCCAAGATCCCAGGAGGAGAATTGAGAAGGGATTGCAGTGTGGCCACCCCCGCCCCAGGGTGATTTCTCACTTTCCCTCTCACTCTGTCTCTGATGAATGCACAAGCCCTATGGCAAAAAGCTCTTTTTTTATTTGTAGCAAATGTATAAATCAGCTAAATTAACCAATACCAATGGAAACAAATGGCAAGAAGATAGCATCAGTAGATTTAAATATGAAAACCTCCCTTTAGGTTACTAAGGGCTTTGTTGATGATTTTCACCAAATATTAATGATGATACCATTTTGCATAAGACTCTCTGGGCTAAAATGAGGGATATTGATGTTCTATTAAGACTAAGTGACCATTCATACAATTTTTAAAAAGAAGAGAAAAAAGGACAATGAAAAGTTTGAGAATGAACTTTTGTGGTCAATGAAACTCTGGTTACTGGAAATACCATAGAGATTAAGCTTTTATTAATCCTCTTTTTGCTATTCAGAGATTACAACACCTTTTTCTCCTCTCCACCTGAAGGTATGATGAAGCAAGAAGGGAAGGTTCTCTTTAAAGACTACAAGTTTAACTTGCTTGTTCAGTTTCTCCTTAACATCAGCAAGGAGACAAATTACACACACACACACACATACATAAGTTACAAATACATTCAAGAGTACCACTCTTTTTTTTTTTCCTCCATGCCGTTTTACATCCATACTGCTTTGCAAAGTTATAAATCTATTTTGTTTTTGTAAACTTCTGGAATTGTCCATGGTACCCAAAGTTAGCTAAGGTAAATTATCATACCTCACACATTTTTCTCTTAACTAATTAAAAGTAGGTAGAGTTGGGACCAGCAGTTAGCGTAATGGCTATGTCGCTGAACTCCCATGTAGTTGGCCGCGGTTCGAGTCCCAGACCTGGTGGCTTAAACTGCCGGGCGCGTGTGCGTGTGTGCCCAAGATTTCAAGAGGAGAATGGAGGAGAAGGGATTGCAGAGTGGCCATCCCCCCTGGGGGGTGATTTCTCGCTTTCTATCTCTCTGTCTGTCTCTGTCTTTCTGGTGAGCGCACACGCCCTATAGCAAAAACCTCTCCAAGAAAAAAAAGTAGGTAGAGTTTTCCAGATTTTCTGAAATAAGAATATTAGAACTTATAAAGAATTTTATTTAAAAGTTTTGACCTACTTAAAAGACATGAGTCAGGTGTGGTTGGCACCTGCTTTCATTTCAGTTAATGCTGTCTTCTACAGTGGCATCGAACATGTTACGGTATCTCCAGAACTTCCAAGCACTATGATAAGAAGATACCTTAGGAAGACCCTGGTGTACAATTTTTCTATGATCATAGCGTGATATCCAGGCTTACCATGTCTCCCCCACCCTTCTGGATGGCTTACTTTGATATTGCTCCTCTCAGACCAATGAATCAACAGCAATACCAGCTGAGATGACTTTCAAGTGGTTACTCACGCATGAGATCATCCACTGGTGCCCTGCCATATGTTATTAAACGGCCTTCAATCACAGCATGGTCCAGGGAACACTTGCAGGGAGGATGTAGCTCACAATGACAAGAGCCCGAGAGGATAGCTGAGTCATCCTGGATAGAATCTTATACTTTTTTTTTTTTTTTTGGGAGAGATTTTCACTGTAGGGCGCGTGTGCTCGCCAGACAGACAGAGAGAGACATAGAGACAGAAAGCGAGAAATCCCCCCCCAGGGGGGATGGTCTCGCCGCAATCCCTTCTCCATTCTCCTCTCGGGATCTTGGGCACGCACGCCCACACGCCCGGCGTGAGTTTTAAGCCACTGGGGCCGGGACACGAACCGCGGTCGACTACGTGGGAGTCCAGCGACATAGCCATTACGCTAACTGCTGGTTCCCATACTTTTTTTTTTTTTTTGGGAGAGATTTTCACTGTAGGGCGCGTGTGCTCGCCAGACAGACAGAGAGAGACATAGAGACAGAAAGCGAGAAATCACCCCCCAGGGGAGATGGTCACACCACAATCCCTTCTGCTCCATTCTCCTCTCAGGATTTTGAGCTTGTGAACACATGTGCCCAGCATGAGTTTTAAGTCGCTGGATCCAGGACTTGATCCGTGGTCAACTACATGAGAGTCCAGTGATGTAATCACTATGCCATCTTCTGGTTCCTATCTAGTGTTATACTTTTACTAGAAATATTTGTTTTAAAATGAAAATAGGATAATGAGTGAAATAACTATGAAATATCTTAAGTGTTTCAGGAAAAAGTAGTAAATGGTTTGATGAAATTCTGCATTTATTATCAATCCTAGTTTCTGAAAGAGTCCTCTTAAATAACTTTAACTAGGTAGAGGATACATAACTTAGCAATTTTTATTTTGTCAAATTTAATCTGTTAGCCGAGTGTAGTTAGAGTTGGTTGAGTTCAGCAATTAAGGAAGTGGATTTCGAGGGGCCACACCCTTACTACTGGCCTCTCACTTTACAAGGTCACACTAACAATTGGGAGGGTAATAAGTAACCAAAAAAGATAACTTTAGGAGGCTCCATATCAGGGTGGAAAAGTGTAGAATTAGGAGCCAAATCGAACCGAGTTTGAATTTTGCCATCATATGCAATATCCATTTTAACAGGGACTATATTACATATATATGTATGTCTCTGACTGTGTGTATGTGTATACCTATATATACATATATATGAGATAAATACCACATAATATTCACTGAAAACTAAATATAATTGTTAATAGCGTTAGCTAATTTATATGCTAACAGAATAAGTAAACAAACATAAAATGCAGCTTTTATTTTCTTCTAATATTCCAAACTAACTACATGTTACTGGCTCCAGTCAATAACTAGTCTATCTTGGGATGTCTGAAGCTGGCATTCTTTGTGGCTCCAGATACTCTCTTCAGAATCTGAGCTCACCATATACCCTGAAGGCTTACCTGGTCCCACAGAATAACTGCCGTCCTCCTTAGGAGGACTTCAGACCACGTCCATGACTTTTATTTGTGGTCTTATTACAGAATGCCTCTAGGGAATTGAGGGCAGTAGAGAAAAGAGGGCCTGCAGGACATAAGCTCTGATAGGGGGAAGAAAATCATTACTGTTAATATAAACAAGGCCAAGGGAACAAAATTTATAATTCACGTATACTTGTATAATCCATTGAAAGGAACATGTAGAATAGAAATTTAGTGCACATGGATTGAGTTTGGATATCAGCTCTATGCCTGATAGTCCACAGACTAAGTATTAGTATCTTAAAGCCTTAATTTCTTACCTATAAAATGGGTATAATTATGGTTTTTAAACTTTTCTTTGAGGCTTAGTAATGGTGGCACATAGACAGTGGCAGTGCTTGGGAGGCTGGAAACCACATGGAAGCCCCAAGTTGGATTCTCTGGCCAACGTGTGCACTCTGTGCATACCTGTAATCTAATTGGAAGGCTGAGGCAGGAAGACAGCAGCACAGAGAGACTCTGTCAAAAATACATATTTCTGTTTCTCTCCCTTTCTCTGTCTTTCTTTTTCCTCTCCTTCCCTCCACTCCCTCTCTCATAAAGGAAAAAATAATATTGTTTTATTTGAAAAACAGAAATTATTGGTTTATTTCATTTTAAAAAGGAGATTTTAATAATCTCTGATTTTTAATATATTTTTATGTTTTTAAATAATTATTTAACTTTATTGATTTTTTAATTTGACCAGAGAGGAACAGAGTGAGAGCGAGTGAGAGAGAAAGTGAGAAAACAAGCCACCAGGTCCAGGACTTGAACCATGGTCAACTATGTGGGAGTCCAGAACCCTTAACCGCCATGCCACTTGCTGGCCTGTAATCTCTGTTTTTTTTTTTTTTTTTTGAGAGGTTGCTATAGGGTGCATGCGCTTGTCAGACAGACAGAGAGAGACAGAGAGACAGAAAGCGAGAAATAGCCCCCTAGGAGGGATGGCCACGCCACAATCCCTTCTCCTCCATTCTCCTCTTGGGATCCTGGGCACGCACGCACACGCGCCCGGCGTGAGTTTAAGCCACCGGGTCCGGGACTCGAACTGCGGTTGACTACGTGGGAGTCCAGTGACATAGCCATTACATTAATTGCTGGTCCCAATCACTGTTTTTATTAAAGAGAGTTTTTTTGTTTTTTGTTTTTTTTTTGCTATAGGGTGGTGTGTGTGCTCGCTGGAGACAGAGACAGAGAGTGAGAAATCACCCCCAAGAGGATGACTACACCATAATCCCTTCTCTTCCATTCTCCTTTTAGAATTTTGGGCACATATACACACACGAGTAGCATGAGTTTCAAGCTGCCAAGGCCGAACTATGGTCGGCCACGTGGGAGTCCAGCAATGTAACCATAATACCATCTGCTGGTCCCAATAATCTGTTTTCTGTTTGCTTTTAGATGTGAAACTACTTATAGGGAGTTGATAGTTGCAGAATTAATACAGACCACTTTCCCTCTCCTGGACCCAAAGAACCCTCAAAATCATGTGATTTGTCTTATGGGCTTTCAATTCTATCCAGATCAATTTCTGCTAGAGCCATAGGTCTTTATATTTTTTAATTATTTAATTTCATTTATTTATTTTTTATATTTTAAAATTATTATTCATACATTAAATCGCTATACATCATTTAGATTGTGAAGAGACTTTACCCAGCATGATATACACCTCATCTGCACACACAGAAGACACTTCAAGACCTTACTTAGGTCCATTAGCCAAGAAGGGAAGGAATGATCACCCTGTCTTACCTGTCTCTGAAACATTTTCTAAAAGATGTTTTGTTCTAAAAGTATTGGTACTGACATAATTGAATTATACATGTGTGAAACAACGGTGTTCCAGGACCTGAAACTGACATAATTAAAGTGAAATGCAGAGCATGCACCTCTGATGCCATTTTTTAATGTCATACTCCGTCATTCCTGTTTAATATCAAACCACAAGAGATAATTTTCAACTGTTAATTGCATTTTACATGCTCTTCATAATTGGCCTCAAAGCAATTAAATTTGAGGGGAAAAAATTACTGAAGCAAGGAGTAAGGTCCAAAATAATCGAGTTCCCCGAAGTTGCTTTCTCTCAATGATGTCTCTAACTAGTAAGTCACCATTCATAGCTTTATGCTACTATAGCGGTTTCACTCTCAAAAATACTTCAATTAAAAACTGAAGAATCTAAGGAGACTTTTATTTCCAGAATATGTGTGGGTATCTAGCTAAAAGAAAGCTGCCTAATTATTTTTTTCCCTCTTTTTCTTTTTTATTGGGTTATTGGAAAAGTCATGATGTAGTTTTCAGTTTTTCTGTGCAAAAATGTGTCATGACTTTTCTGATGACCCAATATGTATGATTTGTTATTTACATTCAATCATTATATATCTCTATAGCACACTGTATGTTTTTCAAGGTATGCATGCAATACATGACCATCAAATGAAGGATATCGTAAACATTCTCAGCAAAGAATGTTACAGTCTTGTATCTGAGAAGAGTGTTTTCCTTGAGCCCTTCCCTCTTACCCCACTACCATCCACTTCTCTCCCACACAGTTTCTGAAATCTACACTTGTTCCTCCTGCTATTATATTTTCAGATCTTTCAATTTCTGCCATAAAGTGCAGATATTCAAAAGCTGCTTATTTCTAACACACTATTAAATAAATTACTATTCTTTTGGTAGCACGTGTTATTAACAAATACTAAAAATAAAATTAATAATTGTCCATTTTCATTGTTCTTCATCCATAAATTTTCCCATAAACAACCAAGTGTTTTTGCCAATTTTATGTCTCACGTCTTCTCTATAGACTTAGAATTGATGGCTGACACAGAGGAACTGAGAATTTGACTTCTAATCAGTAAGAAACCTTACCCATGATATTTTTCAATACTAGATTTAATCAGATGGAATTGACATTTTTGTAGGTTATAATCCAAACAATCCAACATAATATAACAAAACATCTGGTAAGTTTTAAATACTGATAACTTGCTGTACCTGGAAATAAAATAGGATATGAATATATATTTTGAAATCATCTTCTGATCAGGGCTCATCTGTCTGCCATTCTTTATCTTATTGACTTATTCCTTTTTCCTTTGAGTGGATAACTTCGATTCTATTAACCCAGCAGAAACTCCTATCTCTAAATTCACTGATGATCATTTTTAAAATTGAACAATTTGATCATTCTCTTCTTTAAAAATGTTCCTTCATGGTTTCTGTGTCACTATTTGTTTCTTTATTATTATTATTATTTTAAATTAATTTATTTTGCATTAATTCATTGTACATCATTACAGAATATAAAATGAGTTTTCCCATCCAGAATACACTGCATATTGGCTCAATCAAGGATATTAACATACATGTTATCATCCACAAATAATTTTCCATTTCTTCTTTCTTATACTTCTGATCATTTTTAAAATTGAACAATTTGATCATTCTCTTCTTTAAAAATGTTCCTTCATGGTTTCTGTGTCACTATTTGTTTCTTTATTATTATTATTATTTTAAATTAATTTATTTTGCATTAATTCATTGTACATCATTACAGAATATAAAATGAGTTTTCCCATCCAGAATACACTGCATATTGGCTCAATCAAGGATATTAACATACATGTTATCATCCACAAATAATTTTCCATTTCTTCTTTCTTATACTTCTTTTTTTTTTTCTACCCTTGTTTCTTAACATAGGTCTCTACATTTTTGTCGTCTTCTATTCATCATCTAAATGAAGGGATTCTATTAGTCTCCATCTTTACTTTTCATGTTCAATAGACTTAAGCCCTCATCTCAAAGTCCTTCACCCTTAGTAAATGAACTCCATTTCTACTTTCTGGCCACCAGAAAAATACATACACAATTGCACCCTTTTCTCTTAAGGCAACCATCCTTTCTCCTTTCTTCTTAGGGAAATACGTGTCCCTCTTCCTCTCCTATTAAGGAGTTATGTGCTCGCACATGCCTTCCACCCACCCCAGGGAGATCACTCAATTAGCTATTCGCTGTCCTAGACCCTCAGTCCCTTTCTAAGGCTGTTTCTTGATTGATTTTCCTCTATGTCATAGTCTCTTGACTGTCACCTTCTAACTACTGTTCTCTCTTTTTTCATTCATAACCAAGTTTATTTTAACTTCTCTTTCATCATTATTTCTGTTAATGTTTGTTACTTGATATCTTAAATTAGGCATCCCCAGAAACAGACTGATAAGAATTTGATGGGAGTAGTTCATTTGAAAGATAATCCCCGCTAGTGGAAAGAAAATGTGAATCAGGAAGTGAAAGATCCTGTATTTGATGTGTTGATACAGAGGTTACTACTGTGGGGAAAGAGGGATTCAGATTTCATTAAGCCCTTTGGGAAACTATGTAGGACACATGTAGCTTTTCCTCCTTAGATGTGAGAATACTGGGGTACTTACTAGTCAACTCACATCATTGAGGGCTGCTCCAGGAGACATTAACTCTGGCACATCTGGCCAGCTCCATGACCGGGGTGGGCTCCTGCTGACAATAAAACCCTTGGGGAGAAAGCTACAGGTGCTTAAAGTGGAAGCTGGTGTGGGAAAGGTATGTGGGAGAAGCACATGGGAGGGGCAGCAGCTGACTCTGCCACACCCGTTGTAATGAGCTTCCTGCTTTCACCACTTTGCTTTTATAATGCGGAGCCAATGATCTCATAATTGCCAAACCTAATAAAATATCTCTTGTCCCTATGACCTTTCTATATGGAGCATTGACTCCCAGTCCTTATTCTCCTTCATATTCTTCCTTTGGCTTCTAAGAAGTTACTCTTTCATGTTTTTTCTATTTCTATATCATATTTTTTTTTTTTTTCCTTTTAGCTTCTTCACTAAGGAGTGATGAAGAGCTCTGCGCTTTGGATTTCTCTTGTATTCTATCTATTCCTGAGGCATCTTTTTTTTTTTTTTTTCCAGACAGAGAGAATTTTGCTGTAGGGTACATGCATTCACCAGAGACACAAAGAGAGAGAACATGAGAAATCATCCCCAGGGAGGATGGCCATGCCACAATTCCTTCTCCTCCATACTCCTCTCAGGATTTTGGGCATGCATGCACACACACACCTGGCTTGGGTTTCAAACTGCTGCTTCTGGGACTTGAACCACAATGGGTCATGTGAGAGTCCAGTGCTTTAATCACTCTGCCACCTGATGGCCGAGACATCCTTTTTCAATTCTATGACTCCTACAACCACCGATATGATGATGATTTCTGAATCTGTACGTCTAACCTGGACTCCTCTCCTGAGGTCATAACCATATGTCACATTTCATTCCACGTTTTCACTTCTCACAGGGCCTGAACATCTTAGAATGTCACAGCAGTGCTCAAACCTACCATTCATGAAATGCAAGTATTTCTTCCAATGGATTTTATTTCTTCAATGAGAGAGAGAGAGAGAGAGAGAGGAAGCCCCAACAAAGCCTTCATTCCACAATAGCCCTCTAGCTTCAGTCTGAGGTCATGGACACATAGGCACCAAGAACACTTGGGGTGGTTTCAGACTTGAACCTGGAACCTTCCTGTGTGGGTCAGCCTCACAGAGCATTGCGTTACAGGTGTGCCACTGTCTGGTCCCATCTTTAACACATGTTCCACCTCCCATATTCCTTCTTAGAGGGTGGAATCATCAGTTAACCAGTAACACAATGGGAAAATCTAGGAGTCATTTCAGCCTTTGCAATTTGCCTTTTTTTTCACATACAACTAGAGACAGAGCCTTTTTCATTTTATTTTCTTAATACCCTCCAGTTCATTCACCCCTGTGTCCTCATGGCACCATCTCCATTCTATCCTCTCACTCCTCTCTCTGCTTCTGACCCCACCTTCCCGCTCAGTAACTTTCACCTTACTGCTAGAGTGGAGGTTCAAATACACAGATCTGATCAATTGCTCAAGGAAAAAAATCCAATTCTTTACTGTAATATCATGTCTCCATGAACTGGCCTTACCTTCCTCCCCTGCCTGATTCACTGTTTCCCCTCCCTACCTCCTCTGTCTTCCAACACTTCTATATGATGCATATAATATTATCTCATGTCAGAATTTTATAAATATTAATATCTAATCCTCATAACAACTCTGTGATATATATATATATACACACACACAGATATTATCTTAATTTTCTTTTTACAAGAACATAAATCCATTTTTACTTACTTTTCATTATTTTAAACCCTTGAGGGGTACAGCATCACGTGGATTCTGTGTCCAGTGGCTTTAGCTGAGCGTTGCTGTTGAATTTGGCTTAAACTGTGCTACTGTCTCTGTGGACACCAGTAACCTTTCCCCTGATTACTCTGGTTTTATTTTGTTTGCCACGAGGAGTCACTGTGTTGGTTTTTGCTTTGTACACATAAGCACACCTCTTGCCTAAACAGAATTTTGTTTCATCTCGGGCGTAAACACCTTCAATTTCAAGAAGAACTGTGTGCTCCCTTTGGTTCTTCAGAGCATGCTTATTTGCCAGCAAAAATGGCCTTGGCCCGCAGTCTTCCAGACATAGTCGCTGTCTAGATGTCCTATTCCAAGCAGGCCTCAGTTACTTGCCCCCACAGTTCAGCAGCAGGACCCTTACTCACCTCCTCTTATCTTCATTTGATAAATGAGGAAACTGGGGGGCCACAGAGGTTAGGCTATTTTTAAAATGTCACACAGATAGTAAGAGGCAGAGGCAGGATTCAAATCCAGACACTCAGCTCCAGAGTCATTACTTTTGACCACTCTGCCACAGTGAACTGAATTTGTTCATCTCATCTCTCTCTGTCTTGGAAATTCAATCTTCATCCCACTTCTAGTGGGCCCCTCTTTATCAGATCTTTCTTGCTGTTAGGCTACTTTGTCTCATTCGACTGTCTCACCTTTGTAATTAGCACAGATAGACTTACACTTATTTCCACGTGTGTCTCCCATTGTTATAAATTCCTTAATGGCCTTTCTCTTACTTGTTCCTAAAAACTTTCTCTGATCCAAAATATGACATGTTTCAAGGCTCAGGCCTTTGGTCTCTTTTTCTCTCAATCTATAACCGTTCTCTTAGTGAAAAGTATCATCATCTTCATCCTCAGCTTCAAGCTACAAACACCAGCTATTGGAGTGTCTAGAAGGTATGACACATTATTACATAGAAAACCAGAAAAATACGTCATGACTTTCCTGACACCTAATATGTAAGACAACTCTCATATCTGTTTCTCCTGCTTAGAAGTCTGCCCTAACGCCAGACTCACATGTACAATTCTCCTCGATGACTTTGCCTGGTTTTCTAATAGGTCCCTCACAGTTAACATTTCCAAATAAAACTCCTGATGTTTGTTTCCTTCCATGAACTCTGTCTCAGCCTTCACCACCTCAGTCAGGGATAACACCATCCTTCCAGCTGCTCAGGACAAGAAATGCTGCAGTTGGGAACAGCAAGTGACTTAGTGGTTTAGGCATTGAACTTCCACATGGCCAACCACGGTTTGAATCCCAGACCTGGTAGCTTGAAACTCATGCCAGTTGCATGTGCATGCATGTTCAAAATCCCTTTTTAATTTTTTTTTTGGAGAGGTTTTTGCTATAGGGTGCATGCGCTTGCCAGAAAGACAGAGAGAGACAGAGAGACAGAAAGTGAGAAATCACCCTCTAGCGGGGATGGCCACACCACAATCCCTTCTTCTCCATTCTCCTCTCGGGATCTTGGGCATGCACGCACACGCACTCGGCGTGAGTTTAAGCCACCAAGTCCGGGACTCGAACTGCGGTCGACTACATGGGAGTCCAGCGACATAGCCATTACACCAACTGCTGGTCCCAACCCCAAAATCCTAAGAGGAAGATGGAGGAGAAGGAATTACAGTGTGGCCATTCTCCCAGGGGGTTATTTCTCCCTTTCTGTCTCTCTGCCTCTCTCTGTCTCTTTGTTGAGTGCACACGTTCTATAGCAAAAGTCTCTCTCAAAACAAAACAAAACAAAACACAACAAAACCAATGAACAAAACCAGGAATGCTGGAGTCATCCTTTACTCCTGTTTTTCCCTTATGCCCACAATCAAGTCCTCTGGCACTACTTTCAAAATACACACCACAAACAGCAGCGCTGCTCTCCACCTCCACTCCTATTAACCCGGCTCCGGCCACCACCATCTCTTGCCTTGCTTAGCCTCCTGTCTGCCTGTGCTCTGTGTCCTCCGTTACACTTTCCAGTGATGTCTATGTGGTACTACGAAAACCCAGGTTAGATCAGGTCACTCCTCCACTAAATTCCCTCCAGTGGGTCCCCATGGCACTCTTAGTAAAAGCAAAAGTCATTTTAACAGCCTAAAAGTCCTGCATGAATTGTTCTCTGCTACCCCCGACGTCACCTCCTGTTTACTCCCCGCGGAGACACAGAGGCCTTCTTCCACCCATGTTCCCGGCTTGCTCCTACCCCTGAGCCTTTGCACCTCTGTTTTTGATGCTAATCCCTGCTCTGCCTGAAACATTGATTTCTCAGATACCCTCGTTCCTTTATCTGCTCTGGTCTATGACTTTCTCAGTGATGCCTTCTCTGACCTCGCTATTTAAAATGAAGGTCCTTAGCCCTAATATTTTCTATACCACTTTGTAGCTTTCCCTTGCTCCATATTACCACCTAAAAGCTCATATTGTACTGATTAGCTTAATTTTCTGTATCTCCACTAGGATGTAAATTTCATGTAGATTAACTGATCCACCCCCAGCAGCAAAGCAGGGCCTATGATACCACAGGTGCTACAAAATGATGTCTGTTACCACCCTGACTGCAGCGCAGCGCTTAGAACACATTCGGTCTTCAATAAGTGCTTGCCGAATAGATCGGTACATCTGTAATTAAGTGCATTCTCTTTTTAATTACATCCTGCACTACGCTAAGATCTCTGTAAAGGTAACTTCAATCTCCATTTCTCTTCCAAATTTCTTTTCCAGGCTTTAAAGTTGCAGTGTCAACAGCCTCTTGTTGATCTCAACCTCAATGGTGCAATAGCACCTCCAGCTTAATCTAACATTACACCCATTTCTTTGATTTTGTTTTTGCTAGAGAGCACTGGTGCTCACCACAGAGAAGCAAAGAGAATGGGATAGGAAGAGGGAGAGGAAAAAGCAGCCCCCATCGGGGATGGTCCTGCCACAATCCCTTTTCCATCTCCCCTTCCTTTTGAGGTTTTTGGCAAAGCATGTACACATACAATAGTGTGTTTCTCACACAGAGGAGTGCAGGACTTGAACTGCATGGCTGGTAATGTGAGATCTGGCTGCCTTAACCTCTAGGCCACAAAGCCAGTACTCATTTTTCTGCCCTCCTGAGCTCAGTTGGCTTTCTAATTCTTTTACTAATGCTAAGATATCAATATTTCTCTGTCACTTTTGTTCCCATTGACTTTTATAGCCCTCCAAATAATTATAAAACCAAATTGTGTAATTTTGGTCTACTTGTGTAATTTTTTTCTCATTTATCTTTTTCTTTCTCTCTCTCTCTCTTTTTTTCTTTTTACTAATAATGTCTTCCTTAGACTTTACCACCTCTTTATTCTGTCAGTTCAAGCAGTCATTCAGTTCTCCATCCGTCTCTTCCTACATCAGCACACAGTACTGAGTCCCCACCGCACGCAGTACTTTGCACAGTAGTATACAGAATGTACAGTAAAATGGTTTCCTCAATCAGAAGAAGTATTTTACTTGCTGAGCTAAATGGGTACAGTGTTTTTTATTTCAATCCTGTAACTGTACTATCAACTCGAGTTTGTATAACTGCACGAGCAGAGCCAGGTCCTGAATCCGTGCCAGTCACTACTCATTGCCTCCTCCTAGTGCTAAAGGTAGAAATCTAATACCTTCCATTTGCCATCTGTGTGCTGGTTCTTCACCCCTGGGAATAGCTTCTGTTGCATTTTGTAAACATCGTTTCTCCTGCTGGCAAATTGGACAGTTATGGTCTGCAGTTTATACTTCTTCTGGTGCTACCAGTAAGGGACGTCTTTCAGCTCAGCTTTGCATAGCTTAGTTCCTCCTGGTACATCATGTTCCTACTTATATCATGCTTCTAGGAATGCATTAAGAAACCTACCTGTTGGTCTCAGTTTCTCTCTGATCCTAGTAAGGAATTACATTCCCTATTAGTAGATTTATTAAAACGTGATTATGTTACCACTCAAAGCCTTATGGTTAATGAGAATAGGATTTGTGTTTTTATCATCTCTAGGATCTCCAGCACTGTTTGAACATACTCTGAAGAGAGTCCGTGTGGGTTGACAGTAATCAAATCATATTGCTACATTTTGAACATATCGTATAGCAGTTTTGGCATTAGAAAGGACTGTATATAACATAGACCGTAGGAACTTTAAATCCTAACAATAATATTTTACTCAAGGATGAGTCAAGAGGTCATTTCTTCATTGAATTAGCTAATGATGAAAGATTCCCCCATCTTTAAGGATTAGCATTATAACACTAGCTCCCTCTGTTGGTCATTTCAGAAATGACATAGCATTTAGAGCATGAATATAGAAGAACTTTCCTTCTAAAGTCAAATATTAATGAACTAGATAGAGTAGACCAATGAAGACACATTAAAATTTTTATTTAAATATTTTTAAATTTTATTTAAATATTTAAGCCATCATACTGAAGACCAAGGAAAAAAATAAATAGTATAGTAAAAAGAGGCAATTTCCTACAGTGATTCATTCTTTATTGATTATTATGATCAACAAACATGTATTATGTTTAGAAGCATCAACGGCAATGGAATCTAACATAAATATATACTTTCAGGTCCTTCTAAGACAGTGATGATCAAGTTTTACTTTGCATCAGGATAATCTGGCAAGGGATTTTCAAGCATTGCATGCATCTAAGTCCCCTAGAGACCTTGAAAAACATGATTGTAGGAGCCTACACACAGTTTCTGACCCAGTAGGCCTGGGTCGGACCTCGAAATGTGCATTTCTCACACTCTGAGAACCACTACTCTAAGCCATTGCTATTCAAGTGTGATCTACAAGACAGCAGCATTGGCTCCCTGGCAGCCTAGAAAGACACAGAACCTCAAGCCTAGCCTAGACTTACCGAATCTGATTTTTTAAAAATGATTTCCAAGTGATTTGCACATTAAATTGAGAAACACACTGGTTTAAGCTTTTTTTTTTTTGGTAAAGGGTTAGATAATAAAAATTTAAACTTTAAAATCATAGCTTGTACTGTAGCTATTCAACTCTGTCACGGTCACAAAAAACATCCATAGACTGAATGTGAACAAGTTATTTACAAAAAGAGGCCATAGGCTAGATTAGGTTCACAGATCAGAGTTTACTGATGTCTAGCAAAGAATACATGCATTTATGTATATTTTTGCCCATGTCATTTTAGCTCTGCTTCACCTCCCACAGTCTTGGTTTCACTAGTTCTGGGGTTTGACCTGTTTCTTATATTTTTAGCAAGCATCTGAGAAAATTGTAACTCAAGTGGTCAGCAGATCACACTTTGAGAAACACTTTAAGCCATTGCTTCCCCTGGCAATATCTCATTATTTTATTACTTACATACCACAATACCTTCTGTGTTCTTCAGAATGTTTCCCACTCTCGGGTTGGGCTGGTAATAATAAATATGTTTTTCCTCAACAGAGTGAAATGAGCACTAGAAGGAAACATGATTCCTGAAGGAGCTGCTACTGCACATATTTTCCCCAAAGGAGAAATGACAAACTGCATATTCATTTAAGTCAGAAACTCATTACAGAAGAAAATTAGAAGCAACAAGAACTACAAATCCTTTTCCTTTGTTGTGTCCCTGATATTTTCAAAAATAACTCAACTGCTCTAACGAAACTGTTTTTTTCTTTTATTTCTTTTCTTTTTATATTTTTCCACATTTACTTTACATATCGAAAAAAATTTTGCTCATACTCCATAGTTCTTGACAGTTAATAAACAACTTTCAAATGTTCAAAATACTGAATTTTAAAGATAATGTTCAAAATATCTTCCAATTTTTTTGTGACTCTATAACAACAGAGACAGTATAATTATAAACATTTTTGAGAAACATTTATATGTCAACTACTCAAAACGTTGAAAAGCAAACACCCAGCACACAAGTCACACATAAACCTCAATTCAGCCCTGCCTACCAAGTATTCTGTGATATACCATCAGCTAGCAAAGATCAGTCTCTTTTTCTTCCTTCAATGTCTTTTCTCAAGATAATTCTCTGGTGTTGTTGCTCTTTTGCAATCTCTACTGATTACAATGATGGGCTGGAAAAGTCCAGGTTATTTTATGTTATTAATTCTTTCATGTATCTTCTCTAGTCCTCTCTGCCAGGCAGAATTATTTATGGTGCCAGACCATCTTTCTAAGAGCTCCTGTTGGCTTACTTGAGATCCACCTTAGTTCCATAGATTTCTCATTAATTTTCAGATATGACATTCTATTCAAAGCCCTGTCCAATAATCAATATTTCCAATTTCTGATTCAGTGCAAGAAGCATTATTGAACTTATACAAATAACCCTTCTGCCACAAAATAAGAATACTCCCAAATATTTTCCAATTCCAGAGGGGTCAGAAAGTAAGAAAAGTTTATGTTTCCATTTAAAGAAAAATAAAGAAAAATATTTTAACAAATTGCTGAACCTATCAACAACTCAGAAGAAAGTAAAATGCTTAAATTGGGAAAACAAAACATAGTAAAAGAAATCAGTAATGTTTTACTCAAAAGTCATAAAATTCTATTTCGTCAGTTCAGTCTTATGATCAAACTCTCTTCTGTTGAATATGCAGTATTACTGTGGTCCAATCTTTCCGTTTAAATCCTGGAAGGTAACATTCAATGTTATTATTGATATTTCTTGTCCCTAGCATTCAGTGGGTCATTTTCTTGGTTATCTTTTATTCTCTTATTTCTTTATGTGTCTTTAGTTTTCCTGATAGAGCACTCCTTTCAGAATTTCTTGAAGAGTGCGTCTGCTACTGACAAATTCTTTCAGGTCTTGTTTATCTGAAAATGTGATTATCCTTGCTTTCCGTATGAAAGATAATCTTGCCGGGTGTAGTGTTCTTGGTTGAAACTGTTTTTAACTTAGCACTTTGAACATATTTTCCCATTCTTTCCTTGCTCACATTGTTTCTGATGAGAGGTCAGAGGCTAGCCTGATAGGATATCCTTTATAAGTAACCTGACATTTCTCTCTTCCCAATTTTAGTATTTTGTCTTTGTAGATTTGGCCAGTCATGCTATGATGTGCCTTGGAGATCTTCCTGGGTTGTTCTAGTTGGAGTCCTTTGTATTTCTTGGGTCTGGATATTTGAATGCTTCTCTAGATTTGGAAAGTTTTCTTCCAAGATTTCATGGAATAGATTATCAATGCCCTTATTAGTTTTCTCACCTTCTGGGGTACCCATTATCCAGATTTTTGGGTGCTTAATGCTGTCTAGTATTTCTCATATAGCACTCTCATATTTGGGGGTTTTTTTCTCAGTTTTTTTTTTTTTTGGTTGTTTTTTCTAGATCAGAGGTTTTGCTTTCCACATCCGAGATTTGATTTTTTGCATGGATTAATCTGCTTTTAATATTTTCAAAGGAGGTTTTGATTTCCTGAATGGCAGCCTTCATCTCTAATAACTCCATTTGATTCTTTCTTATGCTGTGTATTTCCTCTTTCAGATCATGGAAGAACTTCAACACCTCCTAGAACTCATTGTGGCTTTTCTCCTGCATCTTCTGGAGTTGATTATTGTTCAGCTCTTGCATCTTGTTTAGTTTTGTTACTACAAATATTCTAAATTCTGTATCAAACATTTCTTCTACGAGTTCTACTATACTGTCTGTGGATGATGAGGGATTGCTTGGTTTCTCATGTTTCTTGTGCCTCTGCAGTGGTCTCCGGTCATTCTATGACAAAACCTATCCTCCACTGTACTTTGCAAGGTGGTGTCCACAGAAAGAGATTAGGAGTTCTCATCTGAATATTTTAGGAGTCTAAGAGATGGAGTTGATAGTACAGCTTCCCTCAACAGGCCAGGACACACCTCAGCTTTAAAACGGCTTCTTGTCTGAATATTTCGAGAGTCTAGGAGATGGAATTTAGAGCTTAGCTTCCCTCCTAACTAAACTCTTCATAAAACTATTCTTTTTTTTGGATTAAAGTCCAAAAAAGAAAAAAGTATTGTGCATTTACTTTCTCTCAATTCTGTATCAAGCTAAGAAAGGAAGAAAGAAAAGGCAGCTCTGTAATAAACTTTGTTCTTGTCCTCTAAATGGCTAGTAGTTTTTGTTCTGAAGGTAAGATTGGAATTTACCTTTTCACTCTAGTCTCCCAGTCCCTTTTTTTTCTTTTTTTAATCACCTCTCCTGTTCCTCAAAGGCACTTATTCTAAAATAAATCTATGAACTTTTCTGTTGCCATTCTTTTTATTATGCTTAAGAAAATATGGAAAACAATGGGATGGGGAAGTCTTCAAAAAGTTCATGGAAATGTACAGTAAGGGAAAAACATGTGGAGACCAGAAGGTGGTATAATGGTTATGTCACTGGACTCCCATGTAGTCACTGTGGTTCCAGTCCCGGACCTAGTGGCTTAAAACTTATGTCAAGCATGTGTGCATGTGTGCCCAAAATCCCGAGAGGAGAATGGAGGAGAAGGGATTGTGGTGTGACTATCCCTCCTGGGGGGTGATTTCTCGCTTTCTGTCTCTGTCTCTCCCTCTTTCTCCAGTGAGCACACACTCCCTATACCAAAAATCTAATACAATTAAAAAAAAGAGAGAGAGAAAAGAAAAAAAACATGGCATGAGGTTAAGATGGCTGGATCCCACAAAATCAACTCCACAGATCAAGTTCTGGACCTGGTGTCTTGAAAACCACACTGAGCATGTTTGTATGCATGCCCAAAATCCCTAGAAGAGGAGGAGAAGGGACTGTGGTGTAGCCATCCTCCTAAGTGATATCTCACTTTCTTTCCACCCCCTGTCCCACACTGGTGGGCAGACATGCGTAAAATAAGCTTTAAAAAAAGGAAAAAAAAATACTATGCGTGGATTTCCATTTTGTGTGTATGTGTGATATAAACTTTTACTCTAATTCCATTTTTCCATAAACCTTTTAATGCCTCTTCATACATGGAAAGAAATTTCACTGTTAGTGAACAGAGATGAAGTTAAAAACATTATTATTATTTTTTAAAAGAGTTTTTCCACAGTTTTTGCACTTGCTGGGGAAAGAGAGGCAGATACAGAGACAATAAGAGGCAAAGTGAGAATTCACCCCTCAGGGCAGATGGTCATGCCACAATCCCTTCTCCATTCTCCTTCTGGGATCTTGGGCATGCAAGCACACATGCCAGCATGACTTTCAAGTCACTGGGTCTGGGTCATGAACCACTATCAGCCATGCAGGAGTCCAGTGATATAACCACTATGCCTTTTGTCGGCCCCAAACATTATAGTTTAAATATATTGTTTAAAAACTATTTTTTCTGAAAGTGTGTGAAAAAAGGTCAAGACTTTTCTTAGTCATTAAAAATAATTCTTTTGTAATTTAAAACAATGCTGCTCATTATTAAAATTTAGAGAATGCAGATAAACAATAAAACAATTTATTACATCATCGCGTGCAAAACTCAACTGATTTTTGAAAGTATAATTTGAGGTAAAATTAATCCAGCATAAAATTAACCATTTTAGAGTGAACAATTTAGCGGTATTTAGTATATTCACAATGTTGCACAACCATTACCTCTATCTGGTTCCAGAGTAAAGCCTCTTACCCATGAAATAGTTTCCCCATTCCCTTTCCTCATCCCCTATCCATTGCAACTACCAATCTGTGTTCCATCTCTATGGGTTTAGCTATTCTAGTTATTACATGGGAATGGAATTATATGCATGATCTTCTGTGCCTCATTTCTTTCCCTTAGCATGTTTTTTGAGGTTCCTCACATTATAGCATGTATCAGTACTTCATTTCTTTCTACAACTGAATAATATTTCATTACAGGATATATTACAAGTTTTTGATCCACTCATTCACTGATGGATATCTAGATGTTTCTGCCTTTTGGCTATTACAAATAGTGCTGCTATGAACACTGTGTACATATACTTTCTTTCCTTCTTTCTTTTTTTTTTTTTTTTTAAGTTTTTCCCATAAGGTGTGTGATCTCACCAAAGAGAGGGAAAGACGGAGAGAAGAAACGCGAGAAATTCCCCCCCCCCCCCCCCCCAGGAGACGGCCACACTGCAACCCCTTCTCTTCTTGGGTACACACATACGTGTCCAGCATGATTTTGAAGCCATTGGGTCTGGAACTCAAACCGCGGTCAACCATGTGAGCATCCCCCCCCCCCCCCCCCCAGGAGACGGCCACACTGCAACCCCTTCTCTTCTTGGGTACACACATACGTGTCCAGCATGATTTTGAAGCCATTGGGTCTGGAACTCAAACCGCGGTCAACCATGTGAGCATCCAGCGTCTTAACCACTACGTCACCTGCTGGCCCCAGGTAATTTCTTTTTTTTTTTTTTTTTTTTCAAGAGTTTTTTTCGCTATAGGGTGCGTGCGCTGCCAGACAGACAGAGAGAGACAGAGAGACAGAAAGCAAGAAATCACTCCCCAGGGGGGATGGCCACGCCACAATCCCTTCTCCATTCTCCTCTCAGGATCTCAGGCACTCACGCACACGCACCCAGCGTGGGTTTAAACCACCAGGTCCCAGACGCGAACTGCAGTCGACTACTTGGGAGTCCAGCGACATAGCCATTACGCTAACTGCTGGTCCCTCCCTCCACCATGTACTTTCTTAAGTATATGTTTTTATTTTTTGTGTGTATACCTAGCAGTGGAATTGCCGGGCAGTATGGTAATTCTGTTAAATCTTTTGGGAAATTGACTATTTTCCACAGTGATTGAAATATTTTACATTTGTACCAACTGTATATGAGGGTTCAAATTTTTCACATCCTTGCCAGCACTTATTACTTTCCAGTTTTATTATCATAGCCATCCTTGTGGGCATGCAGTAATACCTGTGATTTTGGTTTTTATTTCTTTAGTGACTAGTGATGCTGACCATCTTTTCATGTATTTGTGGGCCATTTGTGTATCTTCTTTGGAGAAATGTCTGTTCAAGTCCTTTGCTCATTTTATAGTTATTTGTCTTTTTATTGTTGAGTTATAATTTTTTATATATACTCTGGATTCTAGGTCTTTACCAAAATATAACTTGTAAATATCTTCTCAGATTCAGTTGTGTTTTCTTTTGTGTGTAAGTGGGGGGGGGGGTTTGCTATAGGACGTGTGTGCTCACTAGAAAGACAGAGAGACAGAGAGACAGAAAGTGAAAAATCACCCCCAGAAGGGATGGCCACATTGCAATCCCTTATCCTCAATTCTCCTCTCAGGATCTTGGGCACGCATGCACATAGGCCCAGCGTGAGTTTAAGCCACCAGGTTCGGGACTTGAACCATGGTCAACTACATGGGAGAATCCAGTGACATAGCCATTGCACCAACTACTGGTACCTCAGTTGTCTTTTTGCTTTCTTGATAATACCTTTTGATGTACAAAAATTTCCACTGTTTTTGCTTTATTTTTAATTACCAGAGGCCTCTTGTACACGAGAGAGAGAAAAAAAAAAAAAAAAAAAACCACCACCAAATAGAGTGTGATTATATGACAATATCTTTTTCTCCATTTCTCCAATTTCTCCACCTCATCAGGATTTAGAACATACATGTGCAAGCACCCAGCATGTTTTTCAAGGTGCCGGGGTCAGGATTCTAAACTGAGTTTACCAAACATATATATCTGATTTCTATAAACCAATATGAATGCAAGTGAGGACCTTACATAAATAATTATTGTTTCATTAGTGGTCTCAAGAATATCTCACATAATATCCTTACTTATGTGTAATAAAGCATATTCATTTCAAAGTCTTTTATTTTAATTTTTCATCATTTGTAAAGAAGAATATTTGGGAAGATGTTATGGTTGGGTTTAAATGTCTTTTACTACATATTCCTCCTAGAACCATAATTCCACACCTGAACAGTATTACTTTAGCAGCTAAAGATGAATAAATGCCCTTGATACTAATTACATCTCATGTTCCTGCTTAAACTGGCACTGCAATTGAACTTCACAGAATTTTTTAGAGCCTGAAAGAACCAGGGACCATGTTGTGTGGCTCTCTGATTTTACAAATGAGGAACCGGTGGCCCTGAGAGGTGACACAATTTAGCCAAGGTTACAGTTACTCTGTCAGCCAGGGCAAGGATCCAAAACACTATGTCCCTTCCGATAGACTAAAGTTGTGTCTTGTATGGCCAGCAAAACAGTGTGAGGGCTCAAAGCCTGTGCATTCCCTCTGCAGGTCTCAGAGGCTAAAAATGACTGCTGCAATCCAGCCAGTCATTAGAACAAGCTTTGTGGGGGAAAATGGACTTGACCTGCAGCTTTGCTAAATATGACTTTCTTGCCATGCGCACTCCTGGCAAAGGCCATATGAATAATTTCAAGTACTTCAGGGCAAACATCGCCTTCTTCCCAATTTTCTTCTCACTTAGTACAGCTATCAAAGAAAGCAGTACCTCGTAGTATTTCAGAACCTGAGCTGTAGGTTCTGTTTCTGAGCTTGAACTCTGGCTCCATCATTTGCTGGCTGTGTATACTTTCAAGCCTGATTTGTTCAGCACAGACTCCAAACCAAGAAGGGGGCTGTCACTGGTGCTGGATGACTCACAGCAGGATTCAGCAGAGGCCCCAAGGGATTGGTATTCCTGTTGTTTGGTCACTTGTAGTTTTATAGCCTCTAAGCAAGAAGAAATAAAATTGGTTAGGAGATTTAAGAGACAGGGTCTGAATAGGAGGGTGAGAGCTAGTATTGACA
The DNA here is from genome assembly GCF_000334495.1 of Tupaia belangeri chinensis. Lineage (NCBI taxonomy): Eukaryota > Metazoa > Chordata > Mammalia > Scandentia > Tupaiidae > Tupaia > Tupaia belangeri. Next base: position 2,367,805 of record NW_006206301.1, on the reverse strand, counting down.
GGGGTCCCCAGAGGGACAAGAGTCAAAGGAACCAATTTCAGATTTTTAACAGATTTTTCACAAATCCAACAAGTGCTATAGAGTTTTCAAAGCAGTGTGATTGCAGTGAGACTGGTCTAAGGCACCCAGTGGTCATCGTTGGGTTGTATCATGTGTTCTTTGAATACAGATGGGCGCCTGGAATTTGAAGGGAATAGTCATCATTATAGGTTTCAGACTGGAGCTCTCAGTGAGGCCTCAGTGGCTAAATTTTCTGGGAATGACCTGAGAAGATTAACTGCCCTTGCTAATAGCATGTTTTTAGTCCATTCAGTTATTTGAAAATCCTGCAAGTCCTGTATATTTATTAACCGGGAATGTTGACCTCCCCTACATTTAGGAGGAGGAGTCATTGTGCTAGTGGCCCACAGCCAAGGAGGAATAGGAACAGGCGTGTATTGTGCTGAGGATGAAGATAAACGGAGCCAGTAGTCCTGAGTCACCTTTGGGTTGACCTTAGGTCTTGGACAATCCTGTATCCCTTGGTTGACTTAAGTACTGGCAGTATAGGAGTATTGCAGAGAAAATAGCAAGGCTTTAGTAGGCCAAAATTTAAAAATTTCTTAACAGTGGGTTTAAGTCCTGTTAGGCCGAATTGACCCCCCCACCGCCATGTTAGACCCTCAAGGACAGAACCCAGGGAGTCTGAGACCACATAAGTAAACAAAGTAAGATGGGCCCTGATGATGCCAGAGCCAGGTCAATCTGACCTCAACTGAAAGTCCTAATCTAAACCTAAACATAATGACAGCTAGCTTTCACACACCCCCCTCCCTCAAGTGGAAAATTACTGACTGTACTTTCTGCATTGTGATTCGGAGCTATAAAAGATCCCTTTATCTTAGGCTCGGGGTCCTTGTGAAGGCCTACTGTGATGGGCTGAAACTTGGACCCCAGCTAGCTGGAAAAATAAAAGCCTCTTTTGCAGTTGCATTGTCGTTGTCTTTTCTGTGTCTCCATCAGTTAGACCGATCTCTGGACCCTTACAGTCCTTTTATAGCTTCTAGCCTTACAGTATACTGTTTGTGATAAGGGAAGTTAGAGAAGTCTTTAAGTTGTATTTTTTTACAGGAGATGCTGTTATAGCCCTTTTTGATTATCCAGAGCACCAGGTCATGAGGTCAACTTTATTGTAAATGTGGCTTGGCACCCAATCAGAATCTTGAAAGATCATAATCCTTAGATGTGTACATTGAAATTGAATGATGGTTCCCAGCTTAGTCAGTATATTTCATCCCACAAGGGGAGCTGGGCGGCTGGGAACTATTAGATATTCTTGTGAGGGGGGCCAGCAGGTGACATGATAATTCAGGCACTGAACTTCCACATGGCTGACTGTGAAGCAAGTCCCTGCTTGGCAGCTTGCATTCTCACTTTCTCTGTCTCTCTCTAATGAACTCACAGGCCCTGTACCAAATTAAAAACTGATAATTATGATAAATAAAACTAAATAAAAAATTATTTGAAAAGAAAAAAAAAATCTTGTGAGAATACTAGGTTCTCCAATTGGCATAACAAGGGAGGGGTGAAGTAACTTACATATTTACTGACAGGTCTCAGACTCTCACCCTGGCTTTTGACCTCTCTCAGAGAGATATACAGTTCATTCCGGCTACCTGTTGAACCCCTATTTAAAAGAAACAGTTATTAAACACAACACATAAAGAAGCACATGTTACATTTAGTAGGGCCCTATTAGGAAATTTTCCAGTGAAAGATACTGTCCCTGAATGGGAATATGACACCCCAATAGGGATGAATTGACAGCTAAGTTCCTAGGGGCTGTCTTAGCCAAAATGAGATGCGAGATACAAAAGCCTGTAAATTATGACAAAACAATTGTACAAAAAAAAAAAAAAAAAGACAAAGATCCAACCACCTTCTATGACAGGTTAAAAAAAAGGTTTAGAAAATATTCTAATCTGGGGACCAGAAGTTAGCATAATGGCTATACCACTGGACTCCCATGTAGTTGACCATGATTCAAGTCCTAGACCTGGCAGCTTAAACTCACGCAGAGCGCGTGTACATGTGTGCCCAAGATCCCGAGAGGAGAATGGAGGAGAAGGGATTGTAGTGTGGCCATCCCCCTGGTGGGGGTGATTTCTCACTTTCTGTCTCTTTGTCTTTCTGGTGAGTGCACACGCCCTATAGCAAAAAAAACTCCAAAAACAAACAAACAAAAATTCTAATCTGGACCCTACTTCTCTAGTGGGAAGAACTCTTTAGGGACAATAATCCATAAGCCAATCTGCTTCAGATATCAGGCAAAAACTCTGAAAGCTACAAATGAGATTCCAAATCAGTCAGCCTTTACTATTTGACATGGCCTTCATGGTAGTTAATGATCGGGATCTTGAGGAGAAAAAGAGAACTGAATAAAGAAATATGACAAGCCAAACTTAGGGTTATTGCAATTTGCAAAGCTCTTGATAACCAAAGATTATCCAAGAGTTTACCCAAAAAACCCTACAGATTTCTGTTCCAAGTGCAAGATCAGACATTGGGCAAAAGACTGTACCCAGCCACCTCCTGGGTCCTGCCATCAATGCAGTGATATGGGAAACAATTCCTAACCTTGAAAGTCAACTCTTTGCTTTCCCAAAGGGGAAACAGCCAGCAAAGGCCCTTATGAGCCAAAAGAAAAAAATCCACAACTGAAGAGGCCCAGGGAGATCCTCTATACCCCTGTTCAGAGAAGTTACCTTAACCACTGAGGAACCCCAGGTAACTCTGAACATCATGGGTAAGCCAATTTTATTTCTTTCAGTTACAAGAACTACTTACTCTACTGTCCCTTCTTTAATGAGAAGGCCCTCCTTGTGAACTACAATAGTTACGGGCATGGAGGGAAGAAATATTGTGAGATTTAAATATTTAAAGACATGCATGACTCAACTTTTTCTTTAACAACATGTTTCTTTAACAATTCTGGATTTAGGAAAATATATTCATTATAAACTATTCAAGACTGAAAGCATGGGAATAAATAATCCTTTAAGGATCAAAATAAATTTTGAAGTCTTAGAAGAAAAATCTCAACATACTAAGTTGATTTAAAAAGTTGATAAATGCATTTTTTTAATTTCAAGAAAAATAGTTCTTGTGGTTTTTTTTTCTGAAACATTTTTTTTTAATTAATTAATTTGTGTTCATTCCCTAAGCACCGTCACAGCATACAAAATGTGATTTCCCATTTAGAATAAACTGCATAGTGGCTTATGACTGCAGTAAGCTATATAGCCCCAGCTAGGTGCTACTTTACAGTATGTTCATTCTACTCACTAAGGTTTATGCCTAAAGTCAGACTTGTGTTCATGGATATCTACATATCAGCTGTGCTTGCTATTGAAAACATTTACATTAATTAAGATCTTAAGCGAATCAATAAAATGTGGAGGGAAAAAAGGCATAGAATGCAACCATGGATACCAGAGACAGTGCCGGAGAAGGGTGGGAGATGGCAGAGGGTGAGAGATAGGGAATCAAGGATGGGGAAAAAAGCAAAATATACAGGAAAAAAGAAATGGAAAAATTATTTGTTCATGATAACACATGTGCTGCTGTGTTTGATGGAGCCAATATACAGTGTATTCTAGATGAAAAATCTCATTTTGTATGCTATAATGATGTATAGTAAATGAATGTAAATAAATAAACTTAGGTAAAAAATAAAAATTAAAAAAATAAAAAGTTGATAAAGGTTGCACACATGATTTTAACTGTAACTTGGAAAGACATTTCAATAAAATAGTAAGAAACCACAGATTTTGAATTAGTTAAATATGAACAATACTTTCTTTTATCATAATATTTATTTAATATTTATAAATATACAGAGAATTCAGATTAAAATGAATGGCATGTGAAGCAAATGCAATGAATAAGGGATATTAATCTAAATCTAGAAGCTAATTATATATTTTTTAATTTCACTTTATATCAAGAGCCATAAGGAATTAAAAAGAAGAGATACATTTTGAAAAAAAATGTGTTTTGGATCATTTGATAATCAAATTAGTGAAAAGGGGGTGAATCATACAAACAGACTAAAAAAAATGTAAATTTCTTGCTGATTTGACAGGCAATACCAACACTGATTAGGATAATATAAAATGTATAATATGCTACTACAGGGGGGATATTGATAGCAAACTGGGTAATGAATGTTGTCAATGCAAGAGTATGTGAAATTGGTCTCCACTTAAGGGAAATGGAAATTCCTTGAAATCTTATCATTTGTCATCTAAAGAAATAATCAGAGCATGCAGCCAAAAATAGTAGGGAAATATTATTGCAGAGTTGCATCAAGCAGTTAATTAAGTTGAAAAACGATGTTACTTCTATGAATTTTATGAGGCATTAGAGTATATGTCAACTTTTTAAAATGTGTAATTTGCTGTATGTCAGTTTTTAAAAACGTGTGGTTTGCTATTTATCATTTTTGTAGCTAATTGTGTATTTGAACTTTTTATTATTTTTCATAATAAAGAACTCCCAAGTGGTGTTAAGTGTCAAGCTTACAAAATCTGGATCTGACTCTCGGCAGAGAAGCTATGAAGGATTAAGAGGCAGAACTTGGGCCAGCAGGTGGCACAGCAGTGACAAAACCAGGCAACATGGGAGACGTCTCTGGGTTGTATCCTGGGACCCCTCTGAGCACACCAGTCATGTGTATGTGTGCCATGATCCAGGCCAGCTAAGACAGGGGTAGATCATAGCATGGGGATCCTGTTGAGGGCTCCTCTCTGTCTCTTTCCACTTTTCTTGGTCTTTCATGGAAGAAATAAATGGATAAACTTTAATTATAAAAGAGAGAGAAAGTAAAGGGCTTTGCTTCTGAAAGGTCTTGGCTACCTGCTGACTCCTCCTCACACTTGCTAACACAGAGCACGTGGCCTATGGTCAGTAGGGGACTATTCTCCTTTCCTGAGTTCTTCATTTGTTTCTTCATACTGATTATAATTATTCATATTGTTAAAATGAGCACCTGTCTGCTAGATGACTGAACTGAGTGTGTACAGCAGTGAGCAATAGGAATACATTCGACTAAAATGTTCAAAGTAAACACAACAATCTGTGTCACAGAAAGAATGCTTAGTAGAACAGGAGAGGACATTCTCATGGACATATAAAAACAAGCCAGAGAGGAGCAGTGTGAAGAAGAAGAGGTGAGAGCGACCCCTGGACCGACCAAAGCCTGCGCGCTGCTGCATCCCCCTCGTCCAGTGCCTATGCCCCGCTGTGGTCGCCACCATGCCCAAGAGAAAGGCTGAAGGGGTTGCTAAAGGAGGTAAAGCCAAGGTGAAGGACAAACCACAGAGGAGATCTGCAAGGTTGTCTGTGAAACCTGCCCCTCCAAAGCCAGAGCCCAAGCCTAAAAAGGCCCCTGCAAAGAAGGGAGAGAAAGTGCCCAAAGAAAAAAAGGGAAAAGCAGATGCTGGCAAGGAGGGGAATAATCCTGCAGAAAATGGAGATGCCAACACAGACCAGGCATAGAAAGAAAGCTGACGGTGCTGGAGATGCCAAATGAAGTGTGTGCATTTTTGACAATTGTGTACTTCTGGTGACTGTATAGTTTGAAATACTATTTTTCATCAAGTTTTATAAAAATGCAGAATTTTGTTTTACCTTTTTGTTTTTTTAAAGCTATGTTGTTAGCACACAGAACACTTCATTGTTGTTTTTTGGGGAAGGGGCATTCGTCACTAATAGAATGTCTCTGAAGCTGGATTGATTTGGACAACATCTTTCCCTTCTAGTTTTGAGAGACTTCCTCTTGGCTCCCAAGAGGAGGGATTTCCTAACACACACAGCCACCTTGGCACAGATACCTTGTGGTGTGGAAAACTTAACATTTGCTTTTATGTCCTCTCCCTCTCTGCCTTCAGCATAGATTTAACTCCCTTAAACCAGAGACCTGTGAGGACCTGACCACAGAAAATTGGTTATACCAGTGTGTCAGGCAATCTGGACTTTCCAATGACATTGAGGTGGCATCCTTCAAAAGAGCAGCAGTTCCTTTTCTATATTGTTGGATCTTCAGGTTGATATTCTGCCATTTTCATTTCCCTAAAGTCAGAGTTGGCACTTGAAAAGTTGTTAAACAACATGCTAAATGTGAAATGTCAACCCTCACTCTAAACTTTCCCTGTTCAGAGCATCAAATGAAGACTTCATCGGGTTTTATAATGGCTTTCTGATTTTGGTAGTCCATTGAAGAAGGGAGTTTGAAAGTTGTTGTATACTGTTAATGATTATCTGCCCATGTCCTGCCTGAAATACCATGATTGTTTATGGAAAGTATCTTTAATAAAGCTGAATATCGTTTGAAAAAAACAAACAAATAAACAAACAAACAAACAAAAACAAGTCAGAGCAACACAAGGCCAAGGCATTGTGGAGCAAGTTGTAGTGGATCCAAATTGCCCAGTGATGGCCACTATATTTCTTTGTAGGTTGGTTATTTTCTTGAAAGGTGAAGACACAAGATATGTAAACTAAGCTTGCATCACTAGATCCAGCTTTTATTTAAACTACATGCTATCTGGGCTGGCTTTAAGTAAGGGGGATGCTGATGGAGACTATGAAGGTAGGAGATGGGGATGGAGAACTCCTGAACATGATATCCTGGTGTGTGTGGGGGGGACTGACCTGACCCCTTAGTATTACTGCAAAAATATTAGCTACAGGTTGTATTCATTGATACATTATTTAGCTTTTGTTTTATAAATCCCTCAAAATGGGCCACCAAAAATTTAAGAACTTTTAAGTATACATAAACACAAAAATTTGAGAACGAAACAACAGAAAGAAAACTTTTTGAGCTCGAATGTACAATTTAAATGTGTTTGCAGTACTAACTCCAAAGATGCTTTCCATTCATGTAAGGTTCTCTGTTCTGTAGTAAATGATGTACTTTACATCAGTGAGCACACATTCACTTACCATACACCTGTGGATGCCCCATTGTGCATGCCCTGGGTATACAAAGAGCAAGACACAGTTAATTGAGCTTTGGATCTCGGCTCATTAAGTGGGACCCAAGGAGCTGTGCCATATGACAATGTATGGTGAATGCTATGGAAAAGGCAAGATGAACAGGAATTGACTCCTTTCTGGAAAAGATCAGAGGGAAAATAGCTTTTGTTTTTTATGGAACTAGAATGAAGGATGAAAATTACTCCATGGTGAGAATGAAAATTAATTGCTTATTTCTCCCTCTGAGATTCTTTTGCAAAGCATGCTAATTCTTTATCTTCAGGGACCTGACATTTTAAAATTAATTTACAGTAACGTGCAAGTGTTTTTACTACATTTGTATTATAGAAAAAAATGCTGTGGAAGTGACTTGGGACCACAGTGAGAACAAAAGCAGAGAAGGGCTGGAAAGGCTTTGACAGCTGAAGACCTACTGGTTTTATTTCATGACTGTGCTGAAAATCAGCTAAGATTGCATCCTCTCACTTCGGTTTCATTTTTTAAATTCCTAAATCATTCATATCTTTAAATAAGCAGTCCCACCTTTTTATTAATTTAGACAAAATCCTTAGAAGTTATTTTTCAAAACTGATTAAGACTTAACTCAAGCTCGTCCATTTAAGAAATGAGCATTTATGCTATGAGTTTCCAGGAGAGCTCAGAAATTGCCTTGGTGTTTGTAAATCTCATTGAGATTATCACAGTAGGAGCCAAGCCATATCTTGGAACTTTGCATGTCATTTTCTACACAGCTAATAACCTGCAACGGTTAAGAACTAATCATCTCAGCATGGCTGTACCGGCTGTTCTAGGCTTGGTAGAAGGTAATGGCAGCTTAAAGAATCAGTGGAAAGAAGGAAAAAAAATGTAATAGTATTCTCTTTGTAGAGAACAGGGACGATTATAGAAACGAATGATATAACCATTTTCTGAATTATTTATCTTGCATCATAGATGGCACAGGGCTTGAGGTAGAGTTTCTGCTCACTTTTTGAGATGAGTGAAAGGCATGACCTGAAGGTTCTCCTAGTTAAACTGAAGTCGTTGATTCTCTTTTCAAGGACAGAAGATAAGGAAACTGTTAGCACATCCTTGCTTGAATCCACAGAACTGAGAAGTACAGTCGTACAGAGGAGCCACAGAAGAAAACATGGAAGCGTTTCTAATGCAGCCGGGGCTAGGTTCCATATGGTTTGCCATGGTGAGGGCCAGATGGCTCAGGCTCATGTTGCAGGAGCTGGCACAGGCCAGCAGGTACCTCGGGAGTGTGCCCACCAATGCCTGCCATGAGGAAAGGGCTTTGGTTAAGGAAATAAAAGGAGGATCGTTTTCATGTTTACAGTTCTTCGGCTTATGCATTTCTAGGAGTGAAATAACATGGCAGGAGGACAGATGTGAATAAAAGGTAAAAGAATCTCTTCATAGGTTTACTGGAGCCAGAAGTCTAAGAAAACAGCCCTGTTTGCTAAACTAGAATTCTAACACCTCCCCCTAAACAACTATGTTTGTGTACTGCTTCCTATGTGAGACTTTTAAAAATGCTGCAACCTAGGAACTAGCAGTTGCCGTAATGGCTATGTTGCTGGACTCCCATGTAGTCGACCACGGTTTGAGTCCCAGACTCAGTGACTTAAAACTCACACGGGGCACAGGTGCATGTGCACCCAATATCCCGAGAGGAGAATGGAGGAGAAGGGATTGTGGTGTAGCCATCCGCCTTGGGTGTGATTTCTCACTTTCTGTCTCTCTGTCTCTCGAAAACCTCTCAAAAAATAAAATAATATGCTGCAACTTTATTGGGCAGGTTCTTATTTTGGCCCATCTTATAATTTTTTTCTTTTTGACGAATTGGTTTATAAGCAGTTCTCCTCTGTCATACACATAAAGGGAAGGACAGAAGTTAATCATTAATTCAACAAATGTTTACTGAATATTCACAATGTGCCAGTTGCCTAATATGGGGGCTGTGTGGATAGGTTTGAGGATCCAGAATGACGTATATGTCCCAGTGATGCTTAGTTAAAATAATTCTCCTCTATCTAGGAAATTCACTTCCACTCTCCTTATAAGTTACTGTTTCAAAATGAACGGAGTCCATATTGCCCTGCTCTGTAATCGTTGGCTGTGCCCTAGTACCCCTCCAGGCTTGCCTCCTATTCCTCACGTACACATTACCCCCGGCTTCCACTAAACCAGATTATACTATGCTCTCCTCACCACACCCAACTCTTGCCTTTCCTCAGCTTCTTTGATGATACTCTTCTTCCCACCTGGCATGCATCACTCTCTCCCTTGTCTCAAAACCCTTCTTGTTCTGCTCAGCCCACTCACCAGGAGATTTAGGCCTGGTCTCAGGAGGCCTCCTGTCGTGAGTGAACTCTTCACCCCCAGGCATAACTTGTAACTTGCAACACTCTTGGCTACCCACTGAGAGACAGGGCCTGGTCTTGGCAGGCCTCTTCTCATGAGTGCACCTTTCACCCCTGGGAGTAACTTTGGAACTGGCAGCACACCACAGTGTGTGATTTGATCCTCTTCACTACACTATATTTCCTTAAAGTTCTCCCATCCTATCAGAGCTGAAGTTTTGTGGAGGAACCAAGCACCTGAAGTTACCTTTAACTTCTCTGATCTGGAAGACACAACTCCCCACTAGGAACACACCTGAGAACTAACAGTGTAATTTTCTCTTCTAATACTATGGAGTCTACTCCAATAAATAGGAAAACGTGAATATTGCATCAGATGACCAAAATCAAGCATGGATCTCAAAGAAACATCAGAAAACAAGGGGGTGACTCTCCTCCAGGTGAGCATAGTAGCCCCCCACCCACAGTGGAAAGCACAAAGGAATAGACAAAAATATCACAAAAAGAATTTTGAGCATTCATAGTGACAAAAGTCAATGAGATGCAAGAGAGAACAGACAATCACTTACAGAAAATGAGAAATTCACTTTAGGACATGAAAGAGGAATTCCATAAACAGTTAGACACCCTAAAAAGACTCAAACATAACTTCTGAAAATGAATAATACAATACAAGAAATTAAAATCTCCTCAGAAAGCATTAATAGCGATTGGATCATGAAGAAGAAAGAAAGAATATTTGACCTTGAAGATAAAGTCTCCAACATAGATGAAGTCACCAAGAAGAATGCAAAAACAACTAAAAAAAAAAAAACCAACAAAAACAAGTAAATAAACTGAGGACAACATACAGAAAATTCTAAACACAATGAAATGCCCAAATATCCATACAATGACTATCTCAGAAGGTGAAGAATCTGCTAAAGGCATAGAAAACCTCTTTCATGAAGTACTATCTGAAAATATTCTCAACATATGGAAAGAAGGAGAAATTCAGACCCAAAGAATAAAAAGGGCCCCAAATAGAATGAACATAAAAACATCCTCCCTCTGCACCCTCCCTCGGGGGGGGGGGCAGCAGGTGGCATGGTAGTTAAGGGCACAGGACTCCCACATGGTCAACCACAGTTCAAGTCCTGAATTTGGTGGCTTGCTTTCTCATTCTCTCTCTCTCTCTCTCTCTCTCTCTCTCTCTCTCGTCAAATTAAAATAAATAAATAAAATAATAAAAATAGCTTAAAACCCCCTACTCCTGGAACTTCATAGCCAGATGGGTAAAAATCAAATACAAAGATAATATTCTAAAAACTTCAAGGGAGAAATATCAAGTTACTTATAAAGGTTTTCCCATTAGCCTAACGTGAGCCCTCTCAACTGAAATAATGCAGACAAGGAAAGAATGGGAAGGTGTATTGAAAATATTGAAAAAAAAAAACAATTTCAACCAGGAATTCTATATCCAGCAAGATTATCCTTCAAATGAGAAGAACAAATAAAAGTATTCTCAGATAAACAAAAACGGAAAGAATTCACCAATATTAGACCAGCTCTACAGGAAGTACTGAGGGGAGTATTGTATCAGGAAAACTAAAGGGAGATAAATAGAAATAAAAGAACAAAAAACAACCAAGAAAATGGGTAACCAAATGTCAGGGGTAAGTCCTTAAGTATCAATAATAATGTTGAACGTTGACGGATTAAATTCTCCTATTAAAAGACGTAGACTTGCTGAATGGATACAACAACAGAAACCATCTATATTCTGCTTACAAGAAACACACCTCACTGATAGGGACATACATATACTGAAAGAGAAGGACTGGAAAAAGATATTTTATACAAATGGAAGCAAAAAAATGGCTGGAGTTGTGATACTTAATATCAGACAAAATAGACTTTAAAATGAAAGATGTAAGAAGAGACAAAGGACATTATATAGTACTAAAACGACTTGTTCACCAAGAAGATATAACACTTATAATATCTATGCACACTGGAGCAAGATGAGAAAATGAGCTGAACAGGCAACTCACTGAAGAAGACTTGTGAATGGTCAAAAAGCATATGAAAACATGCTCAACATCTCTTTTTATAAAATTATTTAATTTTATTCATTGTCATTGTTGTTATTATTATTATTTTGAAATTGACCAGAGAGAGAAAGAAGAAAAATGAGAAAGCAAGCTGCCTGGTCGGGGACTCGAACCATGGTCAGCTATGTGGGAGTCCAGTTGCCTTAACCACCATGCTACCTGCCAGCCCCAATGCTCAACATCTCTTATCATTAGGGTAATGCAAATCAAAACCACAATGAAATACTAATTTACCCAGTCAGAATGTCTAAAATTAAAAAACATAATAATGGTAAGTGCTGGTGAGGCTGTGGTGAAAAAGGAATGCTCTTAAACTGTTGGTGGGAATGTAAATTAGTACAACCACTGTGGAGAATGTTATAGAGATTTCTCAGAAACCTACAAATAGAGCTACCATATGACCCAGTAATTCCACTCTTAGGTATTTACCCAAAGGAGAGGAAAACCCTCAGTTTTGCACATCCATGTTTATTGCACATTATTTGCAATTGCTAGGACATGGACTCAACCCACATGTCCAAAAATATAACAGTGCATTGAAAATAAATGTGGCATATGTACTCTATGGAATACTACTCAGCCATAAAAAAACAATGAGACCCTGACATTTGATGCAAAGTGGACAAATATAGAAGACTATGAAAGACAGACTTTGTATGTCCCCCCCAGTATACACCAAATGTCTGTACTCCATAGCAGAAACTGAAAGACTGGAAAGTATAATAGCAAGGAGGGCAATTGTAGATACTAGAGATAGTAAGGATAGAGATAATACAGGGGTGAATAATAGGGTGAGGGACAGAGGGGAACAGGGGAAAAACACAATATGGTTAATTGACACAAAAATGAAAAGTTATTTGCTGATGATAATGTGTATGGTAATATCTTTGTCTTGACTGATACGCACTATATTCATGCTGGGAAAAGCAAGGTTGTACACCGTAAAGATATTTAGTGATTAAATATAAATTTAAAAAAAGAAAAAACAATTAGGGGCCAGCAGTTAGTGTAATGGCTATGTCGCTGGACTCCCATGTAGTCAATCGCGGTTCACGTCCCGGACCTGGTGACTTAAAACTCACGCCGGGTGCGTGTGCGTGCGTGCCCAAGATCCCGAGAGGAGAATGGAGGGGAAGGGATTGCGGCGTGGCTATCCCCCCTGGGGAGTGATTTCTCGCTTTCTGTCTCTCTGTCTCTCTCTGTCTGTCTGGCAAGCGCATGTGCCCTATAGTGAAAAACCTCTCCAAAAAAAAAGATGTTTAGTGATTAAATATAAATTAAAAATAAAAAAATGACTAGGGGCCAGCAGTTAGCATAATGGCTATGTCGCTGGACTCCCACGTAGTCGACCGTGTTTTAAGTCCCGGACCCGGTGGCCTAAACTCACGCTGGGCTAGTGTGCGTGCGTACCCAAGATCTCAAGAGGAGAATGGAGGGGAAGGGATTGTGGTGTGGCCATCCCCCCTAGTTGGTGATTTCTTGTTTTCTGTCTCTCTGTCTTTCTGGTGAGCACACGTACCCTATAGCAAAAACCTCTCCAAAAAAATAAATAAAAATAAAACAACAACAACAGCAAGTTTGTAGTCAGCATGTTGATACCACATGGTACCACATGGTAGATATGCAGATATGAAGTGTGATGTCTCATTTTAATGTCTAATCATAAACTCTCTAGGGAGGTTATATGAGCAAGCATGCACGTGTGTTTATGAACACATGCACACACACACATACACACTCCTTTGTCGCAATACTTAGGATAGTTGCTAGTACATGCTGTGAATTTAGTAAATTATTAGTGAATAAACAAATGAGTGAATAAATCGTTGAATTTGTTTGCATTACCCAGAAGGAAACTATTAGATGTGCTAACAAAACTAATAACAAATAATTAACTATAACGCTTTTCAACGCTGGTACTAGCATCTTCAGATGCAAATTCTATCCTTTAATCAGAGCGTTGAATAAAATGGCATATGGAAGCGCTATAGCACAGTAGGGCTTTGCCTAGCATGTTGAATATTAATAAACTCTTTTATTAAAATGTTCAGTATTTTCAGTGGTTTATGGAAGGAAGTATTGGAAAATTAGGGATAAACAAGTATACACACATATGGGAAACACATGATTCCTCTTAGCTCTAGTTCTCTAAGAAGCAGAGCTCGGAACAGGGATTAAAGTGCTGATCTGGCTCCGTCATGGCGGGGCAGGTGGGAGCACAATAACGCTGTGTAATAATGGAGCCACATGCAAGGCTCTGGTTTTAGATTCCGGATCAATCTGAACATGCATGCCTGTGATTCTCATTGGCTGGAAGCCTGGGGGTGGGGGATGGGGGCATAACAACAATGTGGTAAGAGCTTGTCAAGTATCTCTCTCTCAATCTCTCTCTCATGAAATACACTTTATTAAAAAAAATTCTTCTCGTCCAACTATTAAGTGTGTTTAGCAAACTTTCATAAAACCACTGCTGGACTTTGCTCAGATGCTGTAGCAAAAGTGCTCTCCCCTCCTTCAGGACCTCCAAGATTTGTCTTTGCCTCTGAGAACTTTGGGCATATTTTATCTGTTAGCATTGAGGTTCTTTTGTACTGGTGGTATTGATCATTTATGATTGGGAGCATTTTGAGAAACGACATAAGTCTGATTCATGTTTTTGTACCCAATGCATGGAAGGATGAATAGTTTTCTTGGAGCACAACTTCTGTATGTTAAAGATAACCCTGTGATTTTTTTTTTTTTTTTTGAGAGAGGTTTTTGCTATAGGGCGCGTGCGCTCGCCAGACAGACAGACAGACAGAGAGATAGAAAGCGAGAAATCACCCCCAGGGGGGATGGTCACACCGCAATCCCTTCTCCTCCATTCTCCTCTCGGGATCTTGGGCACGCAAGCACATGCGCCTGGCATGAGTTTTAAGCCACCGGGTCCGGGATGTGAACTGCGGTCGCCTACGTGGAAGTCCAGCAACATAGCCATTATGCTAACTGCTGGTTCTCTAATCCTGTGATTAAGAGTGAAATTATGCTGCAGTTTGGGGAAGTGATGTTATTATCCAGAACCAGAGACAGATAACTTCCTCAAGTACATTATGGCAGTTAGGCCTGAAAAGACAGGTGCTACAAGTGAGGACCTTTTTAGTCTATTTAATTACGTTTGCCTTATTTCCAGTTTTCAAGTGATTTTCTGTCTATCCAAGCCTTATACCTATAGGTATTACTTTTGCACTTCTCAGCTTCCATTGCCCTTTCCCGGTTCTCATCCTCGTCAGCTGTCCTGCGTTCTTCAGTGGTTTCCACGATCAGCTTCCTGACTCATTCTCGTTCTGCTATAAACCACCTCCATATAGACTCCAAAATCGTCTTCCTAAAACCTTCTTCCTGAGTGGGGCAATAGATCATAGAGGCCAAGGTTGAAGTTTTGATGCCAGGTTTGCTTCTCTGGCTCCTTCTTCGTTACGGGACTTTAGACAGTTACCAACTTCTCCAAGGTTTGGTTTTTTTTTTTTTTTTTTTTTTTTTTTTTTGGGGTTTTTTCCGGGGTGGCACCGTCTCACTGTAGGGTGCGTGCGCTCGCCAGACAGACAGAGAGAGACATAGAGACAGAAAGCGAGAAATCACCCCCCAAGGGGGATGGTCACGCCGCAATCCCTTCTCCTCCATTCTCCTCTCGGGATCTTGGGCACGCACGCACACGCGCCCGGTGTGAGTTTTAAGCCACCGGGTCCGGGACACGAACCGCGGTCGACTACGTGGGAATCCAGCGACATAGCCATTACGCTAACTGCTGGTTCCCTTTTTTTTTTTGTATTCAAGACAATTATTTTGACTCATAGCATAGCTGTAAAAACTTCTCATATAAAATGCCCAAGTTACATGCACAGTTTAAATTCTTGATTACTAAATGCTACCATTTGTATCATTTCTTTTATTAAAACAGAGGCAAACAAAACAACCTTTAAAGAGTTCCTGATAGAGTTCAATATAAAATGCACACCCATTTTAGCATATATGAATATAAAACCCTTCATCATCTAAAAATCATTCTATCTTGCCACTACGATTTCCTGCTTATGATTTCCTGCCCTTTTTTTTTTTTTTGTAAGCCTTCCCTTTGGCCAGAAAGAATGTTTTAATTTTCCCATGTTATATCAAACCCTGTCAGTCTCAGTCACTCTTTCTGAAATTTTCCTGAATCCCATCTGTTAAAATATTATCATCATTAAGACTCAATTATAAGCTCCTCTGTGAGGCCTTCCTGGTTACCCCAGACAGAATTAATGACCCCATTTTGTACCCAAAGCCATGTCATCCTTCCAGTAAAGTAAGTTCTGTACGGCATTGTCAGGGTTTATTTTTCTTTTTCTCATTAAGCTATATAATCCTTTCAAAATATGTTTTATTAATCTTTGGGTAGTTAACACCTATTAAACGTGCCTGGCATAGAGTGAGTGCAGATATGTACTTGTAAAACAAATGAATAAATGCATAAATGAATAATTTCATGAACAAAAGGACAATTCCTGTGCATAAAAGGTATGAAATCCAATAGCATGTATTGAGCATGGGTATTTCACTCTTGATAGGAAATGACAAAGTACCCATATACATGCACACACAAGAAAAAAATGACAGAAATGATTCCATGTCAAAGAGTGCTTTGAGAAAACAGTATATCCTGCCGACTACTTAGCCTAGACTCCTAAAGCCTTCTTCGCATCTACATACCTCTGGGCCAAGTTCATCATGCCGACCTGGAGGCAACACGAGTCATAAGCCATTTGCTGATTGATAGGACATTTCATTTATTACCGTATTCCAATTTCTGGTCCAGCAGAGCTTAGTAAGAAAGGCGATAGGGATTATACTTATGGGACTCATGAAATAAAATAATCCTAGACAAAGGAAATGTTTGTGCTCAAAGAATTAGTCTGCTGTGTTATATATACTGGCCAAAAAAATTGCACACAAACTAACTGCCTAAAATATAATCATGATAAGTGTATTATGGTACATTTACTCAGAATTCTGCTTTTTAGAATTATGTTCTTAATGTGCATGTAATACAGTAAGAATATATTAACAATAGGTTAGATTTTTAAAGTCAGGGTGTATAACTGCAAATACACCACCATGTAATACAAACATCGTATTTTAAGATACTTTAAAAAGACCGCAAATAATCATATTTGGGTAGTGGAGTCATGATTTTTTTCTTTACTTTTTTTTAACTTATAAATGTTCTTTAATGAAACTTATTACTATTATTAAATTATTATTTAATTTTTTAATCCAAAAACAGATTTTTGAGAAGTTTTTGCATTAGGACATGTGCACTCACCAGAGAGAGAGAGAGACAGTGAGAGGGAAAGTGAGAAATCACGCTCTTGGTGGGGGATCGTGGATAACCATACCGCAATCCCTTCTCCTCCATTCTCGTCCAGGGATCTTGGGTATGAACGCACTTACACCCGGGATGAGTTTTAAGCTGCTAAGTCCAGGACTTGATCCACAGTTGACAGTGTGGGAGTCAGCGGGATAACTGCTACACCATCTGCTGGCCCCCAAAAGCACATCTTGATGGACTGAACTATTAGGCCAATTTAGACCAACACACAGAAGTTTCTGTGAGTCATTCAGACTTCCTAAAATCTTGCCCTAAGATATTTGCAAGCTTTTGAGGAGTGCCTTTAAAAAATATAAAGTTGATTTCTTTATTTCAAGAAAAAGAGAAGCACCCTTAATAAGGTCTCACAACACAACTGCCCCACAGCCCTTTTAGCCAGTAGGACCATGGGCACAAACATCCACCCCGCATGCACAGGCTAACCCAGGGACCAAACCCCCATCTTTCACGTGCTTCCAGCACTGAGGAGACCGTGCTACCTCTGTGCCACTGCAGTCAGGCCCAACGGAGGGGCTGCAAGATCCTTGTGTTAAACGTCGGAGTGGAGAAGGAAAGCTACATAAATAATATGTAATATCGTCTGACAGGCACTTCGCACTCCAGTGACGTGGCTACATGCCTCACTGGACTCATGGACAGCGTGTGTCAAATGCAATGAGGGGAAAGGGCTACGAGAAATTTAGATTCGTGTGACAGCACTAAAAGAGTGTGGGAAACTGGCATTTGAGTTGGGATTAAAGATCGTGAAGTGTAAAAATGAGAGGGAGAAGTTCCAGAAGACTAAGAAAAGCATTAAAATGCACACATAGGAATGAGTCGTCTGCTGTGATGGGAAGATTCGATATACAGTGGGGAAGACTTGGAACGAGGCAAGTGTAATTGCAATAATGCATTTGTTGGCAGTGTACACAAAAAGCCTAAATAAACTTGATCCTCTACCAAGCTTTACATTTTATATACTTAATTTATTCCGAAATACATATCCATACCTTGATTTCCCATATTTTGGCCTGTGTCTTGCAGTCCTGGTCTTGCATAATTAAAGTAATGCTGTAATTATAAATCGAACAACAACACTGAATCTTTCCAGATTTACCTGTGCCAGACACTTTGCTACCTGCTTACCATACATTATGCCACGTGAGCCTCATGAAAACCACAGGAGGACAAGTCCTTACCCCATTCTACGAATGAATAACCTGAGTCAGAGAAGTATTCAATAATGTTTCCAAGGTTACGCAAATAGTGGATAAAGGTTAAAGGACATGAAATCAAAACAATTCACTTGACACTGTATTAATTCTCAGAACTTAAACCAAAGTAGGTAACGCCTTACCACTGCAGTTCACTAAGGAAGTCACTAGATGGCAGAACCAGCCCAGTTTGGAGGGAGCTCCGACAGGGTGCGGTCAAACTCTTGGGAAGCCTTGGGATTTAGCAATGATTACAAATAGCCATTTCCTTCAAATTTGGTAGACTGGGACAAGAATAATATTCTTCCTTATGTAGTTAAGCTTTAAAGGAAAACTTTTATCATTTTTCAAAGTTGAAAAAATTTCCCACATATTTGAAAATGTATAATAAACCAAAAAGCCTCAAGTGCATATATGTATTCTCATATCTTCCTTCACAGAGGTGGGAGATACTGGAATCCTGATTTATTTCATTGAAGATATCGCTTGTTTCAAAACGCTACACCTCTGCCTGCTACAGTCAATGTAGAATGGTACGTCTTGCTTAAGGGAATCTATATTTAGTAGGAGCTGAGAGAGACCCAGGAGAAGGTCTAGCTTAGACCTTGTGTCTATCCTGGGTTGTCTTTCACATTTTCCTTCACCCTATCAGATTTTCAGCCATTTAACTTAGTATAAATAGGTACAAATCTTAGTCATAAATATGTGACAGGGAGAAATGTAGTCCCAAAATGCATTGATGAGGCCAGAACTGATTTTATTCTCTGTCATCTGTCATTTAATTCTTCAGATGCCTTGAAGCCACAATTCAAGCAGACTTTGTTCTAAGATCTCAAATAACTATATCTCTCTCTTTTTTTTTTTTTTTTAGTTTTTTTTTTTTTTTTTTTGGAGAGGTTTTCGCTATAGGGCGCGTGCGCTCGCCAGACAGACAGAGAGAGACATAGAGACAGAAAGCGAGAAATCACCCCCCAAAAGGGATGGTCACGCCGCAATCCCTTCTCCTCCATTCTCCTCTCGGGATCTTGGACACACATGCACACGTGCCTGGTGTGAGTTTTAAGCCACCGGGTCCGGGACGCGAAGCACGGTCGACTACGTGGGAGTCCAGTGACATAGCCATTACGCTAACTGCTGGTTCCCAATAACTATATCTATTAACTGCACTGACTCTAATGGAATTCACCATCAGGAGGATTTCCCACCCAACTTGAAGGTATGACTAGACCAAAGGGATCCTCCTCCAATCTTTGGTCTGAAACACAGGCTCTACTCAAATCATCATATGTTGGGATCATGGTAAAAATGAGAGGTTTGTGATGGGATAACTCTAAATGCGTAAGGGACACATCAGAATGAGTGACAGCAAGTTAGGTCACAGCCGCACAAACGAAGAGTTTTTGAATCTGCATTTCCTGTTTCTTAGAAAGAACATAACCCTGCCCTCCTCACTCCTCCCCCTACGCCTGTGCTCATCTCCCATCTCTTTTATTTAACAACAACAACAAAAAAACCTAGTCAGAAAAATGTCATTAAAGAACACAAAGAAGAATTTGTAATTCCAAGACATGAAATGAGAAGGGCCATTCAGAGCCATGTTGAGTGAAAGAGAAAGTATATCACCCGCTGTTAATTTTGCTAGAACACGCCCCGGAAGCTGTTCTTCCCATCTTCCTCTTTTTCACCCTGTCCTTCAAAAGAAAGAAATGCTAATACCTTAGCAACAAATTCTAGAGTGTCTAGAAAATGTGTCTTAGGAAAAAACTGTATAGATTTTCATTTTTCTTTTTGCTTCAAAATAAACTTAAAATTTTTTTTTTATATATAGTGTGCATATTCACTCAAGAGAGACAGAGAGAGGAAAAGTGAGAAATCACACGCTGCACTGGAATGACTATGCCAAAATCCTTTCTCCATTCTTCTCTCAGGTTTTGGGCCATGTACACAAACCCAGCATGATTTTTAAGCTACCTTGTCTGGGACTGGAATTGCAGTCAGTGATTTAGGATCCAGCATCTTAACCACTATGCCACTTGCTGGCCCTAAACTTGTATTTTAAATCCATTTTTTCCATGAACTTTTTGAAGTCCCTTTGTATAATACATTTATATGTATAACTAGCTTTATTGAGGAAAGATTAATATAAAATAAAATTCATCAGTATTAAGCGTATGATTCAATGAGCTTTGACAAATGTATACTTTTTTTTTCTTTTTTTTTAGAGAGGTTTTTGCTATAGGGCACGTGCGCTTGCCAGAAAGAGAGAGACAGAGACAGAAAGAGAGAAATCAACTCCCAGGGGGTTGGCCATGCCGCAATCCCTTCTCCTCCATTCTCTTCTTGAGGTCTTGGGCACACATGCACACACGCCCGGTGTGAGTTTAAGCCACTGGGTCCAGGACTTGAACCGCAGTCTATCATGTGGGAGTCCAGCAACATAGCCATTACGCCAACTGCTGGTCCTGACAAATGCATACTATTGTGTGTCTACCACCAAACTACTATGAGCATTTCTTTTTTTTTTTTTTTTTTTTTTTTTTTTTTTTTTT
>NW_006206301.1:2334723-2346175 GCF_000334495.1 Tupaia belangeri chinensis | reverse complement strand
TTTTTTTGGAGAGGTTTTCGCTATAGGGCGCGTGCGCTCGCCAGACAGACAGAGAGAGACATAGAGACAGAAAGCGAGAAATCACCCCCCAAAAGGGATGGTCACGCCGCAATCCCTTCTCCTCCATTCTCCTCTCGGGATCTTGGACACACATGCACACGTGCCTGGTGTGAGTTTTAAGCCACCGGGTCCGGGACGCGAAGCACGGTCGACTACGTGGGAGTCCAGTGACATAGCCATTACGCTAACTGCTGGTTCCCAATAACTATATCTATTAACTGCACTGACTCTAATGGAATTCACCATCAGGAGGATTTCCCACCCAACTTGAAGGTATGACTAGACCAAAGGGATCCTCCTCCAATCTTTGGTCTGAAACACAGGCTCTACTCAAATCATCATATGTTGGGATCATGGTAAAAATGAGAGGCTTGTGATGGGTTCACTAATGGTAAAAATGAGAGGTTTGTGATGGGATAACTCTAAATGCGTAAGGGACACATCAGAATGAGTGACAGCAAGTTAGGTCACAGCCGCACAAACGAAGAGTTTTTGAATCTGCATTTCCTGTTTCTTAGAAAGAACATAACCCTGCCCTCCTCACTCCTCCCCCTACGCCTGTGCTCATCTCCCATCCCATTTATTTAACAACAACAACAAAAAAACCTAGTCAGAAAAATGTCATTAAAGAACACAAAGAAGAATTTGTAATTCCAAGACATGAAATGAGAAGGGCCATTCAGAGCCATGTTGAGTGAAAGAGAAAGTATATCACCCGCTGTTAATTTTGCTAGAACACGCCCCGGAAGCTGTTCTTCCCATCTTCCTCTTTTTCACCCTGTCCTTCAAAAGAAAGAAATGCTAATACCTTAGCAACAAATTCTAGAGTGTCTAGAAAATGTGTCTTAGGAAAAAACTGTATAGATTTTCATTTTTCTTTTTGCTTCAAAATAAACTTAAAATTTTTTTTTTATATATAGTGTGCATATTCACTCAAGAGAGACAGAGAGAGGAAAAGTGAGAAATCACACGCTGCACTGGAATGACTATGCCAAAATCCTTTCTCCATTCTTCTCTCAGGTTTTGGGCCATGTACACAAACCCAGCATGATTTTTAAGCTACCTTGTCTGGGACTGGAATTGCAGTCAGTGATTTAGGATCCAGCATCTTAACCACTATGCCACTTGCTGGCCCTAAACTTGTATTTTAAATCCATTTTTTCCATGAACTTTTTGAAGTCCCTTTGTATAATACATTTATATGTATAACTAGCTTTATTGAGGAAAGATTAATATAAAATAAAATTCATCAGTATTAAGCGTATGATTCAATGAGCTTTGACAAATGTATACTTTTTTTTTCTTTTTTTTTAGAGAGGTTTTTGCTATAGGGCACGTGCGCTTGCCAGAAAGAGAGAGACAGAGACAGAAAGAGAGAAATCAACTCCCAGGGGGTTGGCCATGCCGCAATCCCTTCTCCTCCATTCTCTTCTTGAGGTCTACCTACCTACATACCTGGTGTGTTTTTCAAGCCACAAGAGCCAGGATTCGAACTGTGAATGGCCATGTGGTATCCAGTTCCCTTATCCACTAGGCTACAGGGTTATCCCCTAATTGCAGTTTAAAAACTGCAATGTAGATTGCAATGTAGAACACGCATAGGTAGCCTTCAATATATGTATGACTTTTTTTTTGGAGAGGTTTTCGCTATAGGGCGCGTTTGCTCGCCAGACAGAGAGAGACATAGAGACAGAAAGCAAGAAATCACCCCCCAGGGGGGATGGTCACGCCGCATTCCCTTCTCCTCCATTCTCCTCTCGGGATCTTGGGCACGCATGCACATGCGCCCAGCGTGAGTTTTAAGCCACTGGGTCCAGGACGCGAACCACGGTCGACTACGTGGGAGTCCAGCGACATAGCCATTACGCTAACTGCTGGTTCCCCTATGAGCATTTCTTAAGACTCCAAAAATTGTACTCTCCCTTTAGAGAACAATCTCCTTACTCTGCCCAACACCCAAACCCCCCCCAAAAAAAATAATCCTGGCAACAAATGCTCTGCTTTGGGTCACTTTATATTTTCCTTTGTAAGAATATCATATAAATGAAATCATATAGCAAGTAGTTGTTTTTTGTTTGTTTTGTTTTGTTTGTTTTTTGCCTTAGTGTACATGTGCTCGCCTGAGAGAGACAGAGACAGAGACAATGAGAGGGAAAGTGAGAAATCACTCTCCAGGGGTGATTTGTATTGTGGCCACATCACAATTCCTTCTCCTGCATTTTCCTCTTGAGATCTTGGGTACCTCTCAGGATCTTAGACACCCACACATATGCACCTGGTGTGATTTTCAAGTTACCAAATCAGGAACTCAAACCACGGTAGGCCATGCGGGAGTCCAGTTGATGTATGTAACCTCTACACCATCTGCTGGCCCCCAGCAGGTAGTCTTTTTTTGCCTGTCTTCTTTCATTCAATATTCTCAATTTGGTGCTTTTAAATTCATCCATTATATTGTATTTATCAGTGGATATTTTAAGTTGCTGAGTAATATCTTATTGTATGAATATACTACTTTTTGTTTTGTTTTGTTTTGTTTTGTTTTGCTACAGGGCGTATTTGCTCACTGGACTAAGAGAGAAAGTAAGAAAGCACCCCTAGAGGGAATGGCCATACTACAATCCCTTCTCCATTCTCCTTGTGGGACTTTGGGCACACACGCACTTGTGCCTGGTGTGCTTTTCAGACCTCTGGGTCGAACTGAGCAGTCAGCATGTGAGATCCAACCACCTTAATATTCATGCCCCCTGCTAGCCCTATACTACTTGGTTTTTTTGGGTTTTTTTTTTTTTTTTCCATTCACCAACCCTAACCATTTTCTTGCTTTGGGGTTTTGGCTATTATGGTTAAAGGTGCTAGAAACATTCAAATTCAAGTCTTTGTGTGGACATAGTTCTTATTTATCTTGGGTAAATTTCTAGGAATGGGTGCGTTAGGTCATCTAGCAAGTGTAAGTTTAGCCTTTTAAGAATCTCCTCTAGAGTTCATGTAGGTGTGGTTTACTAGAGGTGGTTTCCTATTTACTAGGTGTGGTTCTTTCTAAATCCACATGTCTGGAATAGTGAAATACCAAGGAGCCTCTCCTATACAGAAGCTTGAGCCAAAACCTCATCTCTTTGCCTTTTAGATATTTGCTATCATGGGTATCATGGTATTGGCCAGGGCTCCACCTTCTTTCCTTTTGAGGATTTGCTTTGGTTTGTTCTTAGGCTAAAGGTTATGCAAAATAAGTTCTTATTT
Organism: Tupaia belangeri chinensis; assembly: GCF_000334495.1. Lineage (NCBI taxonomy): Eukaryota > Metazoa > Chordata > Mammalia > Scandentia > Tupaiidae > Tupaia > Tupaia belangeri. The sequence continues at coordinate 2,342,878 of NW_006206301.1, read as the reverse complement.
GCCAAGAGCACTTAGAATATATTTCTGTGGCCAGCAGGTAGTATGGTAGTTAGAGCTCTGGACACACATGACTGACTACGGTTTGAGTGCTAGACCCGGTGGCTTGAGATTCACGTTGGGCCTGTGTGTTTGTGTGCCCAAAATCTCAGGAGGAGAATGGAGGAGAAAGGACTGTGGTGTGAACATCCCTCCTGGTGGATGATTTCCCACTTTCCATCTGTTTCTTTCTGGCAAGTGCATGCACCCTATGGCAAAGATCTAAAAAAAGTATAATGGATGACATATTAGAAAAAAAATAGTTTTATTTTCTAAATTTGCCACCTGTAGAACCTTTTTATTATAGAGTATTCTAGGCTTCTTTGTAAACTGTTTCAGTACTGATGAATCTAAAAATTCAAGTAGTAGATATGTATATGAACCAGTATCAATCAGTGGATGTGGTTGAGTTAGTGGCTATCCAAATTGATAAGTACTACAGTTTTGTTTTGTTTTGTTTTTAATTGCCAGAAGTTGCATGTGCTCACCAGTAAGAGAGGAAGAAACAGAAAAAACAGAGAAAGCACCCCTATTTGGTTGTGGTCATGCACACCTACCTACATACCTGGTGTGTTTTTCAAGCCACAAGAGCCAGGATTCGAACTGTGAATGGCCATGTGGTATCCAGTTCCCTTATCCACTAGGCTACAGGGTTATCCCCTAATTGCAGTTTAAAAACTGCAATGTAGATTGCAATGTAGAACACGCATAGGTAGCCTTCAATATATGTATGACTTTTTTTTTGGAGAGGTTTTCGCTATAGGGCGCGTTTGCTCGCCAGACAGAGAGAGACATAGAGACAGAAAGCAAGAAATCACCCCCCAGGGGGGATGGTCACGCCGCATTCCCTTCTCCTCCATTCTCCTCTCGGGATCTTGGGCACGCATGCACATGCGCCCAGCGTGAGTTTTAAGCCACTGGGTCCAGGACGCGAACCACGGTCGACTACGTGGGAGTCCAGCGACATAGCCATTACGCTAACTGCTGGTTCCCCTATGAGCATTTCTTAAGACTCCAAAAATTGTACTCTCCCTTTAGAGAACAATCTCCTTACTCTGCCCAACACCCAAACCCCCCCCAAAAAAAATAATCCTGGCAACAAATGCTCTGCTTTGGGTCACTTTATATTTTCCTTTGTAAGAATATCATATAAATGAAATCATATAGCAAGTAGTTGTTTTTTGTTTGTTTTGTTTTGTTTGTTTTTTGCCTTAGTGTACATGTGCTCGCCTGAGAGAGACAGAGACAGAGACAATGAGAGGGAAAGTGAGAAATCACTCTCCAGGGGTGATTTGTATTGTGGCCACATCACAATTCCTTCTCCTGCATTTTCCTCTTGAGATCTTGGGTACCTCTCAGGATCTTAGACACCCACACATATGCACCTGGTGTGATTTTCAAGTTACCAAATCAGGAACTCAAACCACGGTAGGCCATGCGGGAGTCCAGTTGATGTATGTAACCTCTACACCATCTGCTGGCCCCCAGCAGGTAGTCTTTTTTTGCCTGTCTTCTTTCATTCAATATTCTCAATTTGGTGCTTTTAAATTCATCCATTATATTGTATTTATCAGTGGATATTTTAAGTTGCTGAGTAATATCTTATTGTATGAATATACTACTTTTTGTTTTGTTTTGTTTTGTTTTGTTTTGCTACAGGGCGTATTTGCTCACTGGACTAAGAGAGAAAGTAAGAAAGCACCCCTAGAGGGAATGGCCATACTACAATCCCTTCTCCATTCTCCTTGTGGGACTTTGGGCACACACGCACTTGTGCCTGGTGTGCTTTTCAGACCTCTGGGTCGAACTGAGCAGTCAGCATGTGAGATCCAACCACCTTAATATTCATGCCCCCTGCTAGCCCTATACTACTTGGTTTTTTTGGGTTTTTTTTTTTTTTTTCCATTCACCAACCCTAACCATTTTCTTGCTTTGGGGTTTTGGCTATTATGGTTAAAGGTGCTAGAAACATTCAAATTCAAGTCTTTGTGTGGACATAGTTCTTATTTATCTTGGGTAAATTTCTAGGAATGGGTGCGTTAGGTCATCTAGCAAGTGTAAGTTTAGCCTTTTAAGAATCTCCTCTAGAGTTCATGTAGGTGTGGTTTACTAGAGGTGGTTTCCTATTTACTAGGTGTGGTTCTTTCTAAATCCACATGTCTGGAATAGTGAAATACCAAGGAGCCTCTCCTATACAGAAGCTTGAGCCAAAACCTCATCTCTTTGCCTTTTAGATATTTGCTATCATGGGTATCATGGTATTGGCCAGGGAATAATAAGATTCCAAGATTTTTATCTTGTCTTAAGAAGATAAAGCTGTCAATGATGCCACCTTCCCCCCAGAGACCTCAGGCCACAGGCCTCTTGCTTTAGTGCAATTTACTAGCAAATTTTCACTGGGATCTGCAATGCCATCAGCATCACTAATGTTGCTTTGTCGTTTCCGAGTTAGTGTTTCTCAGAAGGTGCTTCTCCCTCAGCATGCCAAGGTGGAAGAGTTGCAATAGCAGACCATATTCACATCCTAGGCCTAACACTCTTTAAACATGCTTCTCATCTACCTTACTGGCCAACACCTATCTGTGCTATGGCTTGAGTATTCCTTTTCTGAAATGCTTGGAATCAGAAGTGTTCCAAATTTAGGATTTTTAAAAAATTTTGTAATGTTTACATATATGTTGAGAGAGATGGTAGGATGGAACCAAAGTCTAAGCACATAAGCACAAAATTCATTTGTGTTTCATTTATACCTTATACACATAGCCTGGAGGTAATCTTACCAGTATTTTTTTTGGTATTTCGGTGTTTTGATTGCAAATCATCTGACTATATAAGGTCGGGTGTGGAATTTTCCCCTCATAATGTCATATTGGCATTCAAACACATTTTGAATTTTGTAGCATTTCAGATTTGGTATGCTAAACCTATATTGTTCCATAGATAACTATTATATGCTATTACGTAGTCCCCAAAGTTGGAATTTGTCATATCTCAAATCGAACTGGGAATTTGAAAGTCAGAATTTGGACTATCTAGGACTGAGATGAGAAACGATGGATACACTAAATCTATGGGAAGGTTTGTCCTGTTTGTGGTTACTATGTAGCAAGCACTGACTAGATTCTAAGGAGTGCTTCAGGCTCTGGATACTTATAGTCAGCAACATGGCAGATAGGGTCTGGTTTTCATGGAGCTTATATTTTAATGAGGTAGGGATATCCAATTAACGAAAAGGCAAAAACATACACTCATGTACATGTATACACGCACACACACATGCACTAAGAAAAATATCAATGCAAAGAGGAGAGTAAAACCAAAATGATGTATGAGCATGGATTTGAGAAAGCCTCTCTGAAGAAGCCAGAAACCAGGCACAGAGAGATCTGGGAAGGTACAGTCCACGGCCAGGGAAACAACTAGTGCAGAAGTTCTAGGTTAAACTAACCACAAGGACAGAGAGAAGCTGGTGGGACAGAACCTGGGGTGAGAGGAGAGAGTGTTTATGAAGGAGAGCAGGCAAGACTTCCTCAGCCAGGGCGAGGACTTCTGGTTTATTCTAAGTACCGTATATTCTTTTTCTAAAGCCAAGGGGGTTGCATTACCTTGCTGCTGAGAAATGGAGGACCTTAGAGAAAAATGGAAGAGATGATGCTTGAGAGTGAATTTATGAAATTCTAACAAATATTTTTATGTTCAGTGAACTAAATAGTGGAAGAGATCCAGAACACTTTATCTGGCCTTCTGACAGACCACCTTCCTCATCCCCTGCTTGGGCAATACGCAGTGATTTTATTATGCAACCACTTCCTCCTATTCCTAGAGGTCTCCCTTCGGGTTTATTTATTTATCTATGCATTTGCAATGGTGATGTAGTAGCTTATGAATTTTTCTCTGTGCTCCAATGTTATGCTAATATACGCAAATTAATAATGATGTTTCTGAAAAGTTGTATCCCTGAGTGGCACACAATATCAATATGTGATATTTAAGCACTAAATCACAACATAAACAACATGGAGGTCATTCATTTTCATGAGATGGCAAAACTGACAGCAGGTTGAATACAGTAAGTGAAAAGAAGAGGAACAGGAGACCAGGTGTTCATCCGGCCTCCAAGGGGCTGTGGGGGAGGTAGGTTGCTCAGTTTGGGCTGATTTTCTTTTACAGCTTGGACTCCCAGCAATCTGCTTATACTTACTATAAAATTATGACATTTAAGGACCTCTGCAAATACTAAAATGCTACAGTAGGCTATTTTGTGGTCAGAATGGGCTTACTTGATCAAGATTCTTAATAAAAAGATGCTAGTATAGATGGTTGTTATTTCAGATAAATTTAAAATGAAGAGATGGTTGAGTTGTAGAACTGTAGGTATTCCCTATTAATCCTAAGTAATGATTACTATAATTATAATAGTAATTTTAGCTTGAACTTATATGCCAAGCACTAATATATATATAGCGTTTCATTTAATCCTTCCACCAACATTATACAAGAGTGGTCTGTTTCACAAATTAAGGTTTAGCAATAATAATTTTTCCAATGTCACACTTATCAGTGATTCCATAGCTAGTGTTTTATTTTTATTCGTTTGGTATTTTTGTTTGTTTGGGTTTATTTTTTTGCTATAGGGTGCATGCACTCGACAGAGAGAGAGAGAGAGAGAGAGAGAGAGAGAGAGAGAGAGAGAGAGAAGAAAATGAGGGTTACCCCCACTGGAGATGACCACACCGCCATCCCTTATACTCAATTCTCCTCTTGGGATTCTAGGCACACACACACCCCTAACATGTTTTAAAAGCTGCCAGGTCTGGGACCTCAACTATAAGTCAACTATGTGATGTGTGATCCAGTGCCCTAACCATCACACCACCTGCTAGCCCAACTAGTGTTTTAAATTCAAGTGTGACAAAGTCCAGGCCTCAGCTTTTTACCACTACGCAGACTGTCTCAGAATAAGGGCAAGTCAGACCAAAAAAAATAAAAAAAGAAAAAACAGTCCTCCAGGGCAGATAATGTTATGACTATAAAAGGTATTCAGAAAGAAAACTGCATCTCCTGAGTAGGTTGAAGAGACATTTTCCTATTTCTTGTCACTTACTCATTCAACAGGTATTTAAATGTGGGCCATACTCCCTGCACTGAAAATACAATGAAAAAACCTCTACCCTCCAGGGGCTTAAATTGCAGCACTGGAGATGTATTAAATTTCCTAGAGCAGATGTAAAAAATTACCACAAAGTGGGTGGTTTCTAGGAAGAGAAATTTATTCTCTCACAGATCTGGAGGTCTAAAGTCCAAAGTTCTTGCATCAACAGGTTGTGTTCTCTGGATCCTTCCTTGACTCTTCCCAGTTCCTGATAGTTCCAGGTTCCTTGACTGTGGTTGCCTAAGTTCAAGCTCTGCTTCCATCAGGTAGCCTCCCTTGAGTCTTCTCTGGTTTCTCTTCTCGGGATACTTGTCATTGGATTTGGACCACACCCATATAATCCAGGATGATCTCACCTTACTATCCTTAACTTCATCATACTAACAATAACTCCTTTTTTAAAGTACTGAAAAAAAAAGGTCTGGAGATTAGGACATGCACATATCTTTTGGAGAACTATCTTTCCGAGAATGTATTTCAACCCACTACAGGTGATGAACTTTTATTCTTTTTAAATAAAGAGTGAGTAATTAGCTACAACAAATGCTGTGGAGAAAAACAGAAGAGAGAAGAGGAACAGTGATCATAAGCATGGGTGTTGTAATTGCATAATGACTAAAAGGTCTCACCGAGAAGGTTATATTTAAGAATAGACATAAAGGAAGTGATGGACAAATGCATATGGCTACTATGGAGTGACAGAAGTGGTCAGCTATTGACCAGACTCTTTCTGCTTTCCTGGCTTACATTGAGCTACACATTTTAAAAGTCCCAGATCCGTTGTTTTTAGGTTTGGCTTTGTGACTTCTAATTGGTAGAACTTGAGTGGAGGTGATGACTGCCACTTTCAGCCTATCCAGTAAAAATCTCCACCAGGAACTGCCTTGTTCTTTCCTATTCTGCTTTGTAGGGAAGGAGTACCCTCCCAAGCAACCCTGGAAATTCACATTGAATTTGGCAGAACTTGCTTTAGCCTGGTTTCCAAAATGATGACATGGAATGCCCCGTCCAGCCTCGGCAGGGGTGGGTTGACTTGTTGGAGGTAGCACAGGAAAGGAAGAAGACTAAGGCCTCGGTGCCTTTTCATGCACATCCTGAGTCGGACACCCCTCAGAGATTGCTCTCTGAAGAGTGACCCCTGCTAGGAATTATCGTGCCTTTTTATTGAAAATGTGATACATGCAAGTAAATGGGTGAGGGGCTACATGTTCTAATTATCAGTTCAATAAGGATCATAGGTTCCACTCAGGATTGGATTAAGGGTGGGTCTAGTGCAGTTCTGCAATTGTTCGTTCGATGTAGGTGGGTCTCCATGGAATACAGTTTCGGGAAAGTAGTTCCAGCAAGCAAAGATAATTATCAGCTGATGCGGTGGCAGCCATCTTGTAATTATCGAGCATGATGCTGAGAAAAGAAAATCTCAAGTATAGATATTAGTTCTTATGGATTTCAATAAAGAATGATACTTATATAGTTTAATAGGGATCTAAAACTTAATTTAAGGAATCCTAATATATTTATCTATTTCACTTGGAGAGGGTGGGGGTGTCCTGGGCCAGTTTCGGCCTAATCCTATTTTATGTAAAGAAAAGATTACCTTTAAGTTTATGTTAAATGTATCTTGAAGGGCCTTCCAAAGGTCAAGATTATTTCTGCCTAGATAGAACTTCAGCACACCCTCTATTGAGACCACAGAGATAAAGCATTGTAATTGACAGTAGGTGATCAGGGCCGAGGGGAGTGGTTGGGGGACTTTTGGGAAAAATCTTATCATATACTCAAGAGAGCTATGTAATTTTTTATAGTAGTATATCAGGGAGTCAGAGGGGGTCGCTTCCCAACAAGGCTACCACAGTTTCCAGAGCAAATAGCAAGCAGCCCTACCGGCATACTAATACGATCTAAGTTTTATTCCTAGGTCGGGGGACACACAGCAGTGGCCTTGCCAACATGTTGGCCCAACCTAAGAGATAAAGGTCAAAAGCTCAAAACAGATCCTGGGGTCCTACTGGGTCAGGCTCCTCCAATGGAAGATGGACTTCCCATGGAGTGTTCATCTGCCCACCACATTACATGAAAAAAAAAATCTAGTGTGTTTGATGCATCATAGGATTTTGGAACTATTCATTATAGCTGTTATCATTCCCTAAGAAATACACAGAGAAAAGGGCATTAAAGCTCAGGTACTGAGTCCTGACACAACACCACCATCAATGTGTGTGAAGAGGCAGGAAGGATTTACCTATGGGTTGGAATGGGAAGAGCAAAGAGGAAAGTGTTAGAAGATGAGGTCAGAGAGGGCGAGGGGCCATCAGGTACCACAACATCTTGCTATAACTATTGTAAACTGGGAAGCTTTTGCAGAATTTAACTGAGAGTAACATAATTTGAGAGAATTACTGATAAGGAAAGACGATTATCTTTCCTTATCAAAGTCAAGTTCTTCAGGCAAGGAGACCAGTTAGGAAGCTACTGTTGTAATCAAAGCCAGACTTGTGGTGGCTTAGCCTGGGTTTGCAGAAGTCAAGGTAGGAAACATAGATAGGGGAGCATGTGTTTCAAAGGTAGAGCCATCAGGATTTCCTAAAAGATCGGCATGGATCTGAGAGGATGGGAGGACACAAAGATGACTCAAGCTTTTGGCTGATGAATGGGAAGGATGGAGTTGTCATTGATTCTGTTCAATAAGGGCAGCCTTCACATCAGCATCCCGTGAACCTCATATAGTAACCATGACACAGGTTTCACAGAGCCAGGGAAGTCTCAGGGTTAAGAATTCTTTGGAGGGACCAGCAGTTAGAGTAATGGCTGTGTCGCTGGACTCCCATGTAGTCGACTGCAGTTCACGTCCCAGACCCGGTGGCTTAAAACTCATGCCAGGTGTGTGTGCGTGCATGCCCAAGATCCCAAGAGGAGAATGGAGGAGAAGGGATTGTGGTGTGGCCATCCCCGCCCCCACCCCGGGGA
>NW_006206301.1:2332067-2334706 GCF_000334495.1 Tupaia belangeri chinensis | reverse complement strand
TGTTGGGGGAGGGCATGTGAAAAAAAAAAAAAAAAAAAAAAAAAAAAAAAAAAAAAATCCTCTCCAAAAAAAATTCTTTGGAGCCAATAGTGGCATAGTTGGACCAACATGGGAAGGGTCCTACATTCACATCCCAGAACCTCCCTGTGCATACTGGCCATGCATATGTGTATATGTGTGCCCATGATATTCATGGCATGAAGACCTTTATGGGGATGTTTGTCTTTCTCTCTCTCGCTCGCTCTCTCCCTCACTCTTTTTCTCTCTCTCTGTCTCTCTCTCTCTCATGGAAGAAATATATAAACTAACTTTTTACAAAGGAGTTCTTAAAAAGAAATAGGAGTCTAGCACCTCTCTGCTGTTCTGCCACCTTGTAGAGGCTGTCTCCAGGTCTGGAAGTCCATGGTGTCAAGTGCCCGACAACATGTCGATGCTGTCTGAGCATCGATGGAAGCAGAAGTGGGCCATGGACTCAAGAAACACAGCATGGAGTAATGATGAGTCCCAGTTTGTCCCAAGGATGCTGGAGAAGATGAGTTGGTCTAAAAGAAAGGGTTTGGAGGCTCAGGAACAAGGAGCTACAGCTCATATTAAAGTTCAAGTTAAAAATAACCACCTGGGGGGACCAGAAAATGGCATAATGTTTATATTGCTGGACTCCCACATATTCGACCAGTTTGAGTCCCAGAGCCGGTTGCTTAAAATTCACAACGGGCACGTGTGCACACATGCCCAAGATCCCAAGAGAAGAATGAAGGAGAAGAGATTGCAGCTTTCTGTCTCTGTCTCTCCAGCAAGTGCACACGTCCTAAAACAAAATTCTCCAGAAAAATAATAATAATACCCCCTAGGACTTGGCGCAACAATCAATAATGGAGACAACTGGATTTCTCATCACGATGATTTTAACCAGCTTCTAGGTAAACTAAACACTTGGCATGGGCAGGAAACAGCCAACTCCTCAGACAACAAGGAACAGAAAAAACTTTGAGGAAAAGTTCAAAATCTCCCCAAAACTGTATTCATTATATGAAATTCACAAATGGGAAGGACCTATCATCTCAGTGCAAGACAGATCTTGACTGCATTTTTGGGAAAAGACAGCATAATAAGACGCCCAAGAATGAGTCCAGCCCCACCACTCTAGACACAAAGGACACCTCCATGATGACGACCAGTGCCTTCACCATCCAGGAGTATTTTTCCAAGAGGATGGCCAAGCTGAAGAACAAGCCACAGGTCCTAGATCAAGGGCCTGACCTTGCAGAGACCCAAATAAAATGGAAAAACAGAAAGAAAAGAAACAAAGAAGTGACAGATAAAAATGTGGAGAGTTACTCCAACCTAAGGCCAACCAACCTAAAAAGGAGAAGCCTAAGAAAGAAAAGAACCACGAGCCTATAGCCAAGAAGGAAGACCAAGCTGAGCAGCAGCCTGGAGGCCCCCATAGGGAGGAGAGTTCTGATGCTTCCGCGAAGGCAGCAGAGGAGTGTGGGGGGCTGCCTGATGGCTAGGATTTTATCCTGTAGGCCAAAATAATAATAATACTAATTAATAATTAATAATAATAAATAAACAGGATAAACTGCAAAAGCCTATAGAGGTAACAGTGGACTCTACACCAGATGAGACACCAGGGAAAAAGAAGAAAGCTTCCAAGTGAATTCTCTTGAGCCAAGGTTTTCCAGCCACTCAGCTGTCAGGGGGCTGCTGGGGCAAGCATCTATGACCTGAAGTCAGAGCAGAGTTAGCCCCAGATGGTTTGGGCGTGGCTTTGAATATGCTCCTGGCTGCCAAGCCTCGCCCTCACATTTCCCCAGTCATAATCCCAGGAGAACTGTTGTCAATGTTCCAAATCATGGCACTCAGAAACAAACAAATTACTTTTTAAGTTCTCAAAGAAAAAATAGGACTAAAGAAAGTGTGTATCCTGGGACCAGCAGTTGGTGTAATGGCTGTGTCTCTGGACTCCCACATAGTTGACTGCAGTTTGAGTCCCAGATCCGGTGGCTTAAACTCACTCCAGGCGCATGTGTGTGCATGCCCAAGATCACAAGAGGAGAATAGAGGAGAAGGAATTGCAACATGGCCATCCCCCCTGGGGGGTGATTTCTCCTGTTCTGTCTCTCTGTCTCTCTCTGTCTTTCTGGTGAGCACACACGCCCTATAGCAAAAACCTCTCCAAAAGAAAGTATGTATCCTATATTTTTCCAAATATACTCGACCCACCTTTCTATCCCTCAACACAAAAGATTTTCTTCTTGCTGAGTGTTGCCATCTATCTTATGTTTGACATCTGTGTGCTTTTACTGCGTGCTGTTAAAGTTCTTCTGATTTCTGTCTAAAGAACAGGTTTATAAAAAGCAGGAACGATTTCTATTTGGGGAATTCTGTATTGCCCTCTTAGATATCTTATACAATTAATCGGAAGCCTAAGTATTTTTTGATAAAAGAGAACATCACCATGTGATGTAGAACAAATTGTCTTCAAATAAAAAGACTTTCTTTAAGTAGCTCGTCCCATCCACAGACTGGCTCCCTAGGAAACAGAAGGATTCGCGGGCTAGCGTGACTTCTTTAGTCTGAGGAAAACATTCTCCAAGTGCTCACCCAAAGGAATCCTGATTACAGCAGGCATC
>NW_006206301.1:2312196-2331928 GCF_000334495.1 Tupaia belangeri chinensis | reverse complement strand
GCACATGTTACCCCGGCGTACAGCATGAATTCTCTGAAAAAACAGGCTGTGTGCCAGAGCGATGTGCAACAGTTAAATGTGAGTATAAATCATAAGATAAAAATATTTCAAAATACAAACAAAATTCCTTTATATTCCCAGAAAGTGCACATTTTTTGACAATAAAAACTATCTATGTTTTACAATATTAGGAATTCTTTTTTCCTGCTTCCTAGCCAATGGACAAGCATTGTTCCTAAATGAGTGATTACTATAGTTTGAATGTTCACTTGCTCCAAAATTTTTATTGAGATTTTAATTGCCCATTGTAACACTAGTAACAAGCGGAACCTTTAAGCGATGATTAGGCCATCCCTGAGGGGTCCAACCCATGGGTGGGGTTGGTGATTTATAAAAGGGCAATTTCACCCCTGCCTTCCTTTCTCTTGGCTCTTCCACTATCCCGCCATGTGAGGAACACAGTTTCCCACATCCAGGATGCAGCACTTCAGGCACTGTTTGGAGACTGGATCCTTTCCAGACTCCAGAGTGTCAAAATAAACTTCCGTTCTTTATCAACTATCCAGCTTTGGGTATTCTGCTGTAGCTATACAAGTGGACTATGACAGTGATGGTGACCAATTTCTTGATACTACATAAAATATGTTTTGGATTGCAACAACAACAACAACAGCAACGACAACAACAAAAAACAGCCGTTCCAAAAAGAAAAAAATGACTGGTGAATTCATTTAGATGACTTATTTACAAAGTTCCTCAACAGCAGGTATAGACAGAGTACGGGAGAAAGGAATTTAAAAAATGTAGACATCCTTAATTGTTTCTGGATATAGATCTGAGTAAATGTGGGCTCCTGCATTGACACCCTCTAGGCTACTGGTTCAAAACAAGGATCAGGACCTGGATAGTAGCACTAAATTCATTCCTCTTCATCCAGTGGTTTATGGAACACCTAATAGTACAAGGCATCCTACTGAATATTTACAATGAAAACTTGGACCTGTTTAATGAAGAGAAAGGACATCAAAACTAGACTTAACTTCCTTTTTCCCATCTGTATTACCTTGGAAAGGCTTACTGCATTACCAACAAATCTAAAATGTATAATGCCTCCAAACAGAAGAGGTTTGGTTTTTTTCTTAACTTTACAGACCAACATTGAATTTCCTTTCCAGATGGCCATCTGCATTCTCCCTTCTCTTGAATCTTCTGACTGCTCCCTTCACTCAGTTTTCTTGTACATGCAGAATAGTGGGGGAGTTATTTATGAGACACTCATAGATAAGGAACACCATTTACTCCCATGTTCAATTATCTAGAACCCAACTACATATCTTCAGCTAATACTAAGAGAGTTTGGCTAAGAGTCTAGTCATGCTCCTGGAAGGAAAAGAAATCGGGTGATGGAGAACATCGCACAGACTGGTAACTGATTTGTTATCTCAAAACATAGACATCTCCTCTGTTGGTTGCAGAATCTTGGTGATAAGCCTTCACATTTTACTGCTGAAGTTGCTGATTTAATTTTTACAAGGAAACATCACCAGCCAAAGATAAATAGGAATAGAATCATATCTCTAAGAAGGTAAGATTCTTTGAAATGGAATCTTTGAAACGCTTTGTCAGTTCTCCATCATGTATTATGTTAAGGGGAAGTTAAACATTTCTTATGTTTAAAATACCAATTTCGGGGGAGATAATCTAGTTATTCTAGATTCTGTGTAAGTTCTCTATCTTCTGTCCTTCCTGGATTTCTGCTCTTCACAGAGAATCAGTCATTCTGTAGAAATAAGACAGAAGGATATCTAAAAGCAGTGTGATGAAGAAAGGCTCGTCAGCAAGGTCATTCAATTAAGTAGCTCAAAAATCATGACAGCAGAGAAACTATTGGCTATGAGTTAAATGAATAATATGCTTCTTATAGATGTATTTTTCCCAAATTTATAAGATAGATGATCATAAAATGAATTAAAGGCAAATTTATTTCAGAGCTTTTTGATTATAAAATTTTCAGTTTGATCATATTTTTAACCTCTTTTACATTATAGAGGAAGTTCTTGTATTCACGAAGATGGGAAATAAAATTTCAGTCTGTGTTCTAGGGCAAGAGTGAAAGTGAGAAGCTCATTGCAGTTTGAGTTCACCCAGCTAAGGCTGGAAGTCCACACGTGGGTAGCCAGGAGCACACACACAGACATAAACAGGCTGAAGCAGCCCTCCACCAGCGTCTACCTCTCGAGAAAATCCCTTTCTGACTCTGTCCACAGTACAGACCCATACCCTCTATTTGTCACCATTACCCAGAAATACATTTCAGGGTAAAATCACCACCAGTCATCCTTCCTAACACCAATGGCTGTAGTTCAGGACAACCCTAGCAGGTGAGAGAAGGCAAATGGTGTACATGAATCCAGATGGTATGTTTTAGAACACAGGGTTCCACAGTTCCCTCTAGCGTTCTTTCTTTTACAACAAAAGGAGGCAGCTCAGCCCCGAGGGTATCACCCAACTGTATGCCAAACCGATGGTGACGCAAATAGTAATCTGACATAGTGGTAGTGTATAACTTTGGTATTAAAAACATAGTCCCTCATGAGGCATGGTGGCATATACCCGTAGTCCCAGCCTGGAGGCTGAAGTAGGAGGAATGTCACAGGAAGACCCTGTCAAAAATGAATAAATGAAAGGGCACCAAAGAGTGGTGCACTGGTAATATGTGATGTCCTGCAAGGCTGTCCCACAAGAGGAAGTTCTTAGTTCACATCTGGAGACTTCCCTGAGTGCACCAGGAACGTGCAGGCCCATGATTCAGGCTGACTGAAGCTGGAGGAGGATCGTGCCACCAAGACCCCATTGGATCCTGTTGGGAGTGTTAGCTCTTTCTCTCTCACATTCATGGAGTAAACTTTAAAACCTTAAAAATAAATAAATACCATGATACCTAATACCAAACAGCATTGGCATCACCTGAGAGCAAATTAAAACTGAAGAATCATTGGCCCCAACCTATTGAATTGGAATCCCCATTTTTTTTTCATTTATTTATTTTTAAGATTTTTATTATTAGCTGGGACCAGCAGTTAGCATAATGGCTATGTCGCTGGACTCCCACGTAGTCGACCGCAGTTTGCGTCCAGGACCCGGTGGCCTAAAACTCACGCCGGGCGTGTGTGTGTGTGCATGCCCAAGATCCCGAGAGGAGAATGGAGGAGAAGGGATTGCGGCATGGCCATCTCCCCGGGGGGTGATTTCTCGCTTTCTGTCTTTCTCTCTCTCTGTGTCTGTCTGGCGAACACACGCGCCCTATAGCAAAAACCTCTAAAAAAAGAAAAAGATAAAAAAAGACTTTTACCATTAGGGCTTGTGGGCTCACTGGAAAGAGACAGAGAGAGGAAAAGTGAGAAATCACCACCCACGGGGGGATGGCCATGCCACAATGCTTTCTTTCTCTTCTAGTCTCCTCTCAGAATTTTGGTCACATATGTACACATGCCTGGTGTGAGTTTCAAACCATAAGTCCAGGACTCGAACTGCAGTCAGCCATGTTGGAGTCCAGTGCTTCAACCACTACACCAGTAGCTGGCTCTGAATTGGAATCCCTATTTTAACAAGATCTCGAGGTGATTTGGAAGCACACCAAATCTGAGACACACTGTTCTGTAGGTTCTGGAACTTTACTGTTACCATTTAATCTTGTATTGATTTGTTAACAGATCCTCATGTGAAAACTCAATTGGGTTTCATAGATATCTCTTTATTAGCCTCACTAAGAGAAGCAAGTCACTAGTCAAGCAATCCAATTTAATTAATTGAGCCTGTTAATTAGTATACCAATGCTTCATCTTGTAATAATCTTGATGATTTCCTGGGTGGATTAAAATTACTTGATTAACAAAGGATGAAGATTGGGATGAGGGATGGAGGGACAGAGCCACTAATGTTGGATTTTCTTCAAATGTACTCTTTTATCTGTTAGCGTAAAATAAATAATTTTGAAGGAAAAAAAGCTGCTTGTGCTAAATATTTTTAAATCTTTTACAATTCTATAATTCAATCAGCAAACTAAAATTTTATCTTATTAAAAATTCACATTCAGTTATTAAAATTGCAAAAACAAACTTATAAGTGATTATGGCATGCATATTTATTTATTTGATTAGAAAATCCTAGAGCATGCATAATAAACACTATTTTCAAAAGAAATGAATGGAAACCAGGTACATATACATTTATGCAAACTCAATTATAAATATCAAAGACTATCAAATATATTTTAAATATTTTTTTATCGTGGCATTTTATAGAGAGCATCATTCAAAAATTATAGACACACTTTAATTGGACATACCACCACAACCGAAATGATTCTCCTTGAGAGCCCTTTTATACCTCTAGAAATTCAAGCCTAAGGCAACACTACAGTTATTATGAGTGGACTCTACTCTTTAAAAAATGTGAGACCAATTATTCTCATGACTGAAGAAATCCCATAGGACCTTAAGTATTCCCACACTCTATCAAGGACATTTTTTTGTGTGTGTGTGTCAAGTGCCAAGAACTTATCCAAGATTGTCTTATGAAAAGGAATTTTCCCACAGTGGAAAAGAGGAAATGCACACTGAAAGTCAACTACTAATATGCAGTACGAAGCATGTGGCCTACTTAATTATGTGCCCTCGGGACACGCAATGTGTTTGCAAAGCAACGAAGGCCTCGAAGGTCATATTTGAGGAGCACCAATCAGATGGAAGAAGGAGGATGAAGGCATCCTGGTTTCACGGCATCTTAATGAGATGAAACATGCTGTCACATCTTTACAGTTTATGGCTGTTGACTCTGATCACAAGCCCCCAAGGGAGCAGACAGAAACGCTTATTAAAATGGAGAGACCCATACTGCATTTACAAATGAAATAGGCTGCCAGTGAAGGCTATTAACAAGAAATTGGATCGGGTTTCTTTTCCCTTAGATTATGAAATTTACAAGTAAAATAAAAGTAGTTTTTTCTAATATAATGGTTTTTCTATTATAATCCTCAGGCCCCTTTGAAGAATTAAGAGGCAAAGATGATAGTTCCCTGCCAAGTTATATCCTCAAAAGAGCTGTTCCCAAAATAAAATTCTTGAAAATCCCTCTCATGTAAATAATTCATAGAGAGTTGTGGAGACCTTATTTTGACACAGACGACACCACACCAAGAGCCCCTGTTGGGCCCACCCTCTCTATGCCCTCAGATAGCAGTAAGTAATTTGGGCAAAAATAGTTGCCTTCTCACAAGTTCAATGTTCTCATCTCTGTAAGGGCATTTCCCAAAATGAGTGTGTGTTTTTAATGGATCACAAATGCACATACAAAAGATACACTTTATGGAGTCAGTCTCAGCAATTATAAATGGAGCAACTGTAATGACTGTCAAAGTAAGCTCAAAGCTCATGAAATAATAATACCCTGTACTTAGCATTTTTCTCTGAGGAGCTTAGAGCACTTTACAAGCATGAAAATGTTTCTCTTTTTAGTAAAAAGTCCTTTAAAAGTCTATTCCTGAATGTCGAGCAAGATAAATTACACTCATTTTGGCACACTATTGTGCAATTCTCAATATGCTATTCACTGCACATCAAACTGTTTATCTGAGAGCATTTCTTCATGAAGATGATGTGAGAACATTTCCTGTTTTCTTTCAGGCTATCTTAATTCATCTCTGAGTTCCTATATTTAATTAAAATATCCTTTTTTTAAGTTTTACATTGATTCAATAAGCCAGACAAGGAACTGTACACTGCAGCTGAATTTTAATGCACAAGTGGTAATGGCTCAGCTTTGCGTGTGCGTGTGCTTTCTGCCCTGATGTATTTTAAGAAGCCATATTTTCTTCAGAGAGATTACATTTGAGAAGTTCATCAGTCTCTTGTTTAAACTATGTGCTAGTACTTATTTTTTGGGGGGAGGGGGAAGGGAGGAGTTTAAATCAAGTTTACTGAGATGTAACATATATAATGAAATGTTTTCTTTCTTTCTTTTCCTTTCTTTCTTTTCCTTTTTTTAAGTGTTGTCATAGGGAGCATGCATTTGCCTGAGACAAAGAGAGAAAGTAAGAAATCCCCTCCTGAGGGAATGGTCAGGCCACAATCCTTTCTCCATTTTCTTCCTGGAATTTTGGGCATGCAAGCACACGAACCTGGTGTGATTTTCAAGTAGCCAGGTCCAGGACTCGAACTACAGTCAACCATGTGGTAGTCCAGTGCCTTAACTACCATACCACCTACTGGCCCCATGAAATATTTTCTTTTAAATGTACAGTTCTATGAATTTTTATAAATATATTTAGATATATAACCACCACCACAAACAAGATATGTCATGTTTTTATCACCCCCCAATTTCCCTCAAGCCCCTTTGCAATCACCTGCCCCTTCCCCAGCCCCTGGCAACCACTGAACTGCTTTCTATTACTATAGTTTACCTTTCTACAATGTTAAACGGATTCACAATATGTGATCATTTATATCTAGCTCTTTTCACTTTGCATAATGCTTTCAAGATTCACCTGTATTGTCGTGTGTATCAATAGCATATTCCTTTTTATCAAAGTGGTACTTCACTATATTGTGAAATACTGTGGTAGCAGCTTGTTTATCCATTCTCCAGTTGATTGGCTGTTCCTAGTTTGGGCTATTATGAATAAAATAACTATAAGCATTTATATCTTACATCTCAATTTGGACAATTATATTTGTTTATCTTATCTAAATACCCAGGAGTGGAATGATTGGGTCAGGTGGTAAGTATGTGTTTCACTTATTTAACAAGCTACCAAACCATATTCCAAAGTGGTCATGCCATTTTGTACCCCCATCTGCAATGTATATAGAGAATCCCAGTTGTTCTGCATCTCACCCATACTGGGCATTGTCAATCTTTCATTTTAAGCTATTGTAGGTACTTAGTTGTATCTCATTTTGGTTTTAATTTTCATTTCCCCAATAGCTAATGACACAAAACACATTTTCATGTCCTTAGGAGGTCATAATTCCAAAAATGTTGTCATTCACTCAAAATCAAGGCATCAACAGGTCTATATTCCTTTCCAGAAATTCTAAGAAAGAACCAAATTCCTTGTCTTTTCCAGTTCTAGAGGCTCCCCACAGTCCTGGTCTGTGACCCTTTCTCTGTCTTTACAGCCATCACTAATCTGTCCAGTTCTTCTCACATCCTATCAGTATGACTTCCTCTCCTGCCTCCCTCTCCATTTTTAAAGATTTTTGTGATTCCATTGGGTCTACTTGAATTACACAATGTTATCTTCCCATCTTTTTATTTTTTAATTTTTAAAAAATGTTCAAACTTCTTCTTTTTATTAGATACCTATACATATGCACATTTGTTATTAAAATACTTATTTCATTATTCTTTTTCAATTTGAGAGAGATAGAGAAGGCAAGCCTCCAGGCCCAGGACTCAAACTGTGAGTCACCTATGTGAGAGTCAAGTGCCTTAACTGCTGCACCACTTGCCAGTACTTCTCATCTTTTTAAAAGCTTATTTCTTCAGTGAGAGAGAAGTCAGAGAGAGAGAAAGAGGGAGAGACAAAGAGATATACAGAGACACAGCTCCCTGACATGCATAGAGAGACTTTGGGATGTGAACCTAGAACATTCCCATATGGCCTCAGCATCACAGTGTTGTATCACTGCTATACCACCACTGCTGGTCAAATCTCCATTTTAAGATTAATTGATTAATTAACTTTATTCCAGCTTTAATTTTCCTTTTCCCTCTGAACACAATACCTTGTTAATCAGATCCTGGGGCTTAGACATCTGTGAGAAACATTGTTCTGTTTACTATAGGCAGCATAGTAAGAGTTCAGACTAAAAAGCCAGGCATGATGCCATATGTCAATAATTCTAGTGACTTGAGGAGGCTAAGGCAGGAGCATTATGAGTTTGAGGCCAGTTTGGGAAATATAATGAGACACTGTCTCTAAATATGGGAGGAAGGAAAGAAAGATGGGAGAAAGGGAGAAAGCCTAAAAACACTTGTACCATAACCACTAGCTTACCTTTCCTTAGTGCTTTAAGAGACACACTGCAGTATACAGATGTAAATACCAGATAAAGTGTGTGTGAAAGAGGAGGGTCCGAGGAAGGACATTTAGAAGAAAAATAGGGAGGCCAAGTATTAATGGAGCAAAGAAATGTGGTATTATCTGTTGAAGATATTTTATAGTTTTATCAACTGTACTAAGGAGAAATGTTCATCTGCTGAAATACACATTTTGTAAGCCAAATACATTGATTGAATGTATAAAAGAAAATGAAATAAAAAAAGAACAAACTGGGGAAAAAAAGGAGACACACTGCATTGCATTGACCTATTTGCTTGTTTATCTGCCATTAACCCTTAGATTGTGAATTCTTTGAAGAAAAGAGCTAGATTTTTAATCTCTTTAGCCTCTGTAGCTATAGGCCTGCCATTTAAGGTAGTCAAAAATATTTGAATGAATGAATGTAAATCAATGAATGAAATTTCTTCAAATCGACCTACTTGTTTTGCCATCATTTATGTTCATCACAATCCTCTATATTGAATGTGTTAAGTCTTAGGTCTGTTGGTTACTTGCTCTATAGCTTTGAGTTTCTGTATTAGTTTTTTATTGTTGCCATATCAAACTACCATAAAATTTACTATTTAAAAAACATCTATTATCTCACAGTTTTGTAGTTCAGAAGTCTGGCATGGCTGAGCTGGGTCCTCTGCTTAGGGTCTTACAAGGCCAAAATCCAGGTGTTGGCCAGGCAAGGCTCTTTTATAAAGAGTTTAGGTAGAAGAATTGTGTTCTTTATGGTGGTGTAGGACTGAGGTCCCCATTGGGGACCAGCAATTGGCGTCATGGCTATGTCACTGGACTCCTACGTGGTCGACTGCAGTTCGAGGCCCAGACCCGGTGGCTTAAATTCACACTGGGCACATGTGCATGTATGCCTAAGACCCCGAGAGGAGAAAAGAGAATGGACTGAGGTCCCCATTTATTTGCTGGTTAGTCACTGGTATCCATGGTCTGCTCCTCTGTCTCCAAAAGCTACCCACTATTACATAACCCTCCGTCTTCAAAGGAACAAGAGCAAGCCCAATCCTTCTCACACTTTAGCTCTCTCTTGATTTTCCGAATCTGCCTCATGAAGGGCTCATGTTAGTAGATTAAGCCCATTTGGATAATCTCCATGCCTGAAGGTCAACTGACTTGGGATTTCAATTATAATTGAAAAAATTCCTTCTCAGAACTACCTAGAGTAGTATCTGAGTAGTATCAATAACCAGGAGACTGGAATTGGGATGTGGGGTATAATGAGGGTTTAGAAATATGGGGGTTGATGAGAATCTTTAGAATTCTTTTAGCATTGCTTCTAACTTAACCTAGCTATATGTTCCCTTAATAAAAAGTGCAGGTGGGAATTATACTAACTTCCTTATAAATTGCTATGAAAGTTAAATGACATAATCCATATAATATGCCTAGCACAAATCATGTATCTTACCTGAAATTTAAAATATATTCATTCTCATAAAAGTATATTAATATTCATGAAAGTCTACATTTTTCCCTGTTATTTTGGTTGCAACTTACTGAAGACTGTGTATGTAGGAGAATAAATTGCTTTTTAAGAAAGCTGAGTTTACTTTCTGAAAAATGTACATTTTGCATGAAAAATAAAGAATTTACCGATGTAGGCTACCCACTTTCTTCACTCCTTTTCTTTTTATTTTTTAAAATTAATTAATTAATTAATTCTACATTCAATCACTGTGCATCATTACACTATACCAAATAAAATTTCCCGTCCTACATACACTGTACATTGGTTCAATCAACAATATTACCATCCACTCCTTTTCAACACAATGCTAGAAGTCCGAGTCAGTGCAATCAGACAACAGGAGAATAAAAGGCATCCAAATAGGAAAAGAAGCTAAACTGTCCCTGTCTGCAGATGATATTATTAGGTACATAGAAAATCCAAAGGAATTCATGGAAAAAATTCTTAGAAGTGATAAACGAATTCAGTAAAGTAGTAGTATACAAAGTCAATATACAAAAATCTACAGAATTTTTGTACACCAACAATGAACAGATTGATCTAGAATTGAAGAAAGCAATGTAATTTACAATAGCCACAAAACAAGTAAGATACCTAGGAATAAACCTAACCAAAGAGGTGAAAAATAACTACAAGGAAAACTAAGAAAAATTTGGGGAAAATGAGTATGATACCAAAAAACATGTAAGAACATTTTCTTCTATTAGAGGAATCAATAATCAAAATGTCTACCCAAATTAATTTACATAGTAAGTGTGATTCTGATCAAATTGCCTGTGACATTCTTCACAGAAATAGAAAAAAAAAGCAATTATAAAATTTGTTGGAAATCATAAAAGACTCCATATCACCAAGACAATACCATGAAAAAAGAATAAAATAGGAGGCTCACTACCTGACTTCAAAATATATTTCAAAGTGGTAAAAATCAAAACAGCATGATACCAACACAAAAATAGATACATAGACCAATGGAACAGAATAGAGAATCCAGAAATAAACCCCAGATCATCTAAAAAACTGATCTTTGACAAAAGGTATAAGACACTGCAGTGAAGAAAAGAAAGTCTTTTCAGTAAATGATGCAGGAAGAACTAGATATCCACCTGCAGAAAAATGAAAATGGACCCCTAACTCTCACCATTAATAAAAATCAACTCAAAATGATCAGAGTTAAATATAATGCCACAAACTCCAAAACGACTAGTTGGAAACATAGAAACTTCTGAAGAATTGGAATAGGCAAAGATTTCTTGAATAAGACTCCTAAAGCACAGGCAACAATCCCTAAAATAGACAGGTGGGATTATAACAAGCTAAAAAGCTTCCTCACAGTGAAGGAGACTGTAATTAAAGTGAAAAAGACAACCCTCAGAATGGTAGAAATGCTTGCAAATTACTCCTCAGACAGGGGATTGATATCCAGAATGTAAAGGGAACTCAAGCAGCTAGCCCAAAAATATATTAAAAAAAAAGGTGACTAATCCAATTTTTAAAATGGGCAAATGGATTAAACTGACAACTCTCCAAAGAAGAGTTACAAATGGTCAAAAGTCATATGAAAAAATTTTCAAAGTCTCTGCCATAAGGAAAATGCAGATTAGAACCACAATAATGAGATGGGGCCAGCAGGTGGCATGGTGATTAAGGGTGCTGGATGCCCATATGGCCGACCACGATGTGGATTAAGGGTGCTGGATTCCCATATGGCCGACCACGATGTGGGTCCCAGACTTGGTGACTTGCTTTCTCTCTTTTCTCTCCCTCTCTCCCTCCCTCTCTGGTCAAATTGAAATAAATAAATAAATGGATAAATAAATTGAAATAAAATAATTCTAAAAAAATAAAAACCTACAATGAGATACCATTTAACCCCAGTTAAAATGGCCAGGTTAAAAAAAAAAAAATTAAAAACGGCAAGTGCTCAAAGCTATGGTGAAAATGGAATGCTTTTACATTGTTGGTGATAATTTAAGTTAGTACAATCTCTCTGGAAAACAGTACAGAGCTTCCCCAACAACCTATAAATAAAACTACCAAATGACCCAGTAATCCTACTCCTTGGTTTCACCTAAAGGATAGGAAAACTCTCAGAAAGATGCTTGTACATTCATATTTATTGCGGCATATTCACAATTACTAAAATGTGGAAGCAAATGTCCAAATACTGATGTGGGAGTTGAAAAACTATTGCACATATGTACTATGAAATATACAGCTATAAGAAATAATGAGTTCCTATCATTTGATGCAAAGTAGATGAATATAGAAGACTTAATGTTGAGTGAAGTGAGCCAGACTTTGAAAGATACACATTGTATATCCCCACTCAATTTGCACTATCTGCACTCTGTGGCAGAGGTTGAGAGAGCTGAAGATGTCATGGGGAAGAGGATGAGTATAAATGCTAGAGAGTGGATCATGGAGGGTGGGTATGAGGTGTAAGGGGAGGAAACATTTAACAGACAGAAAAATGTAAAGTTGTCTTTTGAAAAAATATATTTAGTATACATATGATGGGGACTTTATATAAGATGTGAAATCAATCTAAAAATAAAAAAAATTACCAGTGTAAATTTACAAGTGGTATTTTAATATCACCTTTGACGTCTTTTCAAATTTAAAGTGTCCTGGGCATGATCTAAAAAAAAATCAAATAGTCTTACACACTGCACCATCAGTAACACAATTGAGGAAGATTTACTGCTTCAATTAACTTTTAAGATTTCCTAATTTCATTATAGGGAAGCTAGTGTCATGGTATGTATTTTCTTTACACTAGGAACTAATTTCATGTCCCTAATTTACTAAAGAACCTTCCTGGGTCTTTGATGTGGAAAGACAAATGAGCAACATCTGTTCTCATCCCAAGAGTTCCTAACCTCCAGCCCGGGTTGAGTGCATTTATCTATAAAGCTGTTGACCTTCTGATGGCTAGGTTGGGTTTTTAATAGGTAAAACACTTATAAACGAGTGAATTGGTTATTTCTGTCTTCAAAAATTACCTTCTTTTCTCATCAGGCCTTTAGTTCACTAATTATTCTATCTTTCATGTAAAATGAGAAGGCTGACTTCTGGCAAGGTAACTATTGTTTTCAGCCAGTCCCAATTCTTCTTAGAGTCTATGAAATGAGTTGTAAGTTATGAGCAATTAATTTATTTATATATTAAGGGTGACAAATTTATGTAAGCACCCTATGATTGTGTAAAAATATTCAAGTTAGTTCAAAAGAAAAATACTAATAATTCACCTGGAATTTTATTTTTCGTTAAGGAATGCTTAGTATTTCTACAGCATTTTAAACATTTTTCCGTTATTTCATTTGATCCTCACTACAACCCCTTTGAGAGGACAGATGAGTATTACCTCCTTTCACCAGTAAGGGAATGACCTTGGGAGTATAATTAATTTGGTCGTTTTCATGTTAGCTAGTAAGAGGGCAACACAAGCCCTGATTTAAATCCTGTGTTCTTTCCCCTATGCAATGCTGCAATTATATTTGAGACCATCTCGATTGACAGACTCCCCTTTAAGTGTAAATTCTTTAGACATTTGTTAATACACAGTAATTATTTTAATTCACTTTATTCTAACAAACATAAAAAAGCAGAACCCATACTACAGAAAACCTGAGGCTTTGTGTGTAAATGTAACATTTAAAAACTTCATTTGTCATATGTAATATTTTAAAAATGCATTCATTGTTATCTTCCAGTGTAAATTGCAATAGCTATTCTTTTTTTTTTTTTTTGAAGAGGTTTTTCTATAGGGCACGTGCGCTCGCCAGCCAGACAGAGAGAGGCAGAGAGATAGAAAGCGAGAAATCACCCCCCAGGGGGAATGGCCACGCCACAATCCCTTCTCCTCCATTCTCCTCTTGGGATCTTGGGCACGCATGCACACGCACCTGGCGTTGAGTTTAAGCCACCGGGTCCGGGACTCGAACCGCGGTCGACTACACAGGAGTCCAGTGACATAGCCATTACGCTAACTGCTGGCCCCAATAGCTATTTTTTCTTAGAGAGAGATTTTTGCTGTAGGGTGCATGAGCTTGCTGGAGAGACAGAGACAGGAAGTGAGAAATCATCCCCCAGGTGGGAGGACCACACCACAATCCCTTCTCTTCCCTTCTCCCCTCCGGACTTTGGGCTCACATGCACATGCATTCAGCATGAGTCTCAAGTTGCCAGGTCTGGAACTCAAACCACCGTCAACTATGTAGGAGTCTAGGGAAGTAACCATTACACCATCCACTGGTCCCCCAATAGGTATTTTGTAAATTCCCTGATGTGCTTTCATCTTAATTTTGACAGCCTGGCTTTTCTACCAAAGTCCATTATTATCATGCTGCTGTGGAGGTTAATAAAAACTAGAGTGACCATATAATTTATTATCTAAACAAGGACACTTTTCGGAATGGGGGAAATGCCATTAGTAATTATGCTGAAGGAGCAGAACAACACAGGATAGGCCCAAGGAAACCCAAATATATGATCACTCCAATAACAATCTACATGGACCATGACCTCAAAGCTTTTCAATTTTCTCAGTGCAGACTACATTTACCTTCCTTACCCTCCCCCTAAGCTACATACATTTAAAACGGTGCCTTGGGCTTTGTCATCACCCCAACTGCTTCAGCTCCAAAAGTGAGAGCTCCAAAGTATTCTTCCTCACCTTCCCACTGCCTCACTGCCCTTTGTTCTCCAGTTCCTGGACACCCCTCTGTTTTGGCAGCTCATCCAGCTGACTGACGGCTCATTAGTCTTTGACACAGACTATTCCCCGTGGGTAGTCATTTCGGTAAAGCTCTCACTAAGAGCCTTAATCTTTCCCCCACACTATCCTCTCTATGGATGCAACTTTTCAGTTCTTCACCGTCAGTATTTCATACTAGCTCTTCCCTTACTCTCATGAGACTGTCAGGCTTTATGGAAGAAAGACATGAAGCCAAGCTTTTTTGTTCTGTTCTTCAGATTCATCCTATCTGTTAGCAATTGGATCCTCCCCTCTGTTTAGCATTCATCATTAATTAATGTGCTTTCATCCATGTTCCTCAGAAATAAATCAGACATTATTTCTGTTCAAGGAGAATACAAATAGTAGGACATTTAAAGGTGGGCATGAACAGTGGAGTTAAGCGTTATAGATTTTAAAACATCAATATGGTGGGGGCATCATGAGGTCATAAATAAAAATAGAATAGGGTCAGATGGAGGCACAGTGGTAACACAATTGAATCTACATAGGAATGGTGCTGGGTTTGTGTCCCAGACCTCCCTGAGCAGGCCAGATATGCGCATCTGTGCCTAGATCTGGGCTGGCTGCCACTGGTCTGGAACCGGGAGTGGATCACAGCATGGGGACCCTATTGGGATGCCTCTTTGTCTTACCTTTTTCTTGCTCTCTCAGAAGAAATGAATAAACAAACTGATAAAATTATTTTTAATAAAGAACAATATAGCGGCCCATCCTGAGATGGATACCGAACTTGAGCTGTGAAATATTGTTTTCCTTGACCAAAAATGAAGATTTTCTGCTGAGACTTCCCCTTCCAGATTCATTTCTAGTGGGTAGGACTACATCTTCTCCTTCTCTCCATTTCTCGCTATCTCACTGTGTCTCCCTGTGACTTTTATTTTTTTCAATTTTTTTAAGGTAAAGTATTCTCTGGACTCTTAAGCTCTTCCTTTATTGTGCTAATTGGTGCCATTCCCCATTTCATTTAGGAAAGGCACACCCCCAGGCCCATCCTGACATGGATACCAAACTTGAACTGTGAAATATTGCTTTCCTTGACCAAAAATGAAGATTTTTGCAACAATTGACCAAAAATGAAGAACCGTGCATGCCGTGCAGTTTTCATTTTTTGCTTTTAAAAATTAAAATCTAATTTTTAAATCTTTTTTCTTTCTTTTTCATTTTATTTTTTCTTCTTCTTTCCTCTTTAATTTTTTTCCTTTTTTCTTTATCTTTATTCATTGACTGATCAGCCTTTTACACACTAAGTGTCTAGACAGGTCCAAGTGAACATGATCCAAACATATGAATACGATTATTGTCAGAATATTACTCTATTCCCACTGAACCTGATGCGCAAAGAGTGAAAACGAAACAGAAGAGAGATTGCAGATCACCTCCTCCTGCATGCTTCTGAATGCTCTGATTGAACTTCAAGAATTAGGAAGAGACACACCATCCATCAGATGACTAGGAATCACCACAGGGTGATTGAAATATGGAAAAGAAATATGAGAATGCAAGAAAATACCTCTCCTCCAAGGGAAAAGAATAATTCCTCTTCATCTTCAGACAGTACAATAAAACTCGTAGAAATGTCTGATAAAGAATTTAGAATATTCATGGTGACAAAGCTAACAGAGATGGAAGGGAAGAGAGACAATGAATTGCAGAAGAGGCAGGAGAAGTAAGACATCTGATTTGGATTCCAATTAATCTTCTTAAGATATGTGGGCCAACAGGTGGAGTATTGGTTAAGGCACTGGACTCCCCTATGGCCTACTGCAGTTTGAGTTCCAGACCTGGTGGCTTGCTTTCTCACTTTCCCTCTCTGTCTCTGGTGAGAGCATGTGCCCTGTAGCAAATTAAAAACTAATAATAATAATAAATAAAATGAAATAAATAATTCTCTTTTTTTAAGAGAAATTTTTGCTGTACAGCACATGCACTCACCATAGAGACAGAGAGAGACAGAGACAACAGGGCAGTAACTAATGTAGAAATGCAAGGGAAGTTACACATTTATAGCAAAAATAATGGAAATCACCCCCCTCCCCCCCAGAGAGGATGGTCATGCCACAATCCCTTCTCCTCCATTTTCCTCTTGGTATTTTGGGCATATACCACAAACTAGCAGCATGAGTTTCAAGCTGCCATGGTCAACCACATGGCAGTTCAATGCCTTAACAACTATGCTACCTAGTGGCCCCAAATAAATAATTCTTTAAAAAAATATCAGGGACCAGCAGTTAGCGTAATGGCTATGTCACTGGACTCCCATGTTGTTCGTGTTCCGGACCCGGTGGCTTAAAACTCACGAAGGGCGCGTGTGCACGCATGCCCAAGATCCTGAGAAGAAAACGGAGGAGAAGGAATTGTGGCGTGGCCATCCCCCCTGGGGGGGTGATTTCTCGCTTTTTCTCACTTTCTGTCTGTCTGTCTGGCGAGCACACACTCCCTATAGCAAAAAAAAAACAAAACAAAAACAACTCTCCCCCCCAAAAAATGATTATCAATGCATGTGACAATTGGGCATATACCAAAGTATTTCATAGCTTCGTATTCAGGATTTTGAAGATGTTTGTTTGATTAGTAAACGTATTTCCAAATGAGAATTAATCCAAATGGCTTCAACTTATATATCATAATGGTCCTAAGTGATATCAATTCTCTAGCGCAGTTTTTTGTTTTAAAAACTGTAGAGGAGAACTTGCAAAATAATTGTAACTTTAGCATTCAGCAAAGTCTCAATACTTTCTTTTTGTGAGTGATTGGGTAGGCACTAGAAGAAAGAAAAAGCCTACTCAGTTTCTAGTATCTGTATCAAATCAGTGCAGCGCTGAATTGGCAGTACCTCTCTTGTTTTACTAAAATGTCTTTTCGATTGCTTCATCTCAAAAAAAAAGAAAGAAAGAAAGAAAGAAAAATACTCTTCAGGAAAATTAAAAATTTATATAGGAAGGTTCTCTTATTCATTTTCCTGCTAATTATAATAAATTTATGATGATCTTACAAAGTTTGGCATATTTCAGACTGAGATATTGTATTAGTGGTTAAGTTCTGTTTTAGATGTGCTCTTTCTGAGAGAAAGCAAAACTTATAAACCTAATTTACTGTATATAACCCCGAGCTAAAATAGAAAACAGGAAAATACATTTATACATTTTTTATTTTGTTTTTATTTTGTGATTCTGGTTTGTATCTTTACCTAAAGGGGATCTTTGGCTTCAGAATCAAAACAAGTGTTTCCAATCAGTGAAATTAAAGGGTGATATTTGAAGTGATCAGTTGTGACAGACCACAGATGATTAATTAGCAGTTAGAATGTGAAAAAAAAAAAAATACCAGGTAGATAAAACTGAATAGAGATACTGAATTGGAGGTCCAATTTTTAGATAAGATAAACTATATTTTCACATTTTTTTCAGAAAATTTTAGAAGTTCCTCAGATATAAACTGAAGTCATTTTAGCAAATAACCTAAACCAAGATTTATAATCTTAATTTTGTTTATGATAGTTAGAGAATACTAATAAAATCAGAAATTATTAATACATACATTTTTGATCTTGGGAGAAAATATAACTCTTTGCAATTTACTTTATTTGAATTAAAATATTTATAAAGAGTATAAAGCTGGGAAGTCATAAAATTTGGCTAGAAGATAGAGCTAAAAATCATAAAGCTAAAAATCATAAAGCATAAAATATGTAACAGCATTTGGTAAATTCCAGAGAGAAGATAAACTTGGGAGCTGTTGCTTTACTTATGAGAAGACTTTCGTATAATAATTCAGAAGAGTGAAGAGCAATGGTTATTATGAAGATATGCTATCATGCTATCTATCAAAGCATCCATTTATGTGGGTAAAGTTCAAGTTTAGGCTGAAGAAATGTACGTATTATCCCGTTCCCTCTCCCTGGTGTTAAGGTCTAGGCTAGACTGTCACGGCAACCATCAGTGACCAGCAAACCCTGCTTATCTGCAGACCCTCTCAAGAGTTCAAGACCTAGGAACTTTATATTTATTTCTCTATTAGATAAATTAGAGGAGTCCAGCTAGCACAAACATATTTTAATTAACAGGCTGCAACAATTTTTCCTTTTCCTTGTCATTTCAAAAATGGCAAATAACCTGAATAGATATTTCTTGAAAGACATCAATGTTTTCCATTGTCCTCTTGAATTCCGCAGTGGAGTTTGTTTTTGTCTGTTTGTTTGTTTATTTAAGGTTTTTGCTATGGGGTGCATGCACTTACTAGAGAGAGACACACACACAGAGAATATGAGAAATCGCTCACTCTTCAGAAGACGTAGCCATGCCACCATTCTCCTCTTGGGATGTGGGCACGCACCACATGTGCCTGGCATGGTTTTCAAGCTGACAATCTGATACTCGAACCAGGGTCAAGCATGTGAGAATCAGTACCTTAACTACCATTCCCCCTGCTGGCCCTATAATGGAGTTTTTAATATTTATAGAGTTAGGTTTGGGTTTATAATGCTATATTATAAGTAAATTGTTTTATTGCATAGATAATCTATGTATTTTTTGCCTTGCTTTGAAAAATTTACTGTGGTTTTCTGTTGCCTAGTAAGTGATCAATTTTTTTTTAATGTTTACAAATACTGGGGAAAAAGTATTTTCACTCTGCAAAGTACAGAGATTATATAATTTATATATCTATATATAATTATATATATATATTTCAAAGGTTTATGAATAAATGAGTATTAAAAATTATGCATGGATTTGAACACTTGTACTTTAATTTCATTTTTATGAATGTTTTGAAGTCCCCTCATTTATATCAATAAATCGATAACATTATTAATTGCACATATTAAAATTCTCTGTATCATTTTCTATTTTTTATCTGTTTCAATTTATTTAAGAGTGATTGAAATGTATTAAAGAGACTAGTAGAACTGTATTTCTGGTCATTTCTCCTTACATTTCTATCAATGACTCCCTTTAAATATTTCAATATCATACATTTCAGGCAAAATAATTACTTTTGGTTATTACATCTTCATCATCTCCACTTCAGTCTCCCAGGACTCTCAGTCTCTTTACACTGTTTTTCTTTTTTTCATACACATTTGTCTGACTCACCAGTACATCCTCAGTATCTGAGAGTACATGGCATATTGTGTGCACTCAATAAATGTTCAGACTAATATATCAATGTTACTCTATAAAAAATACATAAAAATACAGTCTGCCCATTATAATGCTGAATCAAATTTTCTGTGCTAGTTATTTATATGATACCTTTCTATTTGCCTGCACTTTTATTCTAAATGAATAGCTTTGTTTTAGGCTTATTCATTCATAGAATAAGCCTTATTAGTTTGATCATAGTCTTATTAATTTATTCAGGTCAATCTGAA
>NW_006206301.1:2288406-2312133 GCF_000334495.1 Tupaia belangeri chinensis | reverse complement strand
TGTGTGTGTGTGTGTGTGTGTGTGTGTGTGTGTGTGTGTGTTTTAATTTGTTATAGGGCATGGGTACTCATTGGAAAGAGAAAGAGAGAGGAAAACTGAAAAATCACCTCCAGGGGATTGACCATGCCACAATCCCTCGTGCTCCATTCTCTTCTTGGGATTTTGAGCATGCAAAAACAGGTGCCTGGCATATTTCTCAAACCACTAGGTCTGGGATTCGAACTGCACAGTCATGTCGGATCCAGCACTTTAACAACCACACAAATGGCTGGCTCCTTATTTTTTTTTTAGACAAGGTTTCACCATGTCTCCTGACTCAGCTCCCAGAGTCACTAGGATTACAGGCAAATGGTATCACACCCAGCTTTTAGGTCTCACTAGGAGTCACTTGGGCCTCTCTTTCAGTTACATGTGCAGCCTGTGAAGCACACCACATTTAGTCTTTAAATTGATTATCACACCTAGTAGCTTTCATTTTTTTTTGTCTAATTCTGTATTCTTTCTTTTCTTTTCTAATTTACTTTTAAAATTTTATACATTTAATTATCATACATCACTTTGCTTGAAAGTGGATATACCCAACATGAATATGCTTCACGTCAGTCTAGTTGAGGATACGTTATCATTGACAGATGATAACCCATTTCTGTATCCCATAATGTCTTGCCTCTCCCACCCTTCTCCACCTTTCTCTCACCCTCTTTCCACATTGTTTCCCAAATGTATAACCATTTTTAATGCTTCTATATCCTCTAATCTCTCCATTTCCACCATAGAGCGTGTACAGTCAGTTTATATTGAGTGGAGACATACAATTCCTTTCTTTCACAGCCTGGTTTGCTTCACTCACCGGTAAATCTTCCATATTTGTCCGCTTTCTAGCAAATGCCAGAGTCTTGTTGTTTTTTATGGTTGAGTAGTTTTCCGTAGAGTATATGTGCCATACTTTTCCAACCCATGAATCTGTTCATGGACTTTTGGGTTGGTTCCATGTCTTAGCAATTGTGAATAATGCCGCAATAAACACAGATGTGCAAGCACTTTTCTGACTGAGCATTTTCCTATCCCTTGGGTAGATATCCATGAGTGAAATTGCTGGATCGTATGGTAGTTCTAGTTATAGATCTTTGAGAAATCTCCATATTGTTCTCCACAGTGGTTGGACCAATTTAAAGTCCCACCAGCAGTATAGGAAGGTTCTCCTTTCATCACATTCCCACCAGCATTTATCGTTTATTGTTTTTTTAAATCTTCACCATTCTGACTGGGGTTAGGTGGTATCTCATTGCAGTTTTGATCTGCATCTCCCTTTTGATGAGGGATACTGAGCATTTTTTCATATGCTTTTCAGCTGTTCATATGTCTTTCTTACAGACTTATTTATTCAGCTCCTTTTCCCATTTTTTGATTGGGTTAATCATTTTTTTTTTCCCAGTAAGCTGCTTGAGTTCCCTGTGTATTGTGTTTATCAGTCCCTTATCTGAAGCATAGTTTACAAAGATCTTCTCCCATTCTGAGGATTGTCGGTTCACATTAATTATTATATCTTTTGCCATAGAGAAATGTCTTAATCCAATGTAGTCCCACTTTTCTATTTTTGGAATTATTGCTTGTGCTTTGGTGGTCTTATTTAAGAAGTCTTTGCCTACTCCAAAGTCTCCCAGAGTTTCTTCAGTGTTTTCCACCAGTAGTTTTATTAGTTTGAGGTCTTAGGTTTAGATCTTCGATCCACTTTGAGTTGAATTTTGTTAATGGTGAGGGATAGGAGGTGCAGATTCATCTTTCTGCTCGTGGATACCCAGTTTTTCCAGCACCACTTGCTAAAGAGGTTTTCCTTTTTCTGCAATTGATTGGTACCTTTTGTTAAAAATCAATTGCCTGTATATTTTGGGGTTTATTTCTGGGGTCTCTATTCTGTTCCATTGGTCCACATGTTTGTTTTTGTGCCAAAACCATGCTGTTTTGATTATCACAGCTTTGTAATGTGTTTTGGGATCAGGGTGTGAGATGTTGCCCACTGCAGTCCTCTTGCATAGGATTCTTTTGGCAATATGGGGTCTTTTTTGATTCCAGAAAAATTCTTTTCTAGGTTTGTGAAGAATGTCTCTTGAATTTTTATAATGATTGTTTTAAATATGTAGGCTAATTTGGGTAGAATTGCCATTTTGATTTAATTAATTCTCCCCATCCAGGAACATGGGATGTCCTTGATTTATTCCTTGGTATCTTATACTTTTTGTTGCTGTAGGAAATGGGATTACTTTCTTCAGTTCTGCCTCTGTCTGCTTGTTGTTTGTATATAGAAGCACTCTAGATTTTTGTAAGTTGATTTTGTATTCTGCCACTTTCCTGTATTCATTTATTCATTTATTACTTTAAGAAATTTTTTCTTGGATACCTTTGGATCTTCTATATATACAATCATGTCATCTACAAACAAAGATAATTTCAACTCCTTATTTGAATGCCTGATTGCATTGGCTAGGACTTTCAGCAATATAATGAAAAGGAGTGGAGAAAGTGGGCAGCCTTGTCTTGTACCAGTTTTCAATGGAAAAGCTTTCAGCTTTTCCCCATTCAGTATAAGGTTAGATACAGGTTTTTCATATATGACTTTTATTGTGTTGAGAAGTTGCTTTTCCATGCAAATTTTGCTTAGAGTCTTAATCATGAAGGTATGTTGTATTTTACAAATGCTTTCTCTGTATCGATTGAAGTGATCGTATGTTTTTGTCTTTCTTTCTGTTAATATAGTGTATTATATTGATGGTCTTGCATATGTCAAACCACCATTGCATCCCTGGAATAAAGCCTACCTGGTTGTGATGTATAACCTTTGTTGTATGTTGTTGGACACAATTTGCAAGTATCTTTTTGAGAATTTTTGCATCTATATTCATCACAGATATTGAACTGTAGTTTTCCTTCCTTGTCGCATCCTTATCTGTTTTGGAAATGAGGGTGATAGAGGCTTCATAGGATGAATTTGAGAGGGTTCCTTCCTTTTGAATCTTTAAAAAATAATTTGAGAAGAATGGGAATTTTCTCTTAGAAGCTTTGTAGAATTCAGAAGTGAAACCATCAAGACTTGGGGTTTTTTTGTTGGGAATTTATTTATTACTGATTCAATCTTGTTGCTTGTTGTGGGTCTATTCAGGTTTTCTATGTATCCCTAAGTCAATCTTAGTAAATTATATATGTCTAGGAATTTTTTTTATCTCATCCAGGTTTTCTTGTTTGTTGTCATATAGATGCTCATAGAATCCTCTAAAGATGTTTTCTATTTCTATTGTGGCTGCTGTAATATTGTCAGTTTCAGTGTGAATTTGATTTATATGGTTCCTTTCTCTGTTCTTGGTTATTCTCACTAGTGGTGTGTCAATCTTGCTTATGGTTTCAAAGAACCAGCTTTTGGTTTCATTTATTTTCTATATAGTTTATTTATTGCTTATTTCCACTCTAATCTTTGTTATCTCTTTTATCCTGGCATTTTTTTTTTTTTTGATTTTTGTTGTTGTTGTTGTCGTCTTTCCAATACCTTGAGGCATGATGTTAGGTTGTCCATTTGCCACCTGTCTATCTTTTACTTATGCGCACTAATGCCTATGAACTTCCCTCTTATGGCTACTTTTGCAGTGTCCCATAGATTATGGAAACTCTTTACATTTGTTTCCATGAATCTTTTTATTTCAGTCTTTCTTAAAAGAGACTTATTTTATTAAACTTCATTTATTTATTTAAATTTGACCAGAGGAGGACAGAGCAAGAGAGAGAGAGAGACAGAAAGTGAGAAAGAAAGCCGTCAGGACCAGGACTCAAACCACAGTCAGCTATGTGGGAGTCCAGTGTTCACCATACCACCTGCTAGTCCCCTTGATTTCAGTCTTAATTGCTTCAACAGTTGTGATGTCATTCAGGAGTAGGTTATTTAGTTTCCATGTATTTGTGTATTTTTGAGTTTTTTTTGTGAAATTAATATCAAGTTTATTTCCATCATGGTTGGAGAAGATGATGGATATAATTTCTACACCTTTGAATCTGTAAAGACTGGTTTTTGTGCCCTATCATATGGTCAGTCTTTGAGACGGTACCATTTAGAGGTGAGAAAAAATGTACATTTTCTGGGTTTTGGGGTGGAAAATTCTATAGATGTCTGTCAGGTCCATCTGATTTATGGTGTCATTTTTTTGTCTCATCGATCTGTCAAAAGGGAATAATGGAGTGTTGACGTTCCCAGAAATTAGTGTGCTGCAGTCTATCTCTCTTTTTAGATTTAACAGCCTTTTCTTCACATATTTGGGTGCTCCTGAATTGGCTGTATAGATATTAATAAGCATTATATCTTCTTGGTGAATTAACCCTTTTACTATTATATAATGCCCTTCTTTGTCTCTTCTTATAGTTTTTGTCTTAAGTCTATTTTGTCTGAGATCAGTATCGTGACTCCTGCTCTTTTCTGGTTTCTGCTTGCATGGCATATCTTTTTCCAGCTCTTCACTTTTAGTCTATGTATGTCTTTATCCATGAGGTGGGTTTCTTGTAGGCCACAGATGGAGGGTTTCTGTTTTTTGCTTTGTTTTGTTTTAATCCATTCAGCAGGTCTTTGTCTCTTGATTGGAGAATTTAAACCATTAGCATTCAATACTATTATTATTAAGAGTGAACCATTGATCTTATGAACCATGAATCTAAACAGAAAAGAAAAATAATGTATAGACAGGACACCCTGAAATATATAGAGACGGTAAAGATCTTAATGAGGTCAAAAGAGCCATTGTAATAAGAGAGATTATTATTACAAATCATAGCCAAGGGAAAATATAAAAATTGGAGCAAAAATAATTGAATACTATCTGAAAGGTCAAAACATATATAAAATAAATATGGAAAAACTTTTTTCACAGTCCATTCCCAAAGTTATGTCCCCTTTAAAGCCTTTTAAATTTTCCTAGTACAGTCAGTCACTTCATCCTACACATATTCTCACATTTCATTCATTTCTTTTAATTGATTTTATTTTCTTAGAGAAGTTTTTTCTGTAGTGTGTGTATACTTACCAGAAAGACAGAGAGAGACAGAAAGCGAGAAATCACTACCTGAAGGGAAGGCCACGCCACAATCCCTTCTCCTCCAATCCCCTCTAGGGATCTTGGGCACACACTCACACAAGCCCAACATGAGTTTAAGCCACCGGGTCTGGGACTTGAACTGCAACTGACTACATGGGAGTCCAGCAACATAGCCATTACACCAACTACTGGAACCACTTGCATTGTTTCTGATGAGAGGGCTGGTGTTAGCCTAATGGGATAAACTTTGTAAGTAACTGGACATTTCTCCCCTGCCAATTTTAGTATCTTGCCTTTTTTTTATTTACATGTTTTATTTGGAAATGTTTATACCACTACAGCAAAATTAAATCTCAGGGACAGTGGATATCATTACATTAGATATCATTAGTTTATTATAAAAGAGAAAGATGGAAATTATTTACATGATGAAATATTTCACAACTTCAGTGGAATGGGCAGCTTCGTGTGCTACCATTTCAGTTGTGATTATTTCAGTCTGCATACTTTCCAAGAATGCCACCATCTCTGTGAAATAATCCTTGTCATCTAAAACCACTTTGGTGCCTCCATATTCCGGAAGAACTTTATCTCCGACTGTCATGCTAACTGGTTATATCTCTCCATCCTTTCCTTTAAAGCCAGATCCAACAGCTGCTACTGTTACTTGCAATACCTTCCTTTGAGACTTTTTCTGGAAGCATAATGCCTCCTTTGGTTACTGTTTCGGCAATACTCCATTCAACCAATACTCGGTCAAAGAGTGGAAGAAACTTCCTATATTCCTGTCCTGCCATGACTCCCGTGGACGCAGCTCACACTCTGGTCTCTTGCAGCCACCACAGCAAATAGAGCGACCCACACCCCGGTCTT
The DNA here is from genome assembly GCF_000334495.1 of Tupaia belangeri chinensis. NCBI lineage: Eukaryota > Metazoa > Chordata > Mammalia > Scandentia > Tupaiidae > Tupaia > Tupaia belangeri. The sequence goes on along the minus strand of NW_006206301.1, from coordinate 2,306,191 downwards.
CAGACACTTTATCTGTGGTTTTGGCCAGTCTGGTTATTATGTGCCATGGAGAAGAACTTCTTGAGTAGATTCTACTTGGGGTCCTTTGTATTTCTTGGGTCTGGATGTTTGAATGCTTCTCTAGGCTTGGAAAGCTTTCTTCTAGGATTTTATGGAATAGATTTTCAATGCCTTATTAGTTTTTATCATCTTCTAAAATACCGATTATTCAGATGTTTGGATGTTTAATGGAATCTAATATTTCTTTTATATTGTCCTCATTTTTTTTTGGTTATTTTCATTATCTTTTTGATGTTATTTTCTAGGTTAGAGCTTCCGTCTTCTTCTTCTTTTTTTTTTTTTTTTTTAGAGGTTTTTGCTATAGGGCGCATGCGCTCTCCAGACAGACAGAGAGAGACATAGAGACAGAAAGCGAGAAATCACCCCCCCAGGGAGGATGGCCACACCGCAATCCCTTCTCCTCCATTCTCCTCTCGGGATCTTGGGCACGCACACACATGCGCCTGGCGTGAGGTTAAGCCACCGGGTCCGGGACTCAAACCACAGTCGACTACGTGGGAGTCCAGCAACATAGCCACTACGCTAACTGCTGGTCCCTAGAGCTTCTGTCTTCTACACCTGAGATCCAGTCTTCTGCATGGTCTAATCTGCTTTTAATACTTTCAAGGAAGGTTTTTATTTCCTGTATTGCAGCCCTTCATTTCTAACAGCTCCATTTGATTCTTTTTTATGGTGTCTATTTCTTTCAAATCATGGAAAGACTTCCTCATCTCCTGTAAGTAGTTGTCTCTTTTCTTTTGCCTCTTCTGGAGTTCATTGTCGCCTCTTGCATCTCATTTAAGTTTTGCCACTATAAACATTCTGAATTCTTTTTATTATTATTTATTTACCCTTATTTATTATTATTATTTGTCAGTTTGACCAGAGAGAGACAAAGAGAGAGAGAGAGAGGGAAAGTGAGAGAGTAAGCTATCAGGTCGGAGAATTGAACCACAGCTGGCCACGTGGGAGTTCAGTGCCTTTAACCACCATGCCACCTGCCAGCTCTGAGATTCTGAATTTTTTACCTGACATTTCTATGAGTTCCATTGTGCTCTCTGTGGATGATGAGGAATTGTTATTTTCCCCCTTGAGGGAGAGATATTTTCTTGAGTTCTCATATTTCTTGTGCTTCTGTAGTGGTTTCTGGTCACCTGATGAATTGTTCGTTTCTTCCCTGTAACCTGCACGTTTTTTGCAGGGACTGGGTATTCCAAATACCTCCCAGACTGGGGCTGGCAGTTGACATGGTGATTAAGGGTGCTGGACTCCTACATGGCTGACCATGGTTTGAGCCCCAAGCCACCAGGTCTCACTCTCATTCTGTCCTTCTCTGGTCAAATTAAAACAAACAAATAAAATTAAAGAAAATACATTTTTTTAAATTATTGAATAAATAGTGCATAAAAAAAAATGCCTCCCAGATTCTAGAGAACAGATTCACCTGGGGCTGAGCCACAGGAGCTCAACTGAGAAAGAACGTAAGGGTCGCACTTGGAAGACTGTAAAGTCTGTGACAAATGGGAGAAAATGGAGGTTCCAAGGCAGGCACTAGCCTTGGTCTGTAGACTTGCCTCTGCTACACAGGAGCAAGGAAGAGTGGCTGGGTGGAAGTTGGGGGAGCAAGAGGGATTGGCACCTGGAGCAGACAAGTGGAGTGTGCAGGTTCTGAGACAGTCACTAGTCTGGTCCACACACTCTCTTCTGCTGCACAAGAGCAGGGCCTAATACTGTATTTTATTTTATTTTTTTAAAGAGATATTTGAGGGAACCAGCAGTTAGCGTAATGGCTATGTCGCTGGACTCCCACGTAGTCGACCGCGGTTTGCGTCTCGGACCCGGTGGCTTAAAACTCACGCCAGGCGTGTGTGCGTGCGTGCCCAAGATCCCAAGAGGAGAATGGAGGAGAAGGGATTGTGGCGTGACCATCCCCCCTGGGGGGTGATTTCTCTCTTTCTGTCTCTATGTCTCTCTCTGTCTGTCTGGTGAGCGCATGCGCCCTATAGCGAAAACCTCTCAAAAAAAAAAAAAAAAAAAAGAGAGATTTGCTATAAGACACATGCACTTGCCAGAAAGACAGAGTTAGAAAGCAGGAAATCACCTCCCAGGGGGATGGCCACTATACAATCTCTTCTCCTTCATTCTCCTCTTGGGATTTTGGACACGTGTGCACATGTACCTGATGTTTTATGCCACTGGGTCCAGGACTGGAACTGTGGTTGACTATGTGGGAGTCCAGCAATGTAACAATTATATCGTCTTCTGGCCCCATTATTAGCTACTTTAGAACTTTTTAGACCGTATTTAACCAGATGTTGCTCATATCAACTTCAAGTTAGAAGTTTTATATATTAGTGAGCATTGCTTTTTTTCCCCATTGTTCTAACCATTTCACTTCTTATTCAGCATTACAATATGTGACTCTAGACCAGTTTCTTTTCACAGTTAATTGTTCGATGTCACTTAACTTTTGCTATTTTCTATCTGTGACTTCTTTTGCCTTGCTTGAGTGGGAACTAAACATTTCCTAATAAATTACTCTCGAGAAGAATATCTATAGCCGATTAAACAGATGCTAACACACTGGTGAGGGATAGGGGAATCCACAGACATCACATAATAGAGCTTAGGTTTGGTCGAAATATATCTAGTTGCCCAGACAGTAAATGCTATGGAAGAAGGAAATGAAGACACTGGAAAGCCTCATAGTTATGATCAAGGGGATATGGGGACTGGCCATTCAAATGTCACTCAACTTTATCTCTTGAAGTGAGGAGGTATCATCAAAGAGCTCCCTCCCTCTCCAGTGCTCTGAGACCATTAAAAGCCATGTCTCTAAATTCTAATTAGATGCTGATACTACATTGCTGCATTGTGTGTCAAAAGTGAATCAGGGGAACCAGCAGTTAGTGTAATGGCTATGTCATTGAATTCCCACTTAGTTGACTATGGTTTGAGTCCTGGACCCAGTGGCTTAAATTCATGCTGGGCACGTGTGTGTGCGTGCACAAGATCCCAAGAGGAGAATGGAGGAGAAGGGACTGTAGCATGGCCATCCCCGCTGGGGGGCTATTTCTCACTTTCTGTTTCTCTGTCTCTCTCTGTCTGTCTGGCGAGCGCATGCGCCCTATAGCAGAAACCTCTCCAAAAAAAGAAAAGAAATAAAAGTGAATCAGGATGTTGCTAACACATCAAAGAAAGACACCCACCCCTTTCCCTGCCCCGGTTTAGAAAAGATTCAACAGGGGCTCATGTACACTGAGATAACGCCCCATCAATGCTGGGTCCCAAAGAGAAGAGGACAGAACTATTTCAAAAGGAATGACCAAATTGCCCTAATCCCAGGCTCACATCTCCAGCTTTGGGGGGAAAATTCCCTTGCTATCTATCATCAGGTCTTTCTCCCTGTGGAAGAAAACTGACTGTTGAGGAAGCTGCTTTAGAACAGAGACTCAGTTACCCAAGTTCAAATCAATGCCTTGGGCCAGCAGGTGGCTTGGTAGTTAAGGTGCTGGATCCCACATGGCCAACTGCATGGCTCAAGCCAGGACCTGATGACTTAAAAAACATGCTGAATGTGTGTGCATGTTTACCCAGGTGATTTTTTTTTAACTTTCCATCTCTTTCTGTCTCTTTCTTTCTCCGGTGAGTACACTTACCCTATAGCAAAACAAGTAAAAATGATACCTCGTTACTATATGCTGGGAGGAAATTTACAAGTAAAATGTTCTTTTCTGGATACAAAAATGCCATTTCTGGATAAGATAAAGCTTCTTTAAGACTTCTTATGGGGAAGACAAGGTAGGATAACTTATTGATATATTAATTTATTAAAGTAATACACATCATTAGTATATTAGAATTTTTGTTTTTCTTATTAAATTTGCTTTACAGCCTGACAATAGTTTGTGATTAAGCACCAAGAGCCCAATCCAGACTTGTCACATAGAAAGCATTCCTTGGGACAACAGTTGATATAATGGCAATGTCATTGGACTCCTGTGTAGTTGACCACATTTCGAGCTCCAGACCCAGTGGCTTAAACTCACGCCAGGCACATGTGCGTGCATGCCCAAGATCCTGAGGAGAATGCAGAAGAAGGGATTGCAGCATGGTCATTCCCCCTGGGGGGTGATTTCTCACTTTCTGTCTCTGTCTCTCTCTGTCTTTCTGGCAAGCACAAGTGCCCTATAGCAAAAACCTCTCACACCCACAGCCACCCCCTCCCCAAAGAAAGCATTCCTCAACAGATCTTGTCCCCTGATTCTTTAGAATCTCCAAGTATGCTTTCTAGAGAATTGGTTTTTTTTTTAAAGGTTGACATCAACTTTATAATTTGTGAAAGCGGGTTTTCCCAGTGATCTAGTTTGCTCTGGGATTTGTGATTCGGCAAGGTTCCAGTTTTGTTCCAGAGAGATGCGATTAACCATCAGACTCTATTAGAAGCAGCTTGCAGCAAATCAGGCTGTTATATCAAATGGAGGCTTGTGAGGTATTTCTGTACGCCGCACCGCTCTGATCCTGACATCATGTCAATACAAATCTTCCTGTATTCTTCCCTTAGCTCATTTAGGCCCTGGGGTTGACATTAGCATAATTGACCTGGAAATGATAGATGACAGCAGAATAGCAGCAAGAAAGACTTTTAATAGGCTGGACACCATTACTTGTTATTGTTATTTTATTCTTATTATTCTCTTTACCGTCCATTGTTAAAACACTGAGGCACGTGACACTGCTATGAAGCCTCCTTTCCCCCAGAAGACAAGCTTTCGTTAACATGTCATCATTCCTTACAATAACGTGCAAGGTCAGTTACTTAATGACTTTGTATTCCAAGAGGAAACGGGAGGTTCTGGATAAGTGTCCTTCCCAAGACAAATCAGAGACACAGCTGCGGTCAGAACTCCCACACGTGGAGCTCCCAGTTCACTCATCTGGAAAACAACGCGTCACGATGACTCTAATTGCTGCCAGGACCACTCGGAAGGTAAAGTGTAGTGTTGTGGTTGTGGGCCTATATTCTCACTTCCAGAAATGGTATTATCTAGATGACATATTCTTGGGTGTTGGGTTTTCAACTTAGCTACACACTAAGGTTTACATCAGAAAAGCATCCAGGGCACTGCATGGGGTTACGATAATTAAGCCTTTTTGTCTGGAAGCTTTAAAAAATAAGCATTAATGTGGAAAACTCAAAATATACACTTCTTGCCATATGTGGTACAGAATAACCTGGTTAATGAACATGGAACCTGTCCCACTGGCATGTAAGTACCTTTGGCCATAGTCCCAGCAAATCTTAGTGACTATACAAGGTCAAGTTTTGTCAACATTTGGGTAGAAGCCATCCAGAGAAAGCCCCAGGTGTGGCAAGAGATATGTTGATGATTCAGGGATTGGCATTCTCCCTTCTGAGTCAATCATTAACCCCAGCCTGCTATTATTGGCATTCTGGCATTCTGAAGGGTTCTGTATTTGTATGGTTTAAAAACAAGACTCAGTCTAAACTCTGGGATGTAAAGATAGTCAAAGAAAATGAACCTGGTTATAACGATAGTTCAGAATTCAATGACTGCATACTTTCTGTCAAGTTCTTGGATGTTTTTTATTTTTTTAGAGAACTTCCTTGCTTTTATTTCTTCAAAAAATTATAATTTCCTTGGAAAAATTAATGTGGACATTACATCTGTGAAGTAACATCTTGACAATGTTGCAAGAACAGCTTTCTCATGCTAAAAAATTGCTTCAGTTTCCAATCAAACAGAAAGCCATGTGTGAGTCGTCTCAATAGGACAATGAAATTCACAGACTTCAGTTGCTGAGTGACTGCAAAGACTCTTCTCTATAGGAAAGGGCACATTTTTGAAGACAGCAGCTGCAAATAGATAGGCCTTTTAATGCTAACCTTTTCACACTAACCTTTTTAGCATTCAGTGTGTTGATGCCTAAGTTTCTTCATTATACCGTCCTTGTATTGAACCATAAATTCTTGAGGATTGGAACAATTTTCTTAGCCTCTGCCTGTACAAGGGTTGGACAGGGCAGCCATAATCTGTAGCAAGAGTAAATATAGCATGGATTTCTTCCTTGTTTATTGTCCAGACAGAACATTCTAGATTAACATGTTCTTGATGATAAAGTTGTCAAGCAGTTGAAGAAAGTCATTTTCAATAAAGTTTCATGAAGAAAATAGACCATTAAACTAATCTAAAGGAAGGGCAAGGGCGTATAAGTGATCCAGATATTTTAACCCTGTCGGGTGATATTTTTTGATGAAATGCCGCTATGATTTGACGTAACTAGGAATATACTAAATTAAGAGACTATGTGGAAGCCAATATGATAAATATATAAATATTCAAGCTTCTCTTATAAGCTTAATAAATTTCAGAAGATTTTTGTCAGGGACCAGCAATTAGTGTAATGGATATGTCACCGGACTCCTGTGTGGTTGGCCGTGGTTCGCATCCCTGACCTGGTGGCTTAAAACTCATGCCGGGTGCGTGTGTGTGTGTGCCCCAGATCTCGAGAGGAGAATGGAGGAGGAGAAGGGATTGTGGCATGGCCATCCCTCCTGGGGGGTGATTTCTCACTTTCTGTCTCTCTGTCTCTCTCTGTCTGTCTGGCAAGTGCACACACCCTATAGCAAAAACCTGTCCAAAAAAAAAAAAAAGATTTTTGTCAGAGGGCACATACATTTGCCAGAAAGAGACAAAGAGACAGAAAAAAGAAAAAAATCCTTTCATGGGAGACGGTTATGCCATAATCCCTTCTCCTCCATTTCACCCTCTTGTCAAGACTTTGGGTACTCATCCACATGTGTTGGGCATGTTTTTTAATCTACAAGCTCTGGGTCTCAAACTGCATTATTGATTATGTGGGATTCAGCCACCTTAACCACCAGTCCATGAGCTGGTTCATAAGTTCAATTATTTATTTTTTTTAGTACATTATCTTTAAACTGTTAAGAGGCCTTAGAAATGATCTAGTTTGCACTTGAATTTTAAAGTAGGAAATTGACTGTTTATGTGGTTTAAGTAAATTGAAGCTATAAGCCCTTTCCAGAGATATTCTCTGGAAAAGCATAAGGAAATGAAGAGGTTGATATGAGGGATGTCAAAACAGTCATGGAACCTATGTATTATGAAAAAGCTATGCTTGGATTTCAATTTTTTCATCAAAATAAACTCATACTTAAATTCCATTTTTTCTGCAAATGTTTTGAAGTCCCTGTACATATTCTTGGCAACTCTAATGAAAATGAGACAGTGAGAGATTTGCTAAGAGATCACAGCTAGCCACTTGGGAGTCTGTCCAATTCTAAGACTCTCTCCTGGATTTTTCCACTGTGATGTCTTTCCCCAGGTCAGGCTTGTCTGAATATTTCATGACCTACCTTCCCTGCAGAGGGCCAGCTTCATGCTCTTCTCCCTCAGTACTGGGTAGTAAACTGAATAATCTAATAGATTCCCTTGAGAAAGTTCTTTAATGAATTAATGATAACCTAATGTGTTATCTTTTTAATGATATATTATTAACAACTGTTATCTATGCTTAGACATGATGCTTTTTAAATTAATTCAAAAACAAAAATAAATCCTTTCCTGATTGATATCCCTTTTCTCTCAGCATTGAGAAGTAGATAAGAAAATGTTTGGCTGAGAGTTATTTACACTTTTTTTTTTTAAAGCTTGTTTTCTATTTTAGCTGATTTTTTAAAATTCTCTAATAAATGCAATTTTCTATGCATTGTATGTAGCATCTTCTTGCTTTTCTAATTCTTCTAGGTGTATGTGGTTTATTTTATCTATTCCTTGTAATGCTATTGCCTTGTGTTGACTGTCTACTTTTTCTTGGTTTGATTTAGCAGTGGCTTAGCATTTTATTCACTCCATTCCATAGCTATTTTGGAACTTATGTTACTTTATGTGGCCAGTTATACATGTTCGTCTGCTTTCTCACTTGATTTCTGCCTTTACCTTTACTAGATCTATTTGCTTCTTTCCTTGAAATTACTTCATTATTTATTTGAACATAATTAATCTATTTTCTTTATTCATGATGAGCATGTACACACACACATGAGAAAGAGAAAGAGAAAGAAAGAGAAAGAGAAAGAGAAAGAGAAAGAGAAAGAGAAAGAGAAAGAGAAAGAGAAAGAGAGGAGGGTGCTCCACAGAGTCTGGTCACAGCAACATCTCCTTCCTCCAGTTCTTCTCCCACCACACCCTGGGGACTTGTAGGCATGCACAGCATTTTCCAGGCCAACCATGCTGGGAACTTCAACTATGATTACCATGTGAGATTTGGCGCCTCCCAAGCAGCACAATAGCACTGATTCATGTCATTTTTTATTTAGAATTTGATTCATGTCTTATTTTGTTTGACAAATCTTTTTACCATTTAATCAAAGTGTTCTATTCACAAATTGATATTGCCTTTTAAAAAAATATATAGTGTAATGTAATCTTTGAATCCAGCTCCATGCTGTATGTGCAGATGTGATTGACATTCTGGTCACTTGTTCTGTACCAAGTAGTTTTCTTTGCTAGTGGTGTTCCTGCACAACCTCTAACAAACAGGAACTTGAGACACTACCGTCCTATGACATGTCACAAGTGTGACTGACATGTTGGTCACTTGTTCTGTACCATGCAGTTCTCTTTGCCAATGGTGTGCCTGCATAGCCTGTAGCAAACAGGAACTTGGGACACTGTAGTCCTATGATGGGTCACATGGGACTAAAACAGTCCCAACTGACTGGACAGGGATGGGCATCTGCTCCAACTAGACTAATGATCATACTTGGATAGCAGCGACTGTTATAGGTATTTTCTGTACCTCAACTAGGGTATAGAAAAAAGTCAGAAGTGGAACAGCTATGTTCCACTATGAGAAAATTAGGCTACAGACAAGCTTCAGCACAAAAACAGGAAGAACCAAAAAAGTTTATGGCATGAGACAGAAAAATAGAGAAGGCAGTTACCTTGATCCAGCCAAGATGTCCTGCTTCTTCTGATCTCTAGTTTCCATTTTATTTAAGCTCACTACAGTTAATTTGTCTTCTTATAATGAGTCTTGACACATTAACTCTGTCATTTTATTTTAAAATTGTTTTATCACATTTTTGACATTGTTTTCAACTAAATGGGTTTTTAAAATTTTTTAAATAGTGAACTCAGTTCACATTAGCCTGTGGGAAAACTAGCCAGTTGTTTCATAAACCTGACTCACAGTTGTCTTTAATAGCAGCTTAAATTTCCAGTGTAGTTACTCAATTCTTCTTCCTTCAATAACCCCAGTGATTCTGAAACAGACTGTTAAAAATAAAAAGAGTGGGAACAGAAGAAGACATAATGGTTACATTGCTGGACTGCCATGTAGTCAATCGCAGTTTAAGTCCCAGACTTGGTGGCTTGAAATTCATTCTGGGCGGGACCAGCAGTTAGAGTAATGGCTATGTGGCTGGACTCCCACGTAGTCGACCGCGGTTCGTGTCCTGGACCCGGTGGCTTAAAACTAACGCCGGGCGTGTGTGCATGCATGCCCAAGATCCTGGGAGGAGAATGGAGGAGAAGGGATTGTGGTGTGGCCATCCCCCCTGGGGGGTGATTTCTCACTTTCTGTCTCTCTCTGTCTGTCTGGCGAGTGCACGCACCCTATAGCAAAAACCTCTCCAAAAAAAAAAAAAGAAAAAAAAAGAAATTCATGCTGGGCACATGTGCATGTGTGCCCAAAATTCCAAGAGGAGACTGAAGGAGAAGGGACTGTGGCATGGAATTCTTCCTTGCGGGGTGATTTCTTGCTTTCTGTCTCTCTGTTTCTCTGCAAGAAAAACACTCTCTAAAAAAAAAAAAAAAAAAAAAAAAGGAAAGAAAGAAAAGGAAAGAGCATACATTAAATTGCTATTGTTGCTGTAATGAATTAACATGAACCTGGTGGCTGAAAACCTCCCAAATTGATTATCTTTCATTCTCGGAGGTTGGAAATCTAAACTGGGTTTTGTGGATTAAAAATCAAGGTGTTGACAGGGCTTTGTTTCTTCCAAGTTTGGGGTGTGTGTGGGGGGGAGCGTTTAGAGGAGAATCTGCTTCTTCATCTTTTCTAGCTTCCCATGGTCACAAGTATTTCTGGGCCATGGCCCCTTCCTCCATCTCCAAAGCACATCACTGAGCTGTTTTCATCATCACATCTTCCTTCTACTCTGATCCTTCTGCTTCTCTCTCATCAGGGTCCTTGTGAACAACCCCTATATATCATCCTTAATCCCACCTGCAAAGCTGCTTTTACCATGTAAGGTAACATGTTTCCAGATTCTGGGATTACAATGTGGGCACCTTTGGGTAGCCATTGTTCAGCCTACCAGAGAGATTAGGAACTGTTTATGCATATGTCAGTTCTGTACCTGATAGATTTTGAGTCACTGAAGTTCTTTTTGCCTCAGTTTGCTCAAGTCTGTAGAGTAAGAGCATATACTATATAACTAAAAAAAAAAAAAAATCCTTTCCCATGCCAAAAATTCCCATGTTTCTAAGTTACCATGAATATCATGCAGAGTAACACCAATTGCCAGGATAATTTTGGAGGTGGTTAACTTTATCTGAATAATGTTTTACTATAATTGTAATCTCTTTGCTTTACACAAGCATTTAAATTTTTCCTCTCATTTGACAAGAACAGCATTCTGCTTCCCCCTATTTATAATTATTTTCTCCTTTCTGAATGACATCCTTCCTCATTCTTATTCATTACTTGCTTTGCCTTCTAATGCTTCTCCTTACTCCTTCCCACTCACACTACCCCACTTCCTCATTCTCTTGCTGCAATTAAAAATTAGAACTTGTAAGACCAACTAATATGCTATGGCTTTTATGGGAGTTTATTTTAAAGGAACACCCTGTGATTTCTTTTCCATTCATTAAAAAAAATAGAATTCATATGTGAGACTTCCATATTATTACCAGCCATTTCATCTATTCCTTCCTCACCCACTCCCTTCTCACAAAATAATAAAGATCTACGGTTTAGGTCTTGTAAGAAAATGCTTTTTCATAAAATAATGTAAAAAATGTTAGACTATGCCTCCACATTTTTCCTTTCTTTGAAGTTATTTATCTGAAATCAAATGAAGTTCTCTGATATCTCAATAATATGGGAAATTGGACTGGAGAGGAGTAATGGCTATGTGGCTGGACTCCCACGTAGTCGACCGCGGTTCGTGTCCTGGACCCGGTGGCTTAAAACTAACGCCGGGCGTGTGTGCATGCATGCCCAAGATCCTGGGAGGAGAATGGAGGAGAAGGGATTGTGGTGTGGCCATCCCCCCTGGGGGGTGATTTCTCACTTTCTGTCTCTCTCTGTCTGTCTGGCGAGTGCACGCACCCTATAGCAAAAACCTCTCCAAAAAAAAAAAAAAGTAAAGAAAAGAAATTCATGCTGGGCACATGTGCATGTGTGCCCAAAATTCCAAGAGGAGACTGAAGGAGAAGGGACTGTGGCATGGAATTCTTCCTTGCGGGGTGATTTCTTGCTTTCTGTCTCTCTGTTTCTCTGCAAAAAAAAAAAAAAAGGAAAGAAAGAAAAGGAAAGAGCATACATTAAATTGCTATTGTTGCTGTAATGAATTAACATGAACCTGGTGGCTGAAAACCTCCCAAATTTATTATCTTTCATTCTCGGAGGTTGGAAATCTAAACTGGGTTTTGTGGATTAAAAATCAAGGTGTTGACAGGGCTTTGTTTCTTCCAAGTTTGGGGTGTGTGTGGGGGGGAGCGTTTAGAGGAGAATCTGCTTCTTCATCTTTTCTAGCTTCCCATGGTCACAAGTATTTCTGGGCCATGGCCCCTTCCTCCATCTCCAAAGCACATCACTGAGCTGTTTTCATCATCACATCTTCCTTCTACTCTGATCCTTCTGCTTCTCTCTCATCAGGGTCCTTGTGAACAACCCCTATATATCATCCTTAATCCCACCTGCAAAGCTGCTTTTACCATGTAAGGTAACATGTTTCCAGATTCTGGGATTACAATGTGGGCACCTTTGGGTAGCCATTGTTCAGCCTACCAGAGAGATTAGGAACTGTTTATGCATATGTCAGTTCTGTACCTGATAGATTTTGAGTCACTGAAGTTCTTTTTGCCTCAGTTTGCTCAAGTCTGTAGAGTAAGAGCATATACTATATAACTAAAAAAAAAAAAAAATCCTTTCCCATGCCAAAAATTCCCATGTTTCTAAGTTACCATGAATATCATGCAGAGTAACACCAATTGCCAGGATAATTTTGGAGGTGGTTAACTTTATCTGAATAATGTTTTACTATAATTGTAATCTCTTTGCTTTACACAAGCATTTAAATTTTTCCTCTCATTTGACAAGAACAGCATTCTGCTTCCCCCTATTTATAATTATTTTCTCCTTTCTGAATGACATCCTTCCTCATTCTTATTCATTACTTGCTTTGCCTTCTAATGCTTCTCCTTACTCCTTCCCACTCACACTACCCCACTTCCTCATTCTCTTGCTGCAATTAAAAATTAGAACTTGTAAGACCAACTAATATGCTATGGCTTTTATGGGAGTTTATTTTAAAGGAACACCCTGTGATTTCTTTTCCATTCATTAAAAAAAATAGAATTCATATGTGAGACTTCCATATTATTACCAGCCATTTCATCTATTCCTTCCTCACCCACTCCCTTCTCACAAAATAATAAAGATCTACGGTTTAGGTCTTGTAAGAAAATGCTTTTTCATAAAATAATGTAAAAAATGTTAGACTATGCCTCCACATTTTTCCTTTCTTTGAAGTTATTTATCTGAAATCAAATGAAGTTCTCTGATATCTCAATAATATGGGAAATTGGACTGGAGAGGTCTCTTTGACTGAACAGGAGAAAGACAAAGAGTAAACTTTGTATAATCAGTCAAGTACAGAACACCCACCCAGGGTCCAAAGGCACTGGGGATCTCAGATGTGACGTGGACATCGACGATGTTTGAATCCCCTTTGTAGGGCCTAATATCAGGTGTTAGCTAGTGGGTAGGACATGAGGCTAGGAACAAGGTAGGCACCATCCTTGCCTGTAATGTGTGGGGCAATGAGTCAAGGTGGGACTTGTTTCCCTGTGGTAAGTAGCAGGTCAAGCATTAGGTGACTGCTGTTCTCCTGTTCCTAGAAATCGCTCCTGTGTGGGGAGTAAAGGAAACAGGTTTTCACCTCACATTAACCTGATAAGATTATTAACATACTTCCCGCTTTTCAGGATTGAGTCAAAAAGTGAAAGACGGTCATTGAAAAGCAGAGACGGACTTTCAGAACTACTCTTTCTTTTCAAAACTGGAGATCCTTTCTTCTGAGATATCCCTTCCAAACCCTAAATATTACAGCATCTGGAGAAGCCAAGTACTTGAACAAATTGTGAAAGATTAAATAAAGGTTATAAGTGGCAAACTCACAAGGGAGACAGTAAAATTATTTTAAATGGATTTCTTAAAACGTAGTTTATTGCTTTAGATCCATTGCTAGACCATAACATTCTCAGCTTCAGAATCTAATGCAACTGTTTTAAAATAAGAATGAGCCAATATGGGTACATCTCTTTGGTTTTTTCCGGTAGCTATTTTCTTTCTTTTTTTTAATTGCCAGAGGGTACTTCTCTTTGCCAGAGAGAGGTAAACAGAGAGAGGGAGAAAGCCTCAATAGGTCATGGTCAGACTGCATGACCCTTCTCTATTTTTCCATTCTGTCAGGATTTTGAAAATGTATCCACCCACACCCAGTGTGTTTTTCAAGCCACTAGGGCCTGGACATGAATCACTTGGGCAGCCACGTGGGATCTGGTTCCCACTAGACTGTAAGTCTGCCTCATCAGTAGCTATTTTCTATACTTCCATTATCTTAACTCTGAATTCAGTCTGAAAATACACACCGATTAATGTCTAATGCAATGCAGCTTATGATGTGGTTATAGGCTCCTTAGGGAACAGAATTAAACCATCAGACCCATTTTCTAAGTCCAGGGTGAAAGGTTAATGGATTTACTAAAATGCTAAACAAATTCAAAGTAGTATCCCTTAGAGGGAAAGATGAGGAAAAATATCAAATGCTTGTCTTGCAAATTTTTTCTCTATTCTGCCAATGTTCTATATAACGTCAAAAGAAGTGAAAAAAAAAATTAACTACTGAGGCTAAAAAATAAGTAACAATGAGTCCTTGGTAACAGTCTTTCACTAGGATTTCCTAGCAGATTAGAGTTTTACCTTGTTGCTTAGAAGTATGAAATAGGTCAATAATAAAAGTTATTTACATGTAGCAGATGGTGGAGATGAGACTGCAAGAAAAACTGGTATGATCTGCATATCACATCAATGATAAAGAATAATATTCAGAGTCTAGGACTTGAGCTACATTACTCATTACCTGGGCAACCCCCTTCTTTCCCCCTGAGAATTAAAAATATGATATTACAGTTAAACATAATTATATTCCTTCAAAAAATCTAAGCTCAATTACAGATGTATGGTAGGCTATATTATTATTTTAATATAGTCATTCTTCCTACCTCCATAGAAACAGCATCTTCTCTGTCTTGAGACTTTAGGCTTGCCATTGCAACTTGCTTTGACCAATAGCTTATTGACAGATATGACAGCAGCAGCAGAAACTTGAGATGTGCTTACATAGTTGTCTTCTTGTACCCTCGCCATTGCCATAAGAAATTTCCCTCTGCGTACCTGTTTGCCCTAGAATAAAAACCAGAGCCAAAGCTGTAGCTCAAAGCAGAGCCACTCAACTAAGTCCAACTCAGCTCAGTCAAATCTTGCCAACCAGAAGACCCATGAAACATAAGCCTTTATTGTTGAAAGGCACTGAGATGTTAGTTACGTAAGAATAGCTGACCAAACACCTAAGAATTAGATGGTGTACAGTGTAGAGTCTGAAGATGATGGATTTCCTTTTAACTCTGTTTCCTGCGCTGCTCTTTCTATTTTTAGCTCCTGAGCCTTAATTTTCAAAGGCTAAGGTGATTTACTCCAGCTTCCAGCAATTTCTCTAGTTCTGTCACTAAATTTTACTTAGTTGTCTTTGCTACTGATTGTATATTTATAGCTTAAAAGCTGTAACTTCGGTGTCACTGGTTGCTTAGCTTTTTCTGTTGAAAGAGTTCAGGAAGTGCCACCTCAAAATATGCCACTTTGGACTTGAAACTGAGAGCTCATGGGGAACAGTAAATGCAAGGAAGGGCTTTTTCTGAATGTAACTGCCTAAAAGCAGCTCGATTGTCATGAACCCCTTCTCCAGGATTCTAATCAACCAGGAAATATTAAATTGTGGAAATTGACACTAGGCCCATGCAGACTTTTTTTTTTTTTATAACTATTGCTTGTCCTTCTAAAAGCCCATTTGATATTTCCCAATAATCATTTACTTGACCCTAAGTTGCCTGCATCACCCTTCTCTCCCATAAAAAGAGGGTGTATGAGCTTCTAAATCTCACTGAGTTTGGAGTACTTGTTTTTCCTTCATAGATAACCCTGTACACATAATAAATTTGTATGCCTTGGACTTGAAACTGAGAGCTCATGGGGAACAGTAAATGCAAGGAAGGGCTTTTTCTGAATGTAACTGCCTAAAAGCAGCTCGATTGTCATGAACCCCTTCTCCAGGATTCTAATCAACCAGGAAATATTAAATTGTGGAAATTGACACTAGGCCCATGCAGACTTTTTTTTTTTTTATAAGCTATTGCTTGTCCTTCTAAAAGCCCATTTGATATTTCCCAATAATCATTTACTTGACCCTAAGTTGCCTGCATCACCCTTCTCTCCCATAAAAAGAGGGTGTATGAGCTTCTAAATCTCACTGAGTTTGGAGTACTTGTTTTTCCTTCATAGATAACCCTGTACACATAATAAATTTGTATGCCTTTTTGCTTGTAAATCTGCCTACTGTCAGTTTATTGCATAGACTCAATTACTGAACCCTCATAGGGAAGAGGAAGTCTTCTCTTTTCTACACTGCTATTGCCCAGAGCAGTCTTTGGAATCCCCAGGAATGTAAACGAACTTAAGGTATTTACAGATTTGGTGTCTGCATATTTTTGCTCTTCAGCTATACTTAGAGAAATACAGATCTGAGATCACTATCTATTGAGGATATTTTATCACTGTAAATCTTATTTACACTTATTTACATGTAACATTCAGAAAGTAACTATTTTTTAAATGATATGATCTGGGTAAAATTCCATAAAAATAAACCTGACAGGATATAACAACTGTTTTATTACATTAGAAGTTCACTTACATAGGTATGTATTGATAAAATGCCCATAAGGGAATGTAAGTCAGACTTTCACATTGCAAGGTTCTCAAACTTGGCATTATTAACATTTTGGGCTATAATTCTCTGTTATGGGAGCTGCCCCGAGCATTATGGGATGTTTAGCAGCAGCTCTGTCCTCTATGTAATAGATGTCGGTAGTATCACAGGTGCGACAACCAAAAATATCTCTAGATAGTTAGTTCCAAATGCCCTTAGGTAAAAGAAGTCCATTTGAGAACCACTGAATCAGAGGATACCATATTTTGATTTATCAGCTAAAGATTCCTAACTCAGAAATAGCTCCATTTTTTTTCTTTTCTTCTCCTCAATGATTTTTAAGTCTCCCTGATCTCTGTTCTCTCCCTCCTAACAGTAGTCATTCTTCACTCATATCCCAAATTTTAACAAAATGTTCTATCACAATAAAGCCAAATTATAAAGCAGTGGTAAATGTAAACGCAATATTTATGAAAATAAACTCTTAAATGGATACCGATGAACAGAGTGTCAATTATGCCAACTTTTAGGTTCCGCTATTACATATTGAATCCAAAATAGTATGCACTGAACCTGATCTGGACCTGCACATAGTCTTATTTCATAGATCTAAGCATCATAATGGTATGAATTAAAGAGATATTTTTCCTGTATCCCATTGCTCTCAATTGTGTAGAATCAGTAGAAAAAAAAAATCTCTACTGATTTGAACACATTTTGTACTCCCAAACAGCTAAAACTAGTCTGACGCTCATAATTAGACAGTATAAGATTTCTTGCATGCAAACACCATAATCATATTTTCTTTTCAACAAAAAACCATCTGTTTTCTAAAAGATGTACTCCCAGGCATGCGATATTTTGCTTAGATATTGTGGTGTTACTGTATTTTCTTTGCTGTATGAGCATAGTGTTACAAGTATAAAGCATATAGACCATGTGTTGCAATAGGGTTAGCTCCTTTTCTGATGTTAGTTTTGATGCAGCATGTCAATATTTTATACATAGAGAATGTAGTAGTAACTAACATTTTATTGTAGAGCCAACTTTACTGGCGGATGGTGAATACCCTTTACCAACAAAGTTCAAGCACAGGTTACCAAGTCAAGGATATTTGCTTAGAGAGGGTGGTTGGCTGATCAAATCTCCATGTTCCCTCTGAGTTTAATATTGTATCAATTTTATTTTTAAGATTTATTTTGAATCAATTAACCTTCAAACTATTCTTGAAAAGTAAGTGTTCTGGGAACCAGCAGTTAGCGTAATGGCTATGTTGCTGGACTCCCACGTAGTCGACCGCGGTTCACGTCCCGGACCCGGTGGCTTAAAACTCACGCCGGGCGCGTGTGCGTGCATGCCCAAGATTCCAAGAGGAGAATGGAGGAGAAGGGATTGCGGCGTGACCATCCCCCCTGGGGGGTG
>NW_006206301.1:2229226-2287375 GCF_000334495.1 Tupaia belangeri chinensis | reverse complement strand
GCCCAAGATCCTGAGAGGAGAATGGAGGAGAAGGGATTGCGGCGTGACCATCGCCCCTGGGGGGTGATTTCTTGCTTTCTGTCTCTATGTCTCTCTGTCTGTCTGGCGAGCACACGCGCCCTGTAGCGAAAATCTCTCCAAAAAAAAAAAAAGTAAGTGTTCTGAAAGTTAATAATCTCATACATTATTACATACATTATCTTATTTTATCCTCCATAAAATGGGTACCATCAAGCCCCTTCTACAGTTGGAGAAAATGAGGCTGAAAAAGAGAAAGTCACTCCTTCCAACTAAGTGTTAGACTGAGATGTAAGCGTGGGTCCAACTACTCAGTTTTTACCCTGAAGAGGCAGACTAGAGCACGGAGCACCTGATGAGTTTTTACCCAAATTATAATAAACTAGTCACAGAGTTTTTCCATACACAGCAAACCCTTCTTCTATTTGTGTTAGAACACTATGCCTTGAAATTCTATATAAACATAAAATCGATTAGGCCATGCAGAGAACCATATTAATAAAATAAATATAAATAAAATCGTAATGTTATAAATAAAAATATACTGTTTAATAAATAAAATCATACTGTTTTAATGTTATCTCTTTTCAAACTGCATGCACCAATTTAGGGAAACTGTGTGAGTGTGTATGTGTCTGTGTGCACTTGTATATAATTTGTAAGAAGAACTTTTTAAGCTCTAGGTTTTGTATTTACGTTACTCTTTTCTATACCTTCAGGATGGTTTGTAGAGAAACACAATGGAAAATAGATCAAGAATCTTGCTTACAGTATAACTATTTTCCTGGTGGAAGTAAAAAAAAAAAAAACCCAAACCTGTAAAATGAGATGGTTTGTTGCAGTGCGTATGTTATTTCCTAGCAAGACGAAGAAACATGATACTAAATGCATGCACCAGAAATGCTATTTCTGTATAAAAATAATGAAATGTCAGGATAAAGAAGAAGCCCATACATCACTGTAATTCACTTGTGCTTTTGTTTATTACATAAAACGCATTTAGCTATGGATTTGAGATCTTTTCTCCTATTAAATCTATAGCTGACTAAATTGACACAATTTCATCCTCACATAAAAAAAGAGCCATCCTATCTAAATTACATGATTTAGTTTTAGCCATTACTTGACCTTTTCTTAGCTCATGTTTCTTATTTACAGAGGCAAGCTTTGAAGGCTGACTTGACTTACAAAAGTGGGAAAATACTAGTGCAAACAAAATAAAGCCAAACAATCACTTCAGAGCAACTTCATTGTATTTATAGCCAGTCTTGTTCCATGGAGAGGATTTGCAAAATAATGCATAATGATAGAAGTTAATGATGGCAATACATAGAGATGAAAAAGTCTCAAAATGGATGAATAAAGAAGACTTAATGTTGAGCAAAGTGAACCAGACTTTAAAAGATACACATTGTATATCCCCACTCAATTTGTACTGGGTGCTACAGCAGATGTTGACAGACTTGAAAATGTGATAGCAGAGAGGATAAGTGTAAATACTAGAGACTGTAAGAGTGGATGGTAGAGAGAGAGCGGGTTGCCTGACTTCTGAGCAGTTACTCTATATTCCCAAGCAACAAAAGAGTTAAAAATGGGTGATTTTGAGAAAGGCAAGAGGATTTTTGTTCAGAAGCGTGCCCAGTGCCACACCATGGAAAAGGGAGGCAAGCACAAGACTGGCCCAAATCTCCATGATCTATTTGGGTGGAAGACCATTCAGACCCCTGGATTCTCTTACACAGATGCCAACAAGAACAAAAGCATTACCTGGGGAGAAGATACACTGATAGAGTATTTGGAAAATCCCAAGAAGCAAATCCCTGGAACAAAAATGATCTTCGCTGGCATTAAAAAGAAGTCTGAAAGAGCAGAGTTGATAGCTTATCCTAAAAAAACTACTAATGAGTAATAGGTGGCCACTGCCTTAATTACGACAAAACAGAAATGTCTCACCTTTTTTATGTGTACCATATTTTAATTGATCTCCTATACCAGAATTCAGATCATAAATGACTGACAGGATATCTTTGTTGGACAATCCTGATTTAAGTAAGATTGGTTTGTGGTTAAATTAATATATATATATTTTTAATTTTGATAGTAGTTTTTGTTCAGTAAGTGCTATCACTATTTGCCCTTTCTAAAGATATAATTGGGGGGACCACCAGTTAGCGTAATGGCTATGTCGCTAGACTCCCACATAGTTGACCGTGGTTCACGTCCCAGACCCAGTGGCTTAAAACTCACACCAGGTGCGTGTGCATGCATGCCAAGATCCCGAGAGGAGAATGGAGGAGAAGGGATTGTGGCGTGGCCATCCCCCTTGGGGGGTGATTTCTCGCTTTCTGTCTCTCTATCTCTCCCTGTGTGTCTGGCGAGCGCACTCACCCTATAGCAAAAACCTCTCAAAAAATAAAAAATTAAGATATAATTGGTAATTCATTAGTGATGCTCATCTTTCTACAAAGACGGTGAATGCCATCTCAAACCCTACTGGAGATTGCTTTCATTTAGGCTTATCTGTAACTGGTTATATGAATATATAAATGCTGGCGAGATCCCTTCACTTCTCAAAACTAAGCAGACTCACCTGTGTTTTAATTTGTGTTTATTAACCTATTAAGGCAAAAGTCTGAAGATAAGGTAATGAATGATGTCTACTTTGTATATTTGGTCATAACTCTGCCAATTTAATTAGAATTCCCTGTATCCAAAACACTGCCTTTTAGTTATTGAAAGACATTTTAGTGTGGTTTATGTGTACTATCAAATAAAGAATATGTAACACTTAAAAAAAAAAAGAATGGATGGTAGAGAATGGGTAGCGGAGCGTGGGTATGAGCTACAAGGGAAGGAAATGTTTGATAGATGGAAAATGTTAAAAAAAAAGAATAGAACATGTTATGAAATTAACTAAATACTATTGTGTGACAGGTTATTTCACAAAATGGTTTAATTATATACGTTCATTAGGATTAAAGTATGTGTGATGTCATTTCTCTTCATCTGAACAATTTCAAGCGAATTATTGATTTGTCATTTATTTTCATTTGTATCCTTGATTATATCTTTCTTTGAGAGAGAAAGATTTTTGACATAAGGCATGTGCATTTGCCAGAGAGACAGAAAGTGAGAAATTGCTCTCCAGGGGGGTGGGCACACCACGATCCCTTCTCTCCATTTTCTTTTGGGGATCCTGGGCATGCACGCACACACACACGCACCCAGTGTGAGTCTCAAACCACTGGGTTCAGGACTCGGACCATGATCAAACATGTGGGAGTCCAGTGACTCCGTCACCATGCCACCTGCTGGCCCCTTCATGATTATATCTTTTTTTTTTTGGAGAGGGTTTTGCCATAGGGCATGTGCGCTCGCCAGGCAGACAGAGAGAGACAGAGAGACAGAAAACGAGAAATCACCCCTCAGGGGGGATGGCCACGCCGCAATCCCTTCTCTTCCATTCTCCTCTTGGGATCTTGGGCACACACACACACGCGCCCAGTGTGAGTTTTAAGCCACCGGGTCTGGGACTCGAACTGCAGTCAACTACATGGGAGTCCAGTGACATAGCCATTATGCTAACTGCTGGTTCCCTTCATGATTATATATTGACAGAAAAAAAAATGTCAGAGATATAGAAAATAAGAGAGAAAACTTTATAATATGATTTACTTGAAAAGTTAAACTGAATGACCAGTTACTTCCTATAACTCATGCTTTTAAACAAAGTAACTCCAGATAAATATGCTCTACTGGTTTAACTTTACTAGGTCATTTCTGCTTATAGCCCACTCTTAACCTGTTTCATGTAAAGTAAAATTAAAGTAATAGTAGGTGCTACTTGTGAGGCATCTCCTCCATGGTACCCAAAAGATGACACATTAAATTTGGTCACATTCTGGGCCATCTTGGTGGTGCAGCAGTAACACACTGCTCAAGTGATGCTGAATCCATGGATTATTGTGGGATCAGTTCCCCACCTGATCTGTGTAGATCAAAAGCCTGAGCCCGTCATCCTGGCTGGTTAGAAAGGTTGGGGACTCGGAGTGAGACATGGCATGGACTCTGATGAGGGTACTTGTCTTTGTCTGTCCCTCACTCTCCTCAAAGAAATAAACTTAAAAATTATTTTGACTATACATCCTCATCTTCTGAACAATAAAAAAGAAAGTGAAATGCTTTATATCAAAATGAGTCTATGGGAAGATGAATATTTTTTAATCTTTGTTATCTGTGTGTTTGTGTGCACATGTGTGTGTATGTGTGTGTGTGTGTGCATGTCTTCTATATGAAACAATCTTTAGACACCCTCAATCCCAATACCAAAGTTTATAAACATAAAACCCTGCGAGGAGAGTGGAAAGAGGTTTTATTAGTCAAGTTGTCTCTCTCCTAAAACTTGTGTATTTGAGTCCTAAACCTAGTACTTCGATCTTATTTAGAATAGGATAGCCACAGGAGCAATCAAGGTAAAATTAAGTCATTAAGGTGTAGCTTAATTTGAGGGCTGTCATTATAAGAAGAGAGTATCAGGACCAGCTCCATGGCCTGCTAGTTAAGGTAGCTGTTTCCTACATGGAGGGCTGCATGGTTCAAGTTCCAGACCCGGCAGCTTGAGAAAAAAACAGTGTATGTGTGTGCATGCCCAAAATCTCAAAAGGAGGGAGAGATAGAAGAGAAGGAATTGTAGCATGGATATTTTCCATAGGGGTACTTTCCCCTCTCCTTCTCTCTCTGAAAAGAACATGCACTCCCTAGCCAGAAAAGAAAAAGATTATTAGATCATGGAATGGTCCAAAGGGAAGATAATGAGAAGACACAGAGAGGTTGTCTATAATATTGTCGACAAACCAGAGACATCTGAAAAAAATCATTCATTCCCTCATGGCCTTCAAAAAGAACACAAACCCTGAAAAATAAAAAACTTTGATCTTCAATTTTCAACCTCTGGAATTGTGGGAAAATTAATCTTTATTACTTAAGCCACCCAGATTGTAGGCATTTCATCATGGCAGCCCAAGGAAACTAATACTGAAGTCCTAGGGAGGGGTGTGTGTGTGTGTATGTGTTTAACTTACAGAAGCTGGATAGCTGGATATTCTTTGAGAATGTCTGAACTCATTGAGATAACACATGCTATTCTTGGTACTTATATGTGGCAAACTATTAATATTATGTATATGCACTGAGGTCTGATACCAATATTTAGTTCCAACTCATTGATTAATGGATAGTGGCTGTTAACCAATGTTTCTGAGAGAATATATTCTGGCCCAGTATTAATGATAAAATTTATACCATTATCATAACCTATGATAATATTTTATTGGTGTTGTACTCTGTGCCTGTTACCAGTCTAAGCACTGGATCCATGTTAAATTATTTAATACTCAAATTTACACACATGCTACTATTACATCCATATCTTGCTGTTTTATATAACACCTCTTTTTTCTTCAGACCTTTACTACCAACTATAGAGAGTTCTAGTCTTCCATTACGTATTTGCCTGAAGAACAAGATTTTTTTTTTTTTTTTGGAGAGGTTTTTGCTATAGGGCGCATGCGCTCGCCAGACAGACAGAGAGAGACACAGAGACAGAAAGCTAGAAATCATCCCCCAGGGGGGATGGCCACGCCACAATCCCTTCTCCTGCATTCTCCTCTTGAGATCTTGGGCACGCACGCGCACACACCCGGCGTGAGTTTTAAGTCACCAGGTTCGGGACCCAAACTGCGGTCGACTATGTGCGAGTCCAGCGACATAGCCATTACGCTAACTGCTGTTCCCAAAGAACAAGATTTTAAGAACCAGTTTTTGGTGGGGCCATCAATAGTGTGCGGTTAAGGTAGCTGGATCCTACATTGTCAATTACACAGTTCAAGCCCTGGACCCAGCAACTTGAAAAGCATGCTGGGTGCATGTGCATGCATGCCCAAAATGCCAAGAGGAGAAGGATTGCAGCACCCACAGTGGGTGCTTTCTCACTGCTCTCTCTCTCTCTTTCTCTGGTGAGCACAGAGCAAATAAATGAAAAACTAAAAGTGGAAAATAAATTAAAAAAAAATACCTGGTAGCTCCTTTTCTTGGAAGCTTTTTATTCTTTCAATTTATTCTGCAAAATGCTGGATATTAACATTACAAGATAATGAAAGTTTTGCATGATAATGCAGCCTCTCATCATCCTGAGGATAATTATTTCAGAATCATTTTGACTCCTTTAAAATTCTGGTTCTGAGGCCTTATTTCAGACCTAGTAAATCAGTTTCTGAATGCAAGGCCCTGAAAAATTTGTTCATAAATAACTTTGTACAATTCTTCCATACATTTACATTTGAGAACTATGACCTACTTGACAATGCCATCTGTGTTCTCACTATATATTAGTGTAATTAATTCATTAACGGAGATCTTTTTACTTATTATACAGGGAGGGGGCTTTAAAATGGTAACAGGATAAACATAAATTTACAATGAAAGTTTGAGAATCAGTATGACTTGAAAGCAGATTACATGCACACTGTTAGAAGACAAGGAAAGCAAGCATTAATACTCAGCAAATGAGCCTGAAAACATCACTAATCCATCTGCTTTACATTAAATGTCTCATTAAGAAGTACCATTTTGGCATACAATTACTAGCCCTGTGGATTTCACCAATTATTTCATAATACTGCAATCTAAGTTACAAATTCCAGAGCATATATTGATAATGAAATCTAATGGACTGGAAAGAAGAAAAATTTATTATAAAAGATACATTATTCTTATTATTTCAAAATTTTTCATTGATTTAATTTCTGGGGAGTCAATAGTTTCATAGAAAAGTCTAAATATTTCTAAGTTCCTGACTATAATAAGAAGAGGTGTGCTGAGGTAGCCAACGTCCAAGATGGAGCCCAGTGATCTTTGCCCTTGTGTTGTCCCCCATATTTAATGGTTCTGACATGTCTAATCAGCAGGATATTACAAAAATACTGGAGTAATAGGCCCAGCCACTTTGACAAGGTGGTAAAGCTAGCATCCGACCGTACTAAAAGTCATATGGCTGACTACAGTCCAAATCTGGGTCGATCTGTAAAAACACTCCATATGCATTCATGGACACTCGGGATTCTGAGAAACTGAAGGGCTAGGGGACACGATCATGGAATAACAAGACTCTGCTAAGAATGTATGATCTCTCTCTGTTTCTCTTTCTCTCCTTCCCTCTCTCTTTTGTGCACATGCACACACTTTTCTTCCATAAAAAGAAAGAAAAAATGGTAGAGTAGGATGTCTGAGGCTTGGTTATAAAAGATGTTGTGGTTTTTCTCTTATGTTCTCTCTTGTCTTTATTACTTTAGGGAGGCCCACTGCTGTATTGCAGGGGCACTTAATTAGCCTATGAAAAACCCACACGGAGAAGAACTGTCTTCTGCCAAAAGCCAGCACCAACTTACTCTTCATGTGAGTGAGGCATTTTGAAAGTAAATCCTCTAGCCCTAGACAGTCTTTCCAGTAACTACAGCCTCAGCTGTCATCTTGATTGCAAGATACCCTAAACCAGAACCATGCAGCTAAGTCACTCCTGAAATCCTAACCCACAGAAACTGTGTGATATAGTAAATGTTTATTTCTGCTTTTGAAGAATGTGTTACGTAGTAATAGATATCAATGAATACAGACATAAATGCAGTCATCTCAGGGATGCTTGGAAAATTCTGGAACTGCTCTTGACACTGTTATTTATGGCTCCTCACTTAGCCCTCCAAATCCAGGCTCTGTTTTCACTTTCCACAATTTTTTCTGATAGCTCCTTTTCAGCCCCCTTTGCTTTCTTCTTTCTCCTCTTATTTTTCTACTTTAGTTTATTACAGGGTACATGTGCTCACCAGACAGAAACACAGAGAGAGAGAGAGAGAGAAAGGAAGTGAAAGAAAAAAAGAGAGAGAAAGAGGGAAAGCAAGAAATCACCTAGCAGGAGTATGGCACACGGTAATCCCTTCTCCTTCATTTTCCTCTTGTTATTTTGGGCACACACACACATGTGCCCAGCATGTTTTTCAAGCTGCCAAGTCTAGGACTTGAACCACTCAGTCGATCATGTAGGATCAAGTCACCTTAACCTCCACACTCTCCCCCTATTTTTTATGCACAGTCTTTTCCCTGAAATCTACTTTTTATCCTCTTTGATTCACTCATCCCACTTCAAATTATCATCTTTAGGATAGTTTTCAAATCTTTTCCTCCAGCCCTAAATGTCTCTCCTAGGCCACAATTCACAATGGCACATAAACATTTTCGCTTAGATATTCAAAGTCAGCATATCTGTGACTAGATTTGTCTTCTTGACTTGTAGTTCTCTTCTGACTTCACATTTACTAGCAGGCTCATTTTTGTCCTCATTGATTAAGTTATCAAGTTAATTCTCTAACTCTTCACTCATTTTTCCCTTGAGTTAAAATGTTATGATTTTGTGCTTCATCATTTAAAAATTTCCTGCTTCTTTCATTCCTATTAGATCCTTGCAAGGTGATAATTATAATAACCCCATAGGCGATAATTACAGTAACTACTGTACCTACTCTTCTTAACTTCTGGTATAGCTTCACTTCCATCTATTATAAACCAACTTCCAAATTCATCTTTCTAGACACCACCATACCCATTCGTTTTTCACTCAGAACCTTTCTATGGAGTTTTCTTACCCTTAATTTTACCTTCCCAATGCCTGCTCTATGTTCGACATTATTTTAATTCTTCTCAACTGAGCTGAAATTTTACTGCCATTCTAACATGACAAAGCTCCTCCTCCACATCCCTCGCCCAGTCCATTCTACACTCATTAATGACCTCCTTAGTCTCTTCACATATTCATAATGTCCAAATCTAGTTATGTTTCACAATCAGATTCTAATTTCATGCTTTTAACAGATTTTCCTAGCTCTCTCTGGTTCACAAAATATGGATGTGTACTCAAAAGCTCAATGACTAGAAAGGCACATAGACTGGAATTACAATACTGTAAATTTCTCAGAACCTACTGCTGCACTTGCTACTGCTGCATGTATTTAGGGATAAATAACCTACCAGTACATCTTTGTACTTCTTTGGAGAGAGATTTTTGATTTAGGGTGTGTGCACCCCCCAGAGAGACAGAAAGCAAGAAATCACTCCCCAGGGGGATGACCACGCCGCAATCCCTTCTCCTCCATTCTCTTCTTAGAATCTTAGCCACACCACATGCTTCAGGTGTAGTTTTAAGCCACCAGGTCAGGGACTCAAACTGCAGCCAACTATGTGGGAGTCCATCTGCTGGTCTCTGTCTTTGTACTTTCAACCAATTATGATTTAGTTTGACAGGAACCAGTTGACATAAAGACAGTGCTGGAATCTTCTGGAAATTCCATATTTCCATCTGGAGTTATGATGGATGGCTGGTCATTAATGAGCCAGGTCTCAGTCTAGCCACAGTGGTACAGCTATAGCACAATGCTCTGCAGTGCTGGAAGTCACATAGTTGGGGTTCAATTCTCTTCCGGACCTGTGTGAATGTGTGCATGCATACCTTAGATCCTGGCTAGCCAGGAGGACTTGGGGAACAATTGCAGAGCGAGATCCTATTGATCCTCGCTTTCTCTTTCTCTCCCTATTTTTCTCTCATAAAAGAAAGAAAAAGAAAAGAAAAAAGCTTAATTTTAAAAGTTCTAACCAAATCATGCCCAGATAATTACATCAGAGTAAATCTGGTATAATTTAGAATAGCAGGTAATGATGTTTTTTAAAAGAAATCTCTTATACTAAGGACCCTTGGGCCTAAGGACCAAGCCCACAAAATGGCATTCTTTCTTTTCCACCCCATGGGGCATGTTCACTAGCCAGAGAGAGAGAGAGAGAGAGAGGAAGTGAGGAATCACCCCCAGGAAGATCCTTGTGCTCCAATTCCTTCTCCTTCATTGTCTTCCTGGGATTTAGGGCACAGATGCACACACACTTTGAATGATTTTCAAGCCACTAGTTATGGGACTTCAACCACGGTCTGCCATGTGGGAATCCAGTGCCTCAATCACCATGCCACCTGATTGCCCCAGTCTTTTTATAATAAGAGCAACATAGCACATCTGGCAAAGCCCAAAGAAAACTACATAAAGTCATTTATAAATTACCCAACTCCAAAACACTGACAAAAACATCACGGAATTTTTCATGTTTTTGAGTTTCTTCTCTCTCATCAAATTGCCTGCTTCTGAAAGTCAGAAACTAGGTTCAATAATTCATTCAATAAATATGAATTGAGTATCAGTTCATAAAGGAGCCAATGAAAAATTTGAAGCAAGAATGTATGAAGCAGTCAGAGTTCTGAGTTGCAAACCACAAAAACCAACTCTGATGAAATTAAGGAGAAGAGAAAAGCAATGTATTCACTGGGGGATATGCAGAATATTTAGAAGTCTGGAGAATCAGGTTTAGAAAATAGCCAGGAGCAGGTGCTGGATGGTGGCCCAGTGGTAACTCAATGCTCTGCCAGGCTGACCAACATGGGAAGGTTTCAGATTTGCATCTAGAGATCTGCCTGAACGCATTGAGTGTACACATGCCCATGGTCTAGGGTTGCCTGAAGCTAGATACAGATCATGGGATAGGGACCTGTTGGTCATGTCTGTCTCTATGTATGTCTCTCTCTCTCTTTCTCTCACTCAAGGAAGAAAGAAAGAAAATGTTAAAACACTTTTAAAAAGGGCTGGCAAGTGGTTGAGGGCACCACATGGATAACCCTGGTTAAAGCCCCAGAACTGGAGGCTTGCTTTCTCATTTTTCCTCTCTCTCTCTCTCTCTGTCCCTTTCTGGTCAAATCAAAATAAATGAATAAATAGTAAAGTTAAAATAAAATAATTATTTTAAAAAAACATTTCAGAAAAGAAGACAAGAATAGTCAAGAATAAAAGGCCACAGGACCATAACATAGAACTGCTTGGGTGAGAACAATGATGCCCTACATCTGACCAAGGGGCACAGCAACAACTACCACTGCCTCTAGAATGGACTCTGGAGACCAATCCTGGCACTGTTGCCTGGAAGAGTGGGTGTTGCTGCCACATTTTGCCCGGATTTAAATTTTGTAGCAGGTGTGTCTGATTGGACTAGCCTGGGTCATGGCTATGCACTCCAGCTACAGAGGCTGAGGAAACAGTGGCAACATCTTTTTAGATTCAGCAAAGAGGTAAAATAGGCCAAATATGAAACTTAGCAACAGATACCAGCAAAAGTATTTTTTTCAAGCAAAGACGTATGTCCACTACAATGCATTATGGCCATTTTGTACTTTAGAAAGGCCATCCTAACACCCATAATGAGAATAACTACAGAAGCCAAATTGACATTTTAGTTTAAATCAGTATATAAACCTTAAGACACTAAGGGCATAGGGAGGAAACAATGAGTTTGAGAGAAAGTGAGATCATAGAATTGACAGGATCTGGAAGCCAGCTGGACTTGATAGGTAGGCAAGGGGTGTCTGTAATTGCTTTCAGATTTCTGACCTGGAAGATCATGAGAATTAGAACAGAAAATCCAGCAAATATAGGAAAGAAGAAGATATATGAAAAATAAATTATTTACGGTAGCTTAAATATGGCCATACATTCTTGGCAGTTTTTCTTAGCAAAAGTGTGGAATCTATTCCTCCACTCCTTTGACTATAGCAGCTCTTAGGATTTGCTTTGATCAATAGAATATGGTAGAAGTATCATGTGACTGGCAAAACTCAGCCACAAGTGGTCCTGCAGTTCCCCTTCTTATCTTCTTTGAACATTGTCATCACCATGTGAGGAAGCCCCGGCCCCCTTCCTGGCAGGCTAGAGACCACATGGAGAATAAGAGGCTCAGCTGTTCTAGCCTTCTGAGCTGAGAACCAGATTTGGGGGGTCATTCAGGACCAGCCAACATACCAACTAACTACAGTCACCTCAGAGAACCCCAGCAAGATCAGCAGGAGAACCATTGATCTGAGTCCCACCCGAATTCCAAAATCATGAGCAAAGAAATGATTATTGTTTTAAGACACTACATTTGAAAATGGCTTATTGCACAGCAATAATGAACTCTATGTGGCCAATGGAATATTCAGGAGAAATGTCCACTTGGGAGTTGTCTGGGGCAAGTGAGAAAGATAATATGACCATCAGAATGATCAATGTCACAGACTTGCATGAGATCATTCAACATGAGGTCATATCATTTCAGGCATGGGCAAAGGTGATCATTTAAACCAACACTTAAGAAGTGAGTACAGCAAAGAAATGAATGAAGGAAATTATTAAGGACAAGCCAGGAATGACTGAAGCAAAACCATTAGATTAAACAACTAAAAAGTCATAGGTGACCTTGGTGAAAACAATTTGTGTTTTCTGAAGAGCCTGTGCAGAAGCCAGATACGATAAGTTGAGATAGGTTTAGAAAGTAAAGAAAAAGAAACAATAAGTGCAGATATTTCTTTGAAAATGTTTTTGTATGACTAAAAGCAAAGATAGAGTAGAAGTTGAGGGTATTTTTTACAAAAGATAAAAAAGACATAGCACGCTTGTAAAGTGACAAGAAACTTAAAAGAGATGTTTAAATGATTCAGAGATCTCAGTGATGATAAATGATTCCTGAGGAAGTAAGGGAAAGGATTAGACACAGGGCAAAGGTACCAGACTTTTTCAGGAAGAAGTGCTGTGTGTCACCTGACCCTGGACTGAAGAGTAGAAGCACAACAGATTCTGTGGGGATGGGCTAATGTTTGGAGATGAGAAGGCACAATTTATAGTAAATTGTCAGGGGGGAGCAGAAAAGGAAGTCAATTTCTGTCCAGGAACCTCCATTTTTGGTATAAAGTTAAAGATGATTTACCTGCCACGAGTGTCGATTTATGAAGGGCTAAAAACTCTGAGGAGAGCAGTAAAGATATGAACAGAGAATGGGAACGTGTCTGTGGTAGTTTAAATATGACCTCAAGTTCTTTGCAATTCTCTGCAAGAACTAAAGCCTATAGCCCAGTCGTAGAGCACGGCTGCACGACACCAGAGCCATGTGGGAATGCCCAGGATTTGTATCCTGGAATAGCCTGACCATGCTGGACATGCTCATGGGCACTCCCATGGTCCTGGCTGACCCGAAGGGTGAGGGAAGAATGGCAGCATCTTATCTTGTCTCTGCCACTCTCTCTCTCTCTCTCTCTCTCTCTCTCTCTCTCTCAAAACACAAATAAAATTTCTGTCCAGGAACCTCCATTTTTGGTATAAAGTTAAAGATGATTTACCTGCCACGAGTGTCGATTTATGAAGGGCTAAAAACTCTGAGGAGAGCAGTAAAGATATGAACAGAGAATGGGAACGTGTCTGTGGTAGTTTAAATATGACCTCAAGTTCTTTGCAATTCTCTGCAAGAACTAAAGCCTATAGCCCAGTCGTAGAGCACGGCTGCACGACACCAGAGCCATGTGGGAATGCCCAGGATTTGTATCCTGGAATAGCCTGACCATGCTGGACATGCTCATGGGCACTCCCATGGTCCTGGCTGACCCGAAGGGTGAGGGAAGAAGTGCAGCCTCTTCTCTTGTCTCTGCCACTCTCTCTCTCTCTCTCTCTCTCTCTCTCTCTCTCAAGAAACAAATAAATTAGCATTTATAAAAAAAAAAAACTAAAGTCTATTTCCAGAACTCTTGAAATGAAGTTAGTATTGACTAACATCATGATTTGCTTTGACCATAGAATGTGGCAGAATGTGATTGGTTAGCCCAAGAGACCTGGGTTCAAGTTCTGCCACTTCCATTTATCAGCTGGGTGACCTATGGGTCATGTATTCACTTAGTCAGCACCCTTTGGTGTATAACACTCTTTTATGTGCTGGGTAGTGTGCAAAGTATCAGCT
Source organism: Tupaia belangeri chinensis (assembly GCF_000334495.1). Classification (NCBI taxonomy): domain Eukaryota; kingdom Metazoa; phylum Chordata; class Mammalia; order Scandentia; family Tupaiidae; genus Tupaia; species Tupaia belangeri. The sequence continues at coordinate 2,273,461 of NW_006206301.1, read as the reverse complement.
ATTTAACAGTGAAAGGAAAAAGATATCAGTATGATCACTACTTTCATGTAGTGAATAGTTCTTGGAAATCACTTACTCAATTGGTGTGTCTGAAAAAAGTGTGCAAAAATATTGTAGCAAATATCTCAACAATAGCTAGCACTTAATTAGTGTAACTCTGTGTATGATGCCTTCCTTCTTAGCCCTTAACTCTGTTATTTCTTAGCAGTACTGAGGATAGGTATTATTATTTCCCCAATTATATAGATGATAAAACAGATACCGAAAGGTTGAAAAACTTGTCCAAAGACATGCAGCCAATAAGTCAGGAGTTAGAATTCCAATACAGATGCTCCTGGACCTTGTGATTAAGCTATTGCAAGTCAAAAAATATCTTCAGTTGAAAATGCATTTAATAGCATATAAAAAGTTGAAAAATTTAAGTTGAATCATTATGTCAGGGACCATATGTATATGCAAAATAATTCCAGAGTCACTCTTCTTTTTTTAATTTTGCCAGAGGAGGGCATGTGCACTTATGAAAGAGAGACAGAGAAAATAAGAGAGGGGAAGTGAGAAAGTGCCCCTATTCTATCCCCTGCCAAGGGCTGTGGTCATGCTACAATCCCTTCTCCTCCTTTTCTCCCTTCTTTCAGGATTTGGCCACATACACACAGGTGCTCAGTGTGATTTTTAAGCCACAAAGTCCAAGATTTTAACTATGTAGTCAGCCATGGGGAATCCAGCTGCCTTAACCACTGCACCAAGGGTCAACCCAGTGGTTAATACTACGACTATTTCTACTGCTCAATTGGGACTAGAAATCTTAGTCTGTGATGGTACCAAGCCTCACTGGCTGTGTAATACTGTTTTATTATTTTTATCATTACTCACCAAGAGAAAAGAAGATGTATATTTGAATCTATCTGGAATTTGACTTTTCTCTGGCCGATATAGTAGAAGTTGTAGAATTTGTGTATTATCAAGAGAGTATTAAAATAAATAGTATCTATGTGCTTAGGCTGGATACAGAAGGAAATTGAGCCGAGAAGAAGGTGATAAACTGGGAGAAAAATTAATGAACAAAGAGGATATAATCTCAACTAGGTGCAAGAATATGGGAGGGGTCTTCAAAAAGTTCACAGAAAATACATCATATTAAAAATGGATTTTGAATGTTTTTTGAACCCAAATAAATTCGTAGTTTAATTACATTTTTTTCATTAACTATTTAAAGTCCCCACATGCTGTAGTGAGATAGAAAAAGTGGAAGAACAGAAAAGACAAGAGGTTGTTGTGCAAAAGTGTATAATCTTTATTATATACTAAGGGTGTGGTCTATGCACCTAGTACTCATGTAATAAAAATATGAGCATGAAAAGGAATCTTGCTAAGAAAATGCTTTTGCTATTACACAAAGCCTATTTTTTGGGGGGTAGAATCAAACATTTGTTTCTGGTATTAATGAGGGAATTCATCATTGCTAATAGAGAAACTTGGGATTTCCTTTTGAAACACACTGACATGAAGTCAGCATTTCTCCTTTTTCTTTTTTGAAGATTATCTACAAAGCAACAAGGAGTGTGAAAGAAAGGAAAACAAAACACCTTAAAACTCTGTTTTTAGTGCCATTTCTAGTGAAAGTACGACACAACTAAAACTCCAGACTCCAGAGACATGGAAAGACCTCCATAAATACAGAGATTGCAGAAGCAGCAGATATATAATGCTCTGCAGAAATAACTCAATAGTGGCAAATTTCAGGAAGAAATAGCAAAATACATTTCTTGAAGGTGAAAGTTGTGGGGAGAAGAAGATATCAAACCCAAACCCTTTGCCATAATGAGAATGGGGCAACCAAACAGTGCTATGAAGTTCCTGGACCTGCTTTTATTCTAAGAAGAGCAGAAAGTGGGAGAGAGAGACAGAGAGACATAAAGCAAGAAATCACCCCCGGGGTGGATGGATTGCCACACCACAATCCCTTCTCCTCCACTCTCTTCTCAGGATCTTGGGCAAGCACGCACATGCACCTGGCAAGAGTTTAAGCCACTGGGTCCGGGACTCGAACCACGGTCAACTACATGGGAGGCCAGTAACATAGCCATTACACTAACTGCTGGTCCCAGGGATATATCTTCTCTCTTAGCATGAAACATCCAGTGATTATCCACATGTGCCTCGCCTGGTACCAAATACTCCTTGAGAAGCAGGGAATCAGAAGTACCACCTCTTAGGAGCCAGGACTGTGACTACTGGGAAGCTGAAAAGATGAAGCAACTATTATCGATTATTATCGATTACAGCTAAGGCAGATAGGCAGATTGATGCTACTCTGCCTTCACAAATCACAACGGTCAGAAGTCAAACAGACAATAGTCGGGGGATTAAGTGGTAGATGAGAAAAATCAATGGCAGAAAGACTAAGTAGAAATATTATAGTGACTCATGGAAGACCAGAACAAATTGACAAAAAAAAGAAAGAAAAGGAGTGGACGTTGGTGCAGTGGTAAAATGTGACACCCTGCAAGGCTGACCCATGTGGGAAAGTTGCAGGTTTATGTTCAGAGATCTCCCTTGGTATGTCAGTCACACATGTACCCATGATCTAGGGCTAGCGGGAGCTTTGGTTAGACTGAGGCATAAGGACCCTATTGGGAGCACACACACACACACTCTCTCTCTCTCTCTCTCTCTCTGGTTCTTTCTCTCTCTCTGTCTCTCCTATACATGAAAGAAACTAGTAAACTTAAAAAAAAAAAAACTTTTAAAGAGGAAACTATCAGTAAAGAAATCATCAGGGGACCAGCAGTTAGCATAATGGCTATGTCGCTGGACTCCCACGTAGTCGACCGTGGTTCGAGTCCTGGACCAGGTGGCTTAAACTCACACTGGGCACATGTGCATGTGTGCCCAAGATCCCAAGAGGAGAATGGAGGAGAAGGGATTGTGGCATGGCCATCACCCTGGGGGGGTGATTTCTCGCTTTCTATCTCTCTGTCTCTCTCTGTCTGTCTGGCGAGCACGCACACCCTATAGCAAAAACCTCTTCAAAAAAAAAAAAAACAAAAAACGAAATCATCAGAAAATATGATGGGTTATTATACAGTTAAGATAATTCCAATAATTAAGTAGAAATTTGAAAGTATTTACAAAATGATTACAAGTAAAATACATCATAATAACTGCACATTTAATATTATTGTTTCTAATAAAAAAAGAGTGAATGATGTCTTGAGGCCATCAATGATGGCTAGGGGTTGTGGGAGGAGGGATGATAGGCAGAGCACAGAGGAATTTTAGGGCAGTGAAACCACCGTATGTGATAACTACAATACCTGCCAGTACACATTTGTCCAAGTGATAGAATAAACAGCACAAAGAGTGACTCCGATTGTAAACTGCAAACATTGGGTGATAATGACATGTTATTTGTATCAGAAGTACCACTCGAGTTGGGGATATTGATAATGGAGGAGGCTATGCGTGTGTCAAGGTAGAGGGAAATACGGGAACTCTCTCTGTCTCCCAATTTTGCTGTGAACCTAAGTCTGCTTAAAGAAAGAAAAAAGTCTTAGAATAATTAACTACAACTGGACGAAATTTGTAAAACAATATGAAGAAATAAGTATAGACAGTTGGCAGAATCAGCAGATGCCGTAATGGTTACATCATTGGACTCCCACGTAGTTGACTCCAGTTCAAGTCCCAGACCCAGAAGCTTAAACTTATGCCAGGTGCGTGTGTATGTGTATCCAAAATCCTGAGAGGAGAATGGAGGAGAAGGGATTATGGCATGGCCATCCTCCAGGGACAGGTGGGTGATTTCTCACTTTCTGTCTCTCTACCAAATACATGTGCCCTATAGCAAAAATATCTCTTTAAAAAATAAGAAAGAAACTTGGTGCTATGGTTAAGAAAATATACTTTATTTCGTTTAACAAGAATTTTAAAAACTCTGGTAAGATACGTTAAAAGAATAGGCAAAAGGGCCAGCAAGAGGTATAGAGGTTAAGGCACTGGATCCCACATGGTCGACTGCACAGTTCAAGTCCCAGGCCCTGGATTGAAGATTATGCCAGGCATGTGTGTGTGTGCACGCACGTGCATGCACATGTACGTGCATGTCCAAAATTGTGAAAGAAGAAATTATAGCATGGTCATCCCAATGGGCGGTAATTTCTCCCTTTCCCTCTCTCTTTCTCTCTCTTTCTCTCTATCTCTCCCAGGTGAGCACATGCACGCCATTTAAAAAAAAGAATTGGCAAACTGATAGCAACAAGAATACTTACAACTAAGACTGGCTTTGCTTCAGTAAGGAAGTTTTATTTCTTTTTCTTTTTTTTTTTGTGAGAGATTTTCGCTATAGGGCGCGTGCGCTCGCCAGACAGACAGAGACAGAGAGACAGAAAGCGAGAAATCACCCCCCAGAGGGGATGGCCACGCCGCAATCTCTTCTCCTCCATTCTCCTCTTGGGATCTTGGGCACGCACGCACACGCGCCCGGCGTGAATTTTAAGCCACCGGGTCCAGGACGCGAATCGTGGTCGACTACGTGGGAGTCCAGCGACATAGCCCTTACGTTAACTGCTGGTTCCCAGTAAGGAAGTATTCGATGCCTCCTGTTATTATCATTTATAAGAGCTAATATTTATTTATCATCTCTTGTATGCTGACTCCTTAAAGAAAACTTTTTAAAAATCAGTCCTTAGCTATGGTTAGTATCAGTTTTGCATGCATCTTTCCTTGCACTCCAGTCAGAAATTGATGGATAAGAGTACATGGATGCGGTTGGGGAAAGCATTTTGTTGGTAAGCATTTTGTGGGTTTTTTTTGTGTGTGTGTGTGTGTGTGTGTGTCTCTTAAGAAAGAAAAAACATAACCTAAAAGCCTCTCCACTCGTCTTTCTCAACAAAAGCATTGCTGAAATTTGTGGCAGGACCATTCTTCATTTGTATGACACTGTTCCACACATTGCAAGATGGTTTACATCCCCAGCCCCTGCCCTTTAAATGTCATCTGTCCCTAGCCATTGTGTTAAACAGAAATAAATTTAATTTACTTTAATTTTAAAGGTCCTTCTACACATTTATTTACAAATTGAAACTTGTTAGACCAAATATTTTCGACCGCTAGTGCTCCAAAGAATTTTAAGTGCTTTGGTTTGTACTATTTAGTTTATTAATATTGAATACTATAATGAAAATAATAATGAATAATAATAAATATCTCCCAAATCCTGAGACAATCTTGACACTTCTCTCATCCCTCACATCAGATCAACCAAGTCGTCCTGTCTGTTCTGCCTTTACAACTGCGTTCATAGTTTGCAACTTTGCCCTCCTGTACCACAGCATGTCATCCAAGCTCCCATCACCTCACACCTGGATTCCTGCAATAGCCTCCTGTTACAGAACAAATGTGTCCCCCACAATTCAAATTCATATACCGAGGTGATAACACCCAGTGATATGTTTGAAGATGGGGTCTTTGAGAGGTAATTAGAGTTGATTGAGCCCTGAGACAACGGGATTAGTGCGCTTACAAGAAGAGACACAAGAAAGCTTGCTCAATCTCTCTCCCCTGCACATCCACCAAGGTAAGGCCAAATGACACGGATGGTGACAACCTACAAAGAGAAGTCAGCCTAAAACTTAACCTTGTGGGCACCTCAATCTTGTGCTTTCCAGCCTCCAAATCTGTGGGGAATAAATGCCTGTTGTCTAGCTCACCCAGCCCACCATATGTTGTCGTAGCAGCCCAGGTAGATCAATACACCTCCCAACTAGTCTACCTGGCACCCCTATGCCTTGTTCAGACCATGCTCAGTACAGCCTAGTAGAGCAATCCTAGTAAAAATTTAACTAGGATTCTATCACTTCCTCCTCAGAGTTAAAAATAAGGTCCTTACACAGTCCTTTATGACAGGGAACCTGTGAACTTTTTCACGTGGCTTTTGATACCCTTCCCACAGTCCTTTTCCACCACACTGGCTTGTGGTAACTCCAACACAGCAGGTAACACGCCAGGCCTTCTGTCTCCTCGGAGCTTCGTCCAGTCTGTTTTATGGCTGTCCAGCTCCTCTTCACTCGCTCTATCACCTGTCAAGGTCCTCACTCGGATGTCCAGAGACACCTTAGCTGGAATGTCCTTTTCTCCCACACATGTTCTTCCTTTCCTTTTCTCCTTGTCCTGAGCTTGTTCAGCCCATCATACATTTCACTTATGTATGCTGTTTACTGCATGCTCTCCCTCCCGCATGAGAATGTCAGCTCTGTAAGGAAAGTGGGTTTCTTTTCTGTTTTATTCACTAAATTAACCCAGTGTCTAGAACAGTGATTCTCCACTGTATTTTTTTTTTCATTACTGCTCCCCTGAGACATTGGACAATATCTAAGACTTTTATTGCCCTCAATAACCAACATTTCTTCCCTTAGCATAATATCACCAGATTGAGAATGCATTCTCTAAAATAGGCCTTGCATGTAGTACATGGTAAATAACTGTGTGCTGAATAAAGGAATGATTTCATTTATATATGTATATACACACACTCACACATATATATACACACACGCATCAAGTTTATCACACTGAATACCATCAACATGCTAACTTATGTCACGTAAAATAATTTGGATGCAGATGTCAGAAAAGCTTTTCCTGTTGCTTCAGTTTAATATAAGAGAATCCTGTAATTGCAAGGTAAGCTGCTAGGAGTTGCTAATATTCATAGATATTTGGCTATATGAATCATGGTTTTCTTAACATTATGGAATCAAAATAAAATTCAGATATAAAGGATCTCGATTTTAAATTCTGCATTTATTGGAACAGCCTCAGGAGGATGATAATTAAATTCTCTATATTCAAATTTATGAACTCTGTAATATTTTGCATGACAAATTTACTTAAAACTTTGAAAATTACTACATTCAACAGCCTGCTTTCAGAGGTAAGAGGGATCATGATTATTTATCTTTAAAGTTCCGCAGCCTTGTTGAGTTCCTTGCACCTAGTATTCACCTAATAAAGATTGTTTGAATGAACAAGGGCTGATTCTATTCAGGAGGAGTTTTTAAAGAATCCAAACTTGAAAAGAGAGTACAAGCACACACTGAATTTGTGTAGGAGAAGGACTTCTCAGTTGATAAAACATAGGAAACGAACATCATCAGTTGTGCTTTGGGGAACACAGAGAAACCATACTGAGAATATTTTTTAATATTTAATGATAAAAACCTTGAAAACAAGTCTTAGGGACTTGTACTAAAATATGAGAGTAAAAGGAATAATTGTGAGAATTTACAGAGTAGCACAAAGTAGAAAAATTGTCTTCCTGGAAAAGAGTCCTGATAAAAAAAGAAAGATGAATGAGGAAGAGGAGAGAAGGAAAGCATACAGATTAGCTAGGAGATTGTCAGCAGCTGGATGTGAATTAAAGAGATGGCAATTGCACTGGGGAAAAATGGAAAGACTGAGGCTTCTTTCAAAGAGAACAAGGTAAAACATGTTCTCACTAAGAGACTTTGACTTCAAGTAACAGAAACTGGCTTAAACAATAAAGAAAAATATTGATTCCTATTGCTATTGGGTCGTTGGAAAAGTCATGATGCAATTTTTGCATAGAAAAACATAGAAGAATACATCATGACTTTTCCAATAAATGACCCAATACATACCCAGAAGTACTGCACTCTTTGGGACAGAATCGATCTCATTTTTCTAGCTCCATTTCCTTGAGATGCCTTTGATTTAGCACTTCTCCACCTTTTGGCCTCATCCTCAAGCTGGTATTTACAAAACGACCTCAGCTCTGTCATAGCCACACATTTATTCTAAGAAAAAGTAAGAAGAAAAAAGAGAAAAAGAGAGAATTGCTTGAAAGTGGTCTCCCAGATAACCAAGGAAATTTCCCCAGAATCACTAACAAATCTTTCTTGGAATTTCAGGAAACTGCACTAAGTTTTTTAGGCCAGGGACCAGCAGTTAGCATAATGGCTATGTCGCTGAACTCCCATGTAGTTGACCATGATTTAAGTCCCGAACCCAGTGGCTTAAACTCACGCCAGGTGTGTGTGTGTGTGTGTGTGCGTGTGTGCCCAAGATCCCAAGAAGAGAATGAAAGAGAAGAGATTATGGCATGGCCATCCCCCCTGGGGGGTGATTTCTCACTTTCTGTCTCTCTGTCTCTGTCTTTCTGGCAAGGCCCTGTAGCAAAAACCTTTCAAAATAAATAAACAAACAAACAAACAAATAAGTGTTTTAGGCCAACTGCTAAACCAATGTGACAAGAGAAAAGGGGATACTCCCTAGACCATTCTTACACCTTCCTGTACTTGAAAGAGGAGGTTTGACTTCTTAGCTACATGGACTATTAGAAGAGAACTGGATACTGTACCAAAATTAGAGTTTCTTTAAGAGAGAAGGAAAGGAGTAAGTGCAGGTTAGGCAACCAACAATGTCCTCCTTAAATACAAGCAGTAAAGAAGAGGAAAGAATTAAAGTTGACTTTAAAGTTTCTAGCTATTGGGTAATAACAGATAAGAAAGATCAGTCCAAGATGAGTTTAATTTGATTTTTTTCTTTTTTGAGAGGTTTTTGCTATAGGGCACATGCGCTCTCCAGAAAGACAGAGAGACAGAAAGTGAGAAATCACCCCCCAGGAGGGATGGCCACGCCGCAATCCAATCTCCTCCATTCTCCTCTTGGGATCTTGGACACGCACGCACACACGCCCGGCGTGAGTTTAAGCCACCTGGTCTGGGACTCGAATCATGTTCAACTACGTGAAAATCCAGTAAACATTAGGCTATCTCCTGGCCCCTTAATTTGATTTTTAAGAGAGCATATTAAACTGCAAAAGTTCTATTCAAAGACACTGTTGCTTCCTTATTAAGCAGTTGGGCAAATCAAGGGGGCAGTAAAGAATGACCCTGCGACCCAGGGGAAACATCAGAGCTGGAGACAGAAATTGAGATGTCATCTGTACAGAAGTGAATGAGCTCACCCAGACAGTGAGTACAGAAAAAAAGACAGATGATTAGTCTGACTGCAGAGTGGGAGAAGGAGGTAAAAGAGAGGATAGAGGATTGAAGAAAACAAAGAGCTCTCAGAGAGCTACGTGGTGTATAATCATGGAAGTGGAAAGAAGAAAAGATTTCTTGACAAAAGTGTCAGAAGGTACCTAGAGATCATGAAAAAATAAGGCTGACAAAGGCAGGTGCTTTTGGTGCTTTAAAGGAATAAGAAATATATGAGAAGTCATTAACAGATTCAGGGAATATTTCCAAACAGCACCAAAGACTGACTTGAATTTCTCAGCGTAAATCTGTAATAGGCAGGCCAAATAGATCCTTCCCACAAGTTGATGATTCCTGCACAGGAAAAATAAAAAATGATCTAATCATTGGGATGTGTAATTGGCTTTGGAAAAAGATAAAGGGATGAGAGAATTTAGAGTTCCAATAAAGAAATATTAAGTAGTTGACTATGGAACTTAGAGTAGAGAGAATCATTAGCCAAAGGCTGTTTGTTAATGATAGTCGGCTTCTTTCTTTTCTCTTTTTAAAGGTGGTCTCACCACCATGATCCAGGTGCCTTTGCTTCCCAGCTGGGACTGCAGGCTCTCTCTAAGAGTGTTGCCATGCTGCATAGACTAGGCACAAGCTCTGCATCCACTTGCCTCAACCTCCTGAGTCATTGGGACTGCAGGTGCACTTCCCCACACCAGCCTTGATACTACTGAGAATCATACTGGGCCTCCCACATGTTCCCAACCTAGGAAGTACAATGTCTTGGCAGAGAATGTCTTTGTAATGGGGCTCTAATATTCAGATTTTGTTCCATTGAATCAGGTTTGCAATATCATATAGAAGACTCAATAGTTTTGTGTTTTGGTTTGAGTCTCCTTGAAAGTAGAGCTTAAAATTTGGGCTTGGGCACTGGCAGTTTATTTGATAGACAATTCTAGAAGGAGGAGTGAATATGGGGATATGAGAAAGAAGGGATTAAAAACTGATAAAGTATGCATTACTGCTTTCAACCAACTGTTATAGAAGTTCAACATATTACCGGTATCCCATCTCCCACTGATGTACTGTTTTCTGCTCCAAAGCTTTCTCTAATGCTTAGTAGCCCATGAAGCCTGGCTTTGCAGAGGTATTAACCCTGGGGCAACACTCCGCCAAGTAGGAGAGGACAGTCGTGGGTCGAGAAGTACCTGTTGAACCAGTCAGTTTCCACTGTAGGCAACTAAGACTCGGTTCTTTTGGAGACACATAAAGATTATACAGAATGCCCACAGAATTGTCTCATCCAAGAACATGAAAGTTGAACACTGGTTGAGGGTTGCTCCCCAGATAATATTACCTGCATTATCCCAGGCTGAACCTGCCCAGGTATGTCAGAGAAAGTCCTGAGGCAGACAAGCAAAGAGCCACTAGCACATGCGCTTGAAGTGAGGCACAAGAAATTGCATCACACTGTCCACCACAGCTGTCGACCACAGCTGTCCACTATGGCTGCTCTGAAATCAGTAGTCTGAGACCTGTGACACTGGCATCAGGCACAGCTGCTACACAAGTCTTTCTCAACCACAGCACAGTTGACATTTTGGACCAGTTCACTCTTTGTTATAAGGCTGCCCTGTGCCTTGTAGGAGGTAAAACAGCATCCTGGTCTTTTCTCACTACATTCCAGCTGCCCCTGCCCAGTTGTGACGATGAGAAATGTCTCCAGACATTACCAAATGTTAGAGAGGGAGGATTGCTCCCAGTTGAGAACCACTGTGTAATGCTGTATATAACCTTGGACAAGTGACTTCATTTCTCTAAATCTCTTTCTTACCTGTAAATGAGGTTAATAATAGTATGGTACTGACCTCATAGGTGTTGCAGGATGCATAAAGGAAATGGTAAACATTAAGAATTTGGTGAAGTAAGTGGATACATAACACATAATAATAGTAGTAGTAATGTTTTTTTGAAAGAATTGTTTTATTTAACTTTATTTATTTATTTATTTATTTATTTAAATTTGACCAGAGAGGGACAGAGTGAGAGAGAGAGGGAAAGTGAGAAAGTAAGCAACCAGGTCCAGGACTCGAACCACGGTTGGTCATGTGGGAGTCCAGTGCCCTTAAACACCATATCATTTGCTGGCCCCGGTAATAATGATTTTAATAGCTATATTGTAGGAAGTCTCTGATTTTACTGTGGTAATTTTTTATGACTAAATTTCAAAGTTTAATTTATTCTTTGATTTAAAAAAAATAAGGTACTTATTCCTAATATTTTTTCAACAAATGGATCAGACACTGAAACTCCATGTGGATAAATCAAAGTAAAAGAGTTCAGCATTGATCTCTTTTAATCTTCTTTCATTACCAAACACCAATTAGTGCTCTTACGTTAAACATGACCACGTGTCACTTTATCGTAACTAAGTGAATATGGAGTGTGAAGGAGATAATAGAATTCTGCTTAAAATGTGGATAGAAAATGAGAATGTTGTATTCCAGCATAATCTTGTCAAGTTTACACCTCCATATTTTACAAAAATGCAGATTCTAAAATTATGTTTACTAAAACAAAATTTTTGAACATAGTCTGCAATCTCAGACTTAAAGACATGAATATTTTAAGTTTATTAGCATAAACTGAATACTAGCATGCAAACACTGAAATGAATTTAAGGAAATTGCTAATGATTCATTACATAGAGTAATTAGATTTTTGTATGATCAGAGCAAATGCATTAGCAAAAACAATTATGTGCAGATACAATGAAAAACCACTCTCAGGGAAAAAGTCATTAGTGTAATAAAAAGGACATTTTGCAGGGCTCCTCCTGTACTTTCTTAGACTCAATCACAAGCAGCTGTTGCCATCTGCCAGGGAGAACCCATGCCAAAAAGACATGACAAACCTCCGCCAAACCTTGTCTGTTGGAAATATCTACCCCAGAACTCCCTGAGACTCAATATCTTCAAGAGGTAGCAAATGAATCTCCCGTGAAACTGGTTTATTTGATTCTTAAGGGGTTGTAGTGGGGAAAAAAAAATCAAGAGAGGCATTGTATGTCTCCACTTAATGTATACCGAACGTCTGCACTCAATGGCAGAAACTGAACGATTGGAAGATTGCACTAAGGGTTCCCCTGCATGGAGAATAACTGTGGAACTGGAGACAGTGTGGGAGGAGGGTGGATAATACGGGACAGGAGGGAGGGAAGGAAGGGGAAAAAAGCAAAACATTTAACTCACCTGAAGATGGAAAATTATCTGTTGTTGATAATGTGTATGGTAATATCTCTGAATGGATTAATATGTAGAATATTCATGCTGGGAAAGTTTATTTTGTATGCTATAAAGATGCACAGTGATTAAATATAGAAAAATTAATCAAATAAGATAAGCAGGGAAAGTACATTTGTTGGAAATCGCTTTTGTGGTTTCTGCTTCCGTCTCTCTGAAACTTTGAGAGGTGTGTGCTTTTGTCTATGGTGAAATCATTGTTCAAACTTACTGCACTGTATTGTAACTACTTTTTAGTATGTCTTTGAACACCTCAAATGCTTGTGCCAAGAACGTGCATATTCCTGAGAACCAGCACAGAGCTGGCATTCAAGAAGCAATGAATGAGTTAATGAATTAACGTCAATTGATCCAGCTCACCTGACTGGTATACCAGCTCCAAGATGAGTCAGGCATTGGAACCAGCAGTTAGCACAATGGCTATGTCGCTGGACTCCCACATAGTCGGCCACGGTTCGAGTCCCAGACCTGGTGGCTTAAAACTCACGCTGGATGCATGTGCGTGCATGCCCAAGATCCCGAGAGGAGAATGGAAGAAAAGGGATTGCGGCTTGGGCATGCCTCTTGGGGGGTGATTTCTTGCTTTCTCTCTCTCTGTCTCTCTCTGGTGAGCGCACGCGCCCTATAGCAAAACCCTCTCCAAAAAAAAAAAAAAAGATGAGTCAGGCATTGGAACCAGCAGTTAGCACAATGGCTATGTCGCTGGACTCCCACATAGTCGGCCACGGTTCGAGTCCCAGACCTGGTGGCTTAAAACTCACGCTGGATGCATGTGCGTGCATGCCCAAGATCCCGAGAGGAGAATGGAAGAAAAGGGATTGCGGCTTGGGCATGCCTCTTGGGGGGTGATTTCTTGCTTTCTCTCTCTCTGTCTCTCTCTGGTGAGCGCACGCGCCCTATAGCAAAACCCTCTCCAAAAAAAAAAAAAAAGATGAGTCAGGCATTGGAACCAGCAGTTAGCACAATGGCTATGTCGCTGGACTCCCACATAGTCGGCCACGGTTCGAGTCCCAGACCTGGTGGCTTAAAACTCACGCTGGATGCATGTGCGTGCATGCCCAAGATCCCGAGAGGAGAATGGAAGAAAAGGGATTGCGGCTTGGGCATGCCTCTTGGGGGGTGATTTCTTGCTTTCTCTCTCTCTGTCTCTCTCTGGTGAGCGCACGCGCCCTATAGCAAAACCCTCTCCAAAAAAAAAAAAAAAAGATGAGTCAGGCATTTAAACTATCAATCTAAATCTTCATAGGGACATCTTTATTAGGCATCTTAGAACACTGAGACTTCCTACCATACTTTAGCCTTCCTAGAACAGATACAGTCTGAAACAGCAGGAAATGAGGCAATCAAAGCCATGTGACAGAAGCCAGATCTACACCCTACCCCCAAAAGAAGTTAGGCAATCTTCCAGATCATTTGAACAGAAAAAGATGTTTGCCAGGAATTTCCAGATAGCTCAGGCAAAGTGCTATTTTCTTTTTTTTCTGCTTGAATTAATAGCATAATTGCCTCAGTTTTCCATTTGTCTATTCATGTTCAGACATAGCTTCAGATAAAATAATTTGAGGCAGAGAGTCCTGGGGGGATAAAAGAGGACTCCAGAGACAAAGGAGGAACCTTCAAAACTAGCTCAACTGTGTCACTGAGCAGTCTGAATGCATCCAGGTGGCAGTCTGGAAATTATGAAGCAAAACTGGATGTATACAAATGAATGGGAAATGCTTATTTGAATTTTACAGATAAGAATGTTAGCTACTTTTACAATGTGGAGCATTTGATTTTACCTTAATTCATCAATATCTCAAAAGCAAATTCATACAGATCAATTGTTTCTATTTTATTTCTGTGGATGTTGACTATAAGGAGGCTTTCTGTAAGAATTTAAAAATCTGGAAAACTTCAAAGAAATAAGGTGAAGATGAAATGGTTTCAAAAATTGAACTTAGGGTCAGATCTTGGCATAGTGTTAACTCGACTGAACCCACATGGGAAAGGTCCTGGGTTCAGATCGTGGGACCTTCTTGAGCACCATGGGCTTCGGGCTGCTAAGACTTGGGTGGATCATGGCACAAAGATCCTACGGGGGTAACTCTTTATAGCTCTCTTATGGAAGAAATAAACTTAAAAAAAAACCTGGATTTAAATAATAATACTATCTCAAAGGAAATTATTTTGAATAATAAGAAATCAAATTAAGTACAATGAAGCCTCACAATGATGTTATCTCTGACGTCCTGGCTTTCAGATCATGCTAGACGGGGAATAGTCCATGCACAAGGGCCTTCTGGGACTCCATTATCAGTCTGTTATATTTCATCCAAGACAACTCACCCACTATTGCCCCAGTCCTGTTTACAGCTAGCAGTAAGCTTCAGGTCATGATTGATCACAACAGACTTCTAAAATCTGAAGGAAAAACAAGCAGACACCATATAACTTAAATAAAATTATCTGTGAGAAAGCTGTGTAAACTACAGTACACCATGTGAATCTGAGTTATTACAGTCCAGGAGGCTCATTGGAGCCTTTTGTCTCCCTTATAACAAAATGATGTGACTAATTATGGGGATAAAACCTCATTAATTTTTTTTAACCAGATTTTCCATTTTAATGATTGGAAGCTTCTCTGTTTTCTGAGAGTAGCTTTCTTTTCTGAAACTAGAGCTCTTGTCTCTCTCTGCTTTGATGCAGATGATTGTGATAAGCCACCTCTGGAACTGTTTGATTCAAAGGAAGATAGGATTAGTCTACCTGCATTACGAGAGAATTCACCATGGAAACCACAGCACAGAAAAAATGAGTAAGAGAAAAGCAAATCAAAATCACTGTGACTCTTGAACACAGGTACTTAAAATTACACTAAGGGTTCCCCTGCTTATTTCAAATTCTATTCCTGAGTCTGGAAAAGAACTCACAGTCTCAGTTTGAGCAGATTTGGGCATAAAGTAAAAAATTATTGTGTTAAGCTAAATGACCTGCAAAATCATTTTATTTCCCTAATGATTTCATTCTTTTTTTTAGACCTAACAGTTTAAAAGTGATTTGTAAAGCTTATACAAGTTTTCAAATAAAATATATATTCAAGCACTTAAAAAATGGATGCTAGGAGTAGTATTGAGAAGACTGTTGTAAGTAACATTATAAGCCAAATTATCAGTGATAGTCTTTCTTTCAGGCTTCTTTTTTGTTCTTTGGGAAATTTTTTCCCCTTTAAAATTTCCTGTTTTGAGAGAGGAAGATGTATGGTTTTAAATGTCTCATCAGATTAAATAACTTTAAATGAATATTTTTGAAAATTTGTTCTCCAAACTTACGTCTCATCAGGTTATAAAAAAACAACAAAAACAAACAAACAAACAAACAAACAAAAAAAAACGCTTCAGCCTATTCCCCAATAAACTTCTTTTAAAACCCTGTATATATTATATACATGTAGCTAGCTAGCTAGATATAGATAGATATATGTAATCTGCCAGAGAGCAGGCGAACTCATAAGAGACAGAGAAAGAGAGAAGAAAGTGAGATAGCAGCTCTCCTGCGAAGGGTCACATTACAATACCTTTCTCCTCCATTTCTCCTCTTTCTTTTTTTCCCCCAGAATTCTGGGTACGCGCACACACACATGCTCAGTGTGGTTTGTTTGTTTGTTTGTTTTTTGTTTGCTTTGGAGAGGTTTTTGCTATAGGGCACATGCGCTCTCCAGAAAGACAGAGAAAGACAGAGAGACAGAAAGTGAGAAAAATCACCCCCTGGGAGGATGACCACGCCACAATCCCTTCTCCTCCATTCTCATCTCAGGAAAGTGGGCACGCACGCACACGCACCCAGCGTGAGTTTAAGCCACCGGGTCTAGGATTCAAACCGTGGTCTACTACATGGGAGTTGAATGAAATTATGGGCTAGTCAAATTCTCTTGACAAAATTTTGTGGAATTAATATTTTATGATATGAACAGTCAGTTATTACACACTTAAATTTATTTATTCAGAAATGCAGGTCACAATTTTGCTCTCACGATGTGTCCTTGGTAATAATCTATTTTGAGTCTCACCAGTTTCATTAAAACATGTTTTAATAAACAAGAAGATAGATGACTTGCTGTTATATTGACACTATTGATACAATTCTTGAAAAAGAAAATATTCTTAAATAATTCTTAAAGAAAATATCTTTCACATGGCTAGTGAGGAGGATCAGAATTGAAGACCTATTATAATTTTTGTTGTCACTATTATTTAAACCACTTTAACCAGAGACCAGCAGATGGTGTAATGGCTACATCACTGGACTCCCATTTAGTCAACTGCAGTTCGAGTCCCAGACCCATTGGCTTAAACTCACGCCAGACGCGTGTGCGTGTGTGCCCAAGATCTCAAGAGGAGAATGGAGGAGAAGGGACTACGGTGTGGCCATTCCTCTGGTGGGGGTGGGGTGGGGAGTGGGGGTGATTTCTCCCTTTCTGTCTCTCTGTCCTTCTCTGTCTTTCTGGCAAGCACATGCGCCCTATAGCAAAAACCTCTGCCAAAAAAACCAAAAAAAAACAAAAAAACACATCACCATACTTAAAATCATTGAAACACATTTACATAGGTAAGCGCTATATTAATTACAATAGGAATTAATTACAATAGGAGATAATACAAAAAAATTATGTTGCAAAATCATTCTAGGTGACCTCATTTACACACACACACATACACGCGCACACTCTGACACAGGCATGCGGGCACTCACACAGTATCTATGACTTTTTTTCAGAGCCTAGCTCTGTAGTAAGCTGGTGGCCCTATAATGCTGTTATCTTCATAAGTGCAGGGCTGGCCCCATAGCTTAGTGATTCAGGCAGACAGATCCCACATGGCCAATTGAAGTACAAATATCTGCCTTGAGTAGCTTAAAAAAAACCATGTAGGCCTGGGGGCCCAGGCGTTAGCGTAATGGCTACATCACTGGACTCCCATGTAGTCAACTGCAGTTCGAGTCCCAGACCCATTGGCTTAAACTCACGCCAGACGCGTGTGCGTGTGTGCCCAAGATCTCAAGAGGAGAATGGAGGAGAAGGGACTACGGTGTGGCCATTCCTCTGGTGGGGGTGGGGTGGGGAGTGGGGGTGATTTCTCCCTTTCTGTCTCTCTGTCCTTCTCTGTCTTTCTGGCAAGCACATGCGCCCTATAGCAAAAACCTCTGCCAAAAAAACCAAAAAAAAACAAAAAAACACATCACCATACTTAAAATCATTGAAACACATTTACATAGGTAAGCGCTATATTAATTACAATAGGAATTAATTACAATAGGAGATAATACAAAAAAATTATGTTGCAAAATCATTCTAGGTGACCTCATTTACACACACACACATACACGCGCACACTCTGACACAGGCATGCGGGCACTCACACAGTATCTATGACTTTTTTTCAGAGCCTAGCTCTGTAGTAAGCTGGTGGCCCTATAATGCTGTTATCTTCATAAGTGCAGGGCTGGCCCCATAGCTTAGTGATTCAGGCAGACAGATCCCACATGGCCAATTGAAGTACAAATATCTGCCTTGAGTAGCTTAAAAAAAACCATGTAGGCCTATGTATATGCATACATGTCCTAAATCTCAACAGGATAGGGAGATGGAAAAGAAGAAATTGTGTCATGACCACGCCCCCCTCCTCTCTCTTTCTGGGAAAGATGTTCAACCTCTAGCAATTAAAAAACTAAAATAAAACAAGTGCAAATGATTGAATTGAGATCTTCCAATAATATCTCACCTAACCACACACATGAGAGGGATATCTCATTCAATGAACTCTTAATTCCTACTGCGAATATATATATAATGTGTTTTTAAAAACAAATAGAAACAACTTTCAGAATCATGCAGCTATTATAATGTTACCTACATCTCATATCCCCTTTCTTTCTATGGATATCCAGGAGTTTGGAAGGCATACAATATTTTTTACCGTGTTTCTGATTAAATTTAGTTGGTCACACTAGAGGACAATTCAATTTAACCCCTTCAGTTTAATAAATTACTTCTCTTAAGAAATGTAGTAACAGCGAATGAGGTTGAGTGCTACTCTAGACGCTACTCTTTATGAACGGAAGGAAATGTATTCTTTCAAGTGTTTACACCTATTCTTAGGTTTTACTCTAACTAATTTAACAACATTAAAAATTCATCTTCTCTACTTGAAATTTTGGACAAGCAATTGGAGGGAAGATTTATGGGCTTATTTAATTATTTAATTATTTATGTCAGTCACTGCCACAAAGAGAGGATGGGGTTTGGCGCCTTCGGACAGTGATGGGTATTTATAAGTTTGCAATGGTTGCTGTCAGACACAGGTATTACCCAACATCATAAGGAATTTCTCAGAACAAAGGGAAGCCACCTTTCTAAGAGCGGGTGGTGTATTTCACAGGGCTTTTGCTACAGCTGCGTTTCTAATTTATTACATCAGATTGTTTCTAATTTATTACATCAGATTGTTCCTAACATACCACATCGTTCCCTGCCTAGCTGCTAATGAACGTCCACTGATTTATGAAGAAATAATCCAAAGAAATATCGCCCTTCTTTATTTTTATCTGTTCCTCATCTTTCTCCCCCCCACCCCCACCCCTATTGGAAAAACTTGCTAACATCTTACTGCTGGCATCCTTTGCCAACCTCAGAGAGCTGCCCACATCAAAGCCTACAGCTCTTTAAAATGCAAGTCAGAGGCTGCCTACCCAGGTTTGAAACACCTCCTCCACACAGCTGAGGTGAGCACAGATGAGACACCAGAATGACAGTAGGTAGCATTTTCTCCTTCCAAAGAGCTTTTCAAGACTGGCGATTTTCTCAGAGGCAAGTAGAGAAATCTAGATTGAAGTAAAAAGCTATAGTAGAAAGTCTGGATTGGGAAGACTGTAGCTGCTGACAGCCGCAGGACTAGAATCCTCCACTGCTCTTCAGCAGACAGTGGTAATGAAAGGTTATAAAGCTGAATTGTTTCTGATATGGACTCTCTTCATTGGTAGCCAGACACCTGGGTAATCCCTTCCCTTCCTCCTCCCCTCACATTCCTACTCAAGAGTGAAAACATCAGAAGGGAAGGAGAGAAGGGGCAGAAGATGGAACCTCTATGAAAATGCTGTAGTTTTTTTGTTTGTTTGTTTGTTTTTTGGAGAGGTTTTTGCTATAGAGCGTGTGCACTTGCCAGACAGACAGAGAGATAGAAAGCAAGAAATCACCCCCCAGGGGGGATGGCCATGCAGCAATCCTTTCTCCTCCATTCTCCTCTCAGGATCTTGGGCACGCACGCACACGTGCCTGGTGTGAGTTTAAGCCACCAGGTCCGGGACGTGAACCGTGGTTGACTGCATGGGAGTCCAGCAACATAGCCATTACACTAACTACTGGTCCCAAAATGCTGTGGTTTTATATTTTCATTCCAACTATTGATTTCTGGTGTTCCTCTTGTCTTCTCCCAAACACATCACTAATTTTACTGTAAGCCTCGGTGAACTTTCTCTGGGGTATCTTGCTTATCTCATAGCATCTCTCTATTTTTTCTCAGCTTATTGACTTATTTCTTCCATGAGAGAGCGACCAAGGGAGAAAAGACAAGACAGATCCTTCCAAAAGGCTTCCTCTTCTATGGTCCACCCCGTCTTGTTGGCCTTGATCACAGGAGGTGAACCTAGGACTTTTCCCATGTGGATCCAATCGCACTACGACTGTACTACTAACTGGCCTCTCCAAGGTGCTCTCGATGAATAGAAAGCTATCCCCTCATCCTAAAAACTTAGAAGCAGTAAAACGATGGGGTTCTACATTCTTAACTTAAACTTGGCTACTTTTAGGGCTTTGTCACACCTCTCCTCCAGCTGCCTTCCCAGAATTAGTCCGATTTTAGTAGCAGGGGTAGTAGTGGTTATTCATCAAAATGGAGGAAGATCATCCTCCATATTCAGTATCCACAGAAAAAAATATATAATCGGTAGCCTATTTATAGCTCAGAACTGTTGCCCTGTAGAAGAATGGAGAGGAGGAGTCATCTTGTGCCAAGGCAAGTTGAAGCCAAGCAGGGGATGATGGTGTGCCCAAGAATTCCAGGGACTGAGTGATCAGCTACATAGCTCCATCTCCCATTATCCTGATGCATGGGCTGTTCATTCTGTCAGGAATTTCTGACAAAAAAGCAACACATCAGAGACAAGATTGAATGCATTAATTCTGGCCCTTTAAGCCTAAAATATTAACATAGCAACCAATCCGATGGAGAGGGCTGGGGGAGGGGGAGGGTTGATACCACAGCTGCACAATTGCACGTTGTAATCACTACCGCTATCTTCTGTGCTTTCTATTCAATAGTTCTCTGATAGCGCTGTGTGCTGAGCCCCGCGTGTTGATTTGGAAAAACAGTAAATGAGTCTTTGACTACATAAGGCCTTTCTGATAAATTTAAAATAATTTACTTCCCTTTTTACCCTTTTCTGATTAATTTTCTAATTTCAAAGCTTATGTGACACTTTTTAAAAAAAATTGTTAGGCAAGGTAATGGTTTGATGAAGTAAGCACATACACACAAATTAAATTAGAAATGATTTTTTTTTTTCTTAATGAGAGTCGAGTACAAGTGCTCACATATAAATATTCCGACATGATGTGTGGAATATGGGAACTTCCTTCTCAGATGTCTAGGAAGTACTAGGAGCGATTATTTAAAAAAAGCAGCACCCCAATTCCAACGCAGACTCTTCCATTGTTGGAAACTTCTGTGGTCTCTGACAACTGACTTCGGTTGTGGCTCAGGCTCAAGACAGTGAGTGTCATTGCTGAGTTCTGTTCATGTCCCCTGACATTTTTGCGCTGGTGGAGATACTACGTGGGGCTGGGAGATGGGAAGCATGTGCTTGAATGAGGGGACTCACACACCCTCTCTCCGCACAGCGCTGGGGAGCAGGAAGCTCCACTTACACCCTACCCTTTCCAGTCTGGGAGACTTGGAAGGAAGTAATGCTGGTATTCTAGCTTACGCTCTTAACCAGGCATGACCGCCACTGCTCTTGCCTGCTCATCCTGTCTCCCATCGTGCTGGCCTTTGCTGAGAAGACAGCTGGGAGACAAACCCAGGGCCTGAGGTCAAATGACCTGGTCTTACGCTCTTGCTCGGCCTCTCTCTCTTATGGAACCAGTAGGCTAGATTGTTCACAAAGGCCTGTCTGTAAAATGAGGAAATGAGGCATCCAAAAGGACCACTGTTAAGAATTAAATCTGGGTTCCAGGCAGAAGAAATAGATGACTAAGGTTCAACCTATACTTGTTGCATCTGATTCTTGGCTCACTCTATTCCATAAAGAAAATATATATGTACAAAGGGTTTTCAGAAAGTTCTTGGGAAACATGCATTATGAAAAAGCTACATTGGATTTCAAAAACTATTTGAGCCCAAATAAACTCATACTTGAATTCTATTTTTATGAACTTTTTGAAGTCCCCAGGTGTATTTTACATAATTTTATATTAAACAGCATCTTGATAACATCTTTGATCATCTTTAGCAGCAACTTGCTAACAATCTAGGTTGAACTTGAGAAAGTTGAGAACTTGATTCTCCACTTTACTCCCGTATGGTAGTAGATATTCATGCATTTGCTTCCAAATTTGGAGTTTATATTCTAGGTGAAATGTGCAAACATATGTAGAGAAAGATGCAAGCACCTGGCCCAGAGCCCCCCAGAGCAGGAAACTGGGGACAGGTTGTTGAACTGAATCTCAGGCTTGTCAGTGAACTATGCTACACCCATTTCCTGATGTGACCTCTTTGTCCACAGATTTCCTGCTCTGAGCTGTTTGGGGTTCCTCCTGCTGACAGTCCACAGCCCAGCACTCACAAGAAGGAGATTGCATTGCTGGCAGGGGCGCTGGGGTAGGAAGGTAAGTTGCACAAGGAAGAAGGCAAGAGTAGAGTGAAAGGAGGGGACGCAGAATGAATCAGGGTTAGTGTCAGCTTCCTGGAGGCAAGTGGCTGCCTGTGGGCATAATGGAGTGAAGAGTGCTTGCGTGACTTGGGATAGAGGGACCATGAGAATAGCCCCAGCTTTTCCAGCACTAGAAAGAGCTACATGAAACAGATCTCAAGATCTTTGCACATGCTCTGCCTCAAACACTCTTGCTTCAGGCTGCCTAGCAGTATCTCCTCCTTGAGAATTTTTCTGGACTCCCCTATTTAAAGCGGTCCCCTTCACAACTATGATGTTATGTCATTTTCATAGACTATGCCATGATCTGAAATTAAATGGTTGAATAAGTGAATGAATCAATGGTCTTAAGTCAGGATGTTCATGTTTAGATTAGCAGGCACATTGGACACATTTATTAAAAGCTGGAACTCAAGACCAGCAGATGGTGTAAACGTTACCTCACTGGATTCCCATGTAGTTGACTATGGTTTGAGTCAGGGACCCAGAGGCTTAAAACTCACACCAGGCAGGCACATGTGTGTGCGTGCCCAAGATCCCAGGAGGAGAAGGGATCTTGCAGGGGTGATTTCTCATTTTCTATCTCTCTGTCTCTCTCTATCTCTCCAGCAAGGGCACATGCCCTAAAGCAAAGACCTCTCTTTAAAAGAAAAAGTATAACTCATTTCTTTTCCTTATAGACTCTCTCTCTATTGAGGACATCCATTCACACCAGAGTTCTGAGCTCTGTAAGAGACAGAAAGGTGCATCAGAGATGGCTCCTCAAGGGGAGACCTCAAGGAGGTTTACATATCTATCATGCACTTTTAGACTTGAGTCTAATTCGAATGTGTTGGATGAATAAATAAAGAGCTTAACTCTAGCTTTGTTGACATCACTTCTTTCTCCTTAGTTTTTAATTTTTTTTCCTGATATTAAACACAAACATGTATCCTGTTCTGTGATCTCTTTGGTGTGAAGATAAAGTTTATCTAGAAGAGATTGGTCTACAAAATTCAATAAAAACAAAGGACTGGAGAACCATGAGGAAGGAGAGGTGGCTAACTAGCCTGCTCACCAGTTGTGATTGTTCCTTACTGACTACATAGCGACTTTTGCAAGACATTCTTTCTCAAGGTAATGCCAGATTGGCAGTCTCCCTAAGACCGATCACACTTTACAGCCTTCTATCACTGCCAACGAGTTGTTGCTTCAGGTGGCTTCTACTGCTTCTGCTGATGGGCTTTCACCCAAACCTGTCCTTTCCCCTATCTCCATAAGACCCTCCTCTGTCACCTGTGTGTAATCTAAACTCTCAGAACAACTTACGTAAATGGTGTCCTGTTCACGAGTATAAAACACCTTAGCCTTTCCAAACATGTCATCTCCATCAGGCCAGGATGCTGATGGGGCTGACTACATATCACAGGATCTGACCCTGTTATTAACTTTCTGAGACCAATAAACTCCCTTTTTCTTTGTAACTCTTTCTTTAGTGTTTAATGTTACTGTGTTTGGCTCAACACTGGGAAGGCTCAAGAAAGGTCATCCTTGCAAAAGCTCAAGAGAATGACCTATTCCCAGTACAGACTTGATGCTAAAGAAATGAAATCACTTTCTGGCATCTCCAAAATCTGATTCAAATTCTATTAATTCATTATATTTAAATAAACTTTTAAATGTAAACATGGAACATTCTCTAAGCTGAAGGTAAAATAATTTGAATTAGCTATCTAAAAAATGGACTTTCTTTCACGGGTCAAATAACTATATTAGTCTATTGCTCTTTCTGGTTTTTCATAATCATACTTGGCAACAATATTATTTGTCACCAAATCTGAAATCAAATTCAATTTTTTTTCTTTGCTTTCTCCATTCCACCCAATCCTTGAAAAAGTTTTACATATGTAATATAAAAACGAGTAGCTTGAATGTGAGAAATGGCATCAGTCTGTTGGCTGTTTTGTTTACATGCCTTTCCACCCAGGTCTTAATGATTTTTCTCTGCGTTTGATAAATGGAGCAGTTGTTTTGGCAGTGTCTTGGCATAATCAGTGTGCTACCAATTTTCTGTAACATTTCTAAGCTTCATTCTTTCCAAAGTTATTTTTTTTACTACCCTCAATAGCAGGCTACTAAGCATTGCCTTCTTCTGGCTTTTTTCCCTTTCCTATCCTGCTCAGCTCAGTCACACTGATCAAATCCCAGTATGCTTTATACTTGTAATCTCCGTATCAGTCTTCTTCACAAGTTCATCAACTCAGACTTCTTAAGAACAGTGTTTAGGAAGCTCACCAACCTTCCTTATCTCCTGTAATGTTCTGGTTCTATTTTCTACTCAAGCAAATTGCCTTCTGCCACTGACTCATCAACTCAGTTGCTCAATCTCTTCATTAAATCTCGCCTCAAGACAGATTACGAAGTTCAACCTTCATGATACATCTCAGTCCAAGACCTTCTTGCCATTCACCGTGCCACAAACTTAGTCCAAGCTGTGATCATATTTTTCCTACACCTCAGTAATAGATTCATCAAACAGGTCCCCCTGCTATAAAGCAGCTCCCACATATCAAGTGTAAGCAATTGTGAAAATGTGCTTTCTGAAACATAAATCAGTTCATGCAACCCCTCTGCTTAAGATGTTCTAGTGGCTTCCCTTTGACACCACAATAAAAAAAAAAAAAACCCTTTCATCTTTGTCCTTCAAGACCTTGTGTGATATAACACCTCCCACCCCTTCATTTCTCACTCCACCAACTAATTTTAGGCACACAAGTCTTACTGACCATTAAGAAACAAAGTTCTTAAGGTCTTTGTGCATTTGTGTTGCCAAAACAAAATACCTGAGATTGGGTGATTTACAAAAACCAGAATTTTATTCTCAAAGTGTCTGTATGTTGTCTGGTCATTATTCTCTGCTTCCAAGATGGTGTCCATTGCTTTGTCCACTCAAGGACAGGAACATTGGGTCCTCACCTGGTGGAAGGCAGAAAGACAAGAGAACGAGACACTACTTTAGCCCATTTATGAGAGAACGACCCCTTGTAACTACTTAAAGACCCCATCTCTTGGGAACCAGCAGTTAGCATAATGGCTATGTTGCTGGACTCCCATGTGGTCGACTGCAGTTCACGTCCCAGACCCAGTGACTTAAAACTCACGCCGGGCGCATGTGCGTGCATGCCCAAGATCCCTAGAGGAGAATGGAGGAGAAGGGATTGTGGTGTGACCATCCCCCCTGGAGGATGATTTCTCACTTTCTGTCTCTATGTCTCTTTCTGTCTGTCTGGCGAGCGCATGCGCCCTATAGCGAGAATCTCTCCAAAAAAAACCCATCTCTTAACATTTGTCATCATTTTCAACATTTGAATTTTGGGTTTTCAGAGTATAGGTCTTGGACATTAAAAATTTTCTGTAAATATTTTGTGTTTAGGGATGCTATGGAAAAATATCATGAACATTTTTCTGTATATTGTATCATAATTGCTGTATTTCAACCTTATATCCTGAGTATACATGAACATTGGTAAATTTATTTAGCTCTGGAAAAAAAAATTGAATTTTTGGGAGGGGCACATTCAAACCATAAAAATCTATGACTTACTCTTTCTTTCTCTGCATTTTCACATGACTTATCCTTCACATGGCTTTATGGCTTTACAATTTACATTTCAATTCAAATGACAGTTTCTCAGAGAGGCCTTCCTGGGCCTCCTTTGTTACGCAGCATCCCTCTTCACTATGACATGTCCACTGTGGTTACGTTCCTAGCACTCATTGCTTTATAAACTATTATATTTACTCATTCATTGTGTATTGTCTTTTTCTCTCCCACCTTGGCATGTCAACTCCTCAAGGTCAGACTCCCCATTGTATATCTCGCATCTAATACAGAATCTAGCACACATCCAATATCCCTTTTATTCTTTCAACAAATATTTATTTAACAACTGCTGTATATTACCCACTATCTTGGACACTAGGATATAAGCTATGAATAGACTTTTAAAATTCCTGTTCTCAGAGCCTACATTACATTTGGGGTGGGGGCAGTACACACTGTTAAAAACAACTTTTCACATTTTATCACAGATGTTCACATGCTTTCTTCACGTGAACACATTTATCTCTGAGCTCTAAGTTAGTGATAATATTATGCATATCATTCTTTGCACCTGGCATACAGAAAGACTCAATAAGTATAATTAAATGTAAAATAAACAAATTAGTGAATGCATATATTTTTACTCTTTTCCTCTGGGAGTTCTTCTGTGTAAGTTTGAGAGAACATTCTTAGAACCTGGAGAAAAATGTTATCAGTGAGTCCTTTGACTACAAAGACAGGTCTGCATTTGGCATCTCTGA
Source organism: Tupaia belangeri chinensis (assembly GCF_000334495.1). Lineage (NCBI taxonomy): Eukaryota > Metazoa > Chordata > Mammalia > Scandentia > Tupaiidae > Tupaia > Tupaia belangeri. The sequence goes on along the minus strand of NW_006206301.1, from coordinate 2,246,859 downwards.
GTATCAGCATATGGAAGGGACACCCTACAGCTACATTTTTAATTTGTGAAATTATTCTCTGAACCTAGACACAAACCTGCCCTCTTGTCCTGAAGGCCTCAGAACTAAGACTGAAATTCAGTTGTCTTTCATGTGACAGGCACTGTATTTATGCACATAAAGCAGTTTTGTGATACATCGTATCCATTAATTTGGGGTCCTTTGTTACCTAGAAAACAGTTGCAGAGCAGATACTGTTGACTTTGTAGTTCTAATCTGGGCCCCTGGCACCCAGCCACACATCCTGCAGAAGGTCTGGGATACGTATGAGGTCCTTCTCCGCAATGACTTTGCACTGCTTTCTAGATAAGCAAAAGCAAACATCCTTTTTCCCCAGACTTTTCGAATATTTTAATGGTAAAAGCCAATATAAGGCCCTGAGCCTATTTTTATTTTTAAAGAATTGGTTTCTGGGTTGCATCTGTAATATAGATAAAGAAACTATCTGTTAAAAAAAAAAGAAAATAATGAATTCTGATATATCCATAGGAGGCACATTAAAAGGACAATTCGGTTTTCCTCAGAGAACTTGAGTGGTGCACAAGTGTGTCAGGAGGAGCAAATAGTTCAGTACTGGCTTCACCTCATGTGTCCCCGTGAACAAGAGAAATACGAGGGAAACATTTGGTTGTCGGGAAAGTCCTGACTTAATGTTGTGTAGAAAAACATAGAAAAAATACGTCATGACTTTTCTGATGACCTAATATTTCTCTATTAAAAGAATATAATGACAATCATTGGAAGATAGAGAAAAGGAAGAGAGGATTGCGTTGAATAGTATGCAAAATTTCAAAATGCATGTGGTTTCCTGCTAGGAACTCCATTCTAGTCTTGCCTTCAGAACAGTTTAGGCTGAGCTGCCACTGGCTTCCTGTGACCCTCTCCGATGGTGTATATGAAAAGTAGAAAGCAGAAAAAAAACCCTGTTAGTCAATTATTTTGCACACATCTGTTGGGGGGGGTTGGGCTATGCCATCAGTTAACTCTTTATTATGTAGAGATTTCCATTTTTATGTTCCTCAGGGTGTCTCCCTAAGCTCCTGGGGGAGGATGCCAGAGACCCTTTGAATTGAGCACCAATTTGGTAGGTACGATCCAAGCACTTTGGTGATCTGTGTTTTGTGAAACAGCCAGGGGGAAAAAAAATCAGTGCAAGTATGTCATCTACATGGGAACTGGTGTGGGATCATTATTTCAGGCAATAAAAGGGATACCAATTGATAAGACCTAGAAATGTGAGATTGTCATGCCAGCCTGACACTGGTGTGGGAACCACTGGCAGACCCAGTGAATCAAGGTTTAACTAGTATATACATGGTACCCTTTGGAATGTTCTGCAAATAAAGCTTCCATTATTCATCCATCCTTGACTAGCCTTTGTACACAGTCTGCATCTTGTTTGCTGTGCCAATGAAAAGAACTGCTTAATGATGAACGCTATAGCTGAGAACTTTCCTTGTATTGGGGGCTTTAATTAGTACAGGTGTTTGGAGAAAAAGAAAAACTTCTTAGATGTAGTCAATTATTTCTGCTATTCTGTAGGTTAGACAGGGATGCACACATGCAGAATAAAATCGCATCAAATCAGATTGGAATGTTTTGACAGCAAGCTATAGCAAAAGGTGATGCTGGTATTAAAAAGCCAAAGCACAGAACAAGTGATTTATGAATGGCAGCAGAGACAACCTTGAATTACAATGAATAGAAGGAGCTGGCTATTAAAAATGTATAGTGGTTAATAAAATTGCATTTGATTAGATGCAGATCTGGGGGATTATTTCTAATGGATCATGGATAATGGTTTTAATACAGCCAAGTGGATTTTTTTTTTATTTTGATTTATAATACTCGCTCTTCGACGGACCCTCCAGGCATAGGTATAACAGCTCAGTGGAATTCAAATAAGTGAAATTGTCAAGAGGGCTCATGTCCATTTATATTAGAAAAAACCTGATATAACAGGTATGCTTTATGTAGCAGGTTTCGATTTTTCTGAATCAAAAGAAAGCAAGATTCTAGAGCCTTGCCACTGCTTTCACAAACCCCTCGTCCTGGTCCTTAATAAAGACAACTCATAATTCTCATTTTTAGCTTTAGAATTAGACATCCTGTATTGAACCTTAAAGACAATGGAATGGCCATCTGAGAGAATGTCAATGATGTGCAAATTTTTACTATTTTAAAAATGCAATGTCTTTATCAGAAGTAGAGGAAAGAGTGTGAGTGACTTTGAAATGGGTCAAATTAAACATGAGAAGATGTCCTTGATAAAATAAGAAAATAAAAGTAATTATGATGTGGTGTAAAGATGTTTTCAGTGTGTTCTCATTTCTTTTTCTTTCTTTCTTTTTTTTTTTAATTTAAGGTATACTTTTCAAAAGAAAATAAACTTATACCCACATTACAAATTGGGAAATCAGATATTTAGAAGTGAAAGAAATATCATAATGAGGGAACCAGCAGTTAGCGTAATGGCTATGTCGCTGGACTTCCACGTAGTCGACCGCGGTTCACGTCCCGGACCCGGTGGCTTAAAACTCACGCCGGGCACGTGTGCGTGTGTGCCCAAGATCCCGAGAGGAGAATGGAAGAGAAGGGACTGCGGCGTGACCATCCCCCCTGGGGGGTGATTTCTCACTTTCTGTCTCTATGTCTCTCTCTGTCTGTCTGGCGAGCGCACGCGCCCTATAGTGAAAATCTCTCCAAAAAACAAACAAACAAAAAAAGAAATATCATAATGAGTGATTTAAATGATTAGACATTAGAAACAGTGCTTTAAGGTGTTTTTTTGTTTTTTTGTGTTTTTGTTTTTTACATTTAGGCATTAGAATTTCTTTCTGATGGCCTTTATCATGAATTATTTCTGGGATAGCAATTTAACATAATTAAAGTGGGGTCAACAAATGGCATGATGATTAAGGTACTAGACTCCCACATGGCTGACTGCAGTTGGAGTCCAGGACCTGGGGGCTTTAAAATCACTCCAGGCATGTGTGCCTGTGTGCACAAAATTCTGAGAGGAAAATGGCGGAGAAGGGATTGCAGCGTGGCCATCCTTCTTGGGGATGATTTCTCACTTTCTGTCTCTCTCTGTCTCTCCAGTGAGCACATGTAGCACAAATCTCTCAATAAATAAATAGAGTAATAAAGTAATATCAATCAGGGTCAGCAGGTGAGAATGGAGATTAAGGCAGCTGGATCCCACATGGCTGACTTTGCATTCTAAGCCCAGACCAGCAGCTTGAAAATCATGTGGGGTGAGTGTGGATACATGCCCAAAATCTCGAGGGAAGAATGGAGGAGAAGGGATTGTGGCATGACCATCCCTTGAGGGGATGATTTCTCACTTTCCTTGTCACTGTCTCTGTCTGTCTGTTTTTGGCAAATGCACATGCCCTGTGGCAAAAACCTGAAAAATAATAATAATTAGAGTACTGTTCTAATATTCCATTCACTCTGTCCAATCTTTTCCTCGACCTTATTCATTCTTTCTCCAATGCTTTCCATTTCTACTTCCCATGTGAAAAAACTACGGAGAGATAGAGAGCAGAATTTTGATTAAGAGAAGAAATACATTCATGTTAACATAGTTAAAAAGCATTTTGGGGAGCCAATATGTGATGTGATAGTTAAGGCGTTGAATTCTCATTTGATTGACTGCAGTTTGAGTCTCAGACCTGGCCCCTTGAAAAATCACTTCGGGCCCAGGTGCATGTATACCAAATGTCCAGGAGAAGAACGGAAATGAATGGATTGCAGTGTTGGCCATCCACCCTGGAGGGTGATTTCTCACTTTCCTCTTCACAGTTTCTCTCCCATGAGTAAAGGTGCCTTTATGACAAAAATCTTTTTAAAAAATTATGATGAAGTCAATAAATATGTGAAAAATGTTCCTCTTCAGTAATAACTTTAAAATACAAAATAAATGAGATATCATTTCTTTAGTATTAGAATCACAAAATTTTAAAAATTAATAACTCCCAGGGAGTCTTCATAAAGTTAATAAAAAATGCATATTATGAAAACCTATGCATGGATTTCAAAATTATTTTGCAACAAAATAGACTCATACTTTAATTCCATTTTCTACAAACTTTATGAAGTCCTCTTGTAGTTTGTACAAAGATGTGAGCGAAGAGTTCACATACAAGACATTGGTAAAGGTATAAATTGGTACCACCCATCATTGTCAGTGTGTACCCGGTGTGTGTGCATACACAGGAAATACACTTTAACCTCTGCTTATTTCTCTCTCTCTCTCTCTCTCTCTTTAAGAATTATTTAATTTAATTTAATTATTTTAATTTGACCAGAGAGGGACAGAGTGAGAGAGCTGGAAAGTGAGAAAGCAAGCCACCAGGTCCAGGACTTGAATCATGGTCAGCCATGTGAGAGTCCAATGCCTTTAGCCACCACGCCACCTGCCCTCACCCCGGCTTATTTCTAAACCAAGTAGGATCTGGTTTCCCTTGTCCATGAGACGTCTACATTTCCTCTACATCTCATCTGTGTCTGACCACAAATAGCTGTGTTTTCTGTTGCCTTGCCTCTTCACTATAAAACACTTGCTTGGGTCCCCATTTCCCTTCATTTATTCAGCAAGGTAGAGCTGCCACCCTTCTCCACCTTCCCCCATACTCCCTGCTCACTCACGACAGTCAATCCCATTGGAATCCAACCCAGGCCAGGACCCGATTCCATTCCATTCTTTGTTACTTTTATCTGTTCCTTCCTCTTAACTGTATTTAGAGTGTTGTTATTTGCTGGGCCTAGATGTATCAGTATCCACTACAAAAATTTCTTTCTTTTTGATGTCTATAAAATGGGAAAATTATCATCCAAAAATGTTGCACAGAAAGCACCACTATGACCACAGAAATATGTTCTAGGTACCATAATTCCATGGTTCACTTAGCTATTTGTGAAGGACAAGGAGAGATGGTCTCCATTTTGGGGAACACAATATTTTTAATCCAGGAGAAGAACGGAAATGAATGGATTGCAGTGTTGGCCATCCACCCTGGAGGGTGATTTCTCACTTTCCTCTTCACAGTTTCTCTCCCATGAGTAAAGGTGCCTTTATGACAAAAATCTTTTTAAAAAATTATGATGAAGTCAATAAATATGTGAAAAATGTTCCTCTTCAGTAATAACTTTAAAATACAAAATAAATGAGATATCATTTCTTTAGTATTAGAATCACAAAATTTTAAAAATTAATAACTCCCAGGGAGTCTTCATAAAGTTAATAAAAAATGCATATTATGAAAACCTATGCATGGATTTCAAAATTATTTTGCAACAAAATAGACTCATACTTTAATTCCATTTTCTACAAACTTTATGAAGTCCTCTTGTAGTTTGTACAAAGATGTGAGCGAAGAGTTCACATACAAGACATTGGTAAAGGTATAAATTGGTACCACCCATCATTGTCAGTGTGTACCCGGTGTGTGTGCATACACAGGAAATACACTTTAACCTCTGCTTATTTCTCTCTCTCTCTCTCTCTCTCTTTAAGAATTATTTAATTTAATTTAATTATTTTAATTTGACCAGAGAGGGACAGAGTGAGAGAGCTGGAAAGTGAGAAAGCAAGCCACCAGGTCCAGGACTTGAATCATGGTCAGCCATGTGAGAGTCCAATGCCTTTAGCCACCACGCCACCTGCCCTCACCCCGGCTTATTTCTAAACCAAGTAGGATCTGGTTTCCCTTGTCCATGAGACGTCTACATTTCCTCTACATCTCATCTGTGTCTGACCACAAATAGCTGTGTTTTCTGTTGCCTTGCCTCTTCACTATAAAACACTTGCTTGGGTCCCCATTTCCCTTCATTTATTCAGCAAGGTAGAGCTGCCACCCTTCTCCACCTTCCCCCATACTCCCTGCTCACTCACGACAGTCAATCCCATTGGAATCCAACCCAGGCCAGGACCCGATTCCATTCCATTCTTTGTTACTTTTATCTGTTCCTTCCTCTTAACTGTATTTAGAGTGTTGTTATTTGCTGGGCCTAGATGTATCAGTATCCACTACAAAAATTTCTTTCTTTTTGATGTCTATAAAATGGGAAAATTATCATCCAAAAATGTTGCACAGAAAGCACCACTATGACCACAGAAATATGTTCTAGGTACCATAATTCCATGGTTCACTTAGCTATTTGTGAAGGACAAGGAGAGATGGTCTCCATTTTGGGGAACACAATATTTTTAAATTGCCAGAAGGCATGTGCTCTTGCAAAGAGAGACAAAGACCGAGAGAGATGGGGGGGAAGGAAAGAAAAGCACCCCCATTAGGACATGGCCATCCTGTAATCCCTTCTCCTCCACTTCTCCATTCAGTTGGGATTTGGAGCACAGGTGCACATGCACCTATTATATTTTTCAAGTTTCTGGGGCCAGGATTCAAACTGAGTTCAGCTATATCATATCTGAGTCTCATAATCATAGGGCCAGTCTGAAAAATTTTTAAAATATTTTCAATATGTTCCTTAAGATCTTTAATGGGGTATTTTTGACTGCTAATTGGAACACAAAATGAGACCCCCCAGTGTCTGCTGCCCATCACTGCAATCCTGGATGCTCACAGAAATCGTTCTCCTTGCTGCTGTATACAGAAATTCTGTGCAAATCAAAGAACTAAGTGAAGGGTATAAGGAACAAGTGCTGGTTTAAATCAGCAGAAATTTAATTCTTTGCCCCTCTGGACAAAAGTACGTTCCATGTACTGATTTGTTCATCTAAGATGTATCTCACAAACATGTAGATTTTGTTCATCTTCTTAGCGTTAGTAACTAGCTGGTATATAAACAAATATGTTTGCCTCCTATCTGTAGCAGAGAATAACCTCCAGGCATAATGAAATAGTTCATCTTACTGTAATAAAAAGCAAGAAAATCAGGTAAGGGGCTGATGCTGTCAGTGGTTCCTGTCCCTTAAGACCTTTAAAGGTAATAATCATTCCACCTTCCATTTCAGTAGTGTCTGATGGTTGGCAAGGTACTTTCACATATATTATCTCATTCAAGGAAAAGAAATGCATATTCTACAAGGGCCATTCCTGAGAGAAAATAAAATGTCAAGTAAATGAAAACTATTTCTAGACTGAATAATTCAGGGAGCTGCTCTATCAAAATAGTGAACCACTTTATGAGAAACAGAGGAGCCAAAAAAATAAAATCACCATCACGGGCATAAATATGAAATATAGGGGCTGACTAACTTTTTTTCATTATGTTCATGACTCAGGGACTGTAATTTGTTTCATACTTGTCAAAATTGGAAATAAGATGATAAATAGAAATCCTAGCTCTCAGGCTTTCTCTGTGGAATTTCAATGCTTGCTGCGTGAAGCAAACACACACACAATTTGGAAGTGTAATGACTTTTTTGTGCCCTCTCATCCCACATAGATTCTGCTGTTGGACATGACACCTGCCCGACCTTTATTGCTGTACACCTTCGGCTCCAGCCAGGCCTTTGACGAAAACATGCACATTGCGGCGCCCAAAGGTTTGCTTCCACACACGCCATTCTGCACAACTCAAATCATCTTACTTGGGCCAGCAGGTGGCATGGCGGTTAAGGCGTTGGACTCCCACATGGCTGACTGCCATTCACGTCTCAGATCCAGTGGCTTGAAACTCACACTGGATGCATGTGCGTATGTGCCCGTTCCCTGAGAGGAGAATGGAGGAGAAGGCATTGTAGCATTGCCATCCCCACTGGTAGGTGATTTCTCATTTCACTTTCCCTCTCTCTGTCTTTCTTTGTCTTTTTCTGGAGAGTATACACACCGCATGGCAAAAACGCTTTTTTCTGAGAAGTATACACCCCGAAAAAAAAAAAAAAAAAAAAAAAAAAAAAAAAACTTAAATTAAGAAAATAATAATAAAATGAAATAATCTTTCTTTCTCCCATAACTTTGCCTAACTATTCTGGATGAAAACTACAGTTCTTTGTAGCTAATAGCTCATGTTTTTAATCCATTCATTCAACAAGTATTTCATGAGATCTGTCTATGCACGATGAATACTACCTACTGGTTCTAGAGCAATAAAAAAGACAAGATCTTTCTCTCTCTCCTCTCTCTCTTTTTTTTTTTTTTTTTTTTGTGGGTTTAGGGCACATGTGCTCACTGGAAAGACAAAGAGACAGAGAGACAGAAAGCGAGAAATCACCCCCCAGGGGGGATGGCCATGCTGCAATCCCTTCCCCTCCATTCTCCTCTCGGGATCTTGGGCATGCACACACACATGTCCAGCGTGAGTTTAAGCCACCGGGTTTAAGTTTTGAACCGTGGTCGACTACGTGGGAGTCTAGCGACATAGCCATTACACTAACTGCTGGTCCCTATCCAGATCTTTCTCTTAAGGAGTTTACCCTCTTGGGGAGAAAGGACAGAAAATAGAAATATCTGAGATGCTCCTAGCACTACGAAGGTCTATTCACAGTGATAAGAGAGAGCAGAGCGGCTGGTGGGGTTGCTGATAACTTAGGCTGTGCAGGTCAGGGAAGGCTTCACAGAGCAGATGACCTCCGAGCTGAGTGAGAAAAAGGAGCCATCTTTGCAGCCTAAATGGGTTACAAACACAATCAACCATATTTATAAAGGCCCTAAGGTGGGACTGAGCTTGACAGTTTCCAGGAACAGAAAGATGGGTGGTATGGCTGGAGGGTACTGAGCAAGGGGAAATCTAAGCAGAGGCAGGCCAGTGCCAGATCGTAGAACTTTGCCTGTCTACCCTTAAGTGTACCCAGAAGTTGTGGGAGGGTTGTGGTGGGAGGGTGGCAAGATATGCTTTGTGCTTTTTGAAAAATCTCGCTGGGTACTGGGCAGAGAATGGACCCTAAGGGTATAAAGTTAGAATGAGGGAGGCCATTAGGAGATTGTGGCAGTTCCAGAGGAAACGAGCAGTTTGGACTCTCCGATCCAGCTGGAGAAAAGTTGTAGGTTAAGGGGTACATTTTGCATGACAGGCCACAGGTCTCATGGCAAACTAAAGACAGAAGGAGAAAGAAACTCAAATTTGTACTCTGACCTGTCGTAATGAAATGACTCATGTGTGTTTGCACATGTATTCTCAACTAGATCATAATTCCTTTGCAACCAGGAATTAGTTACAACCTACTCTTTCTAATATGCTTAACTCAGCTACAGAAATGAGGCTGGCCTTTTGCAAAAGCAAGCACACAATAAAGACTTGTTGACTTGAATGAAATGAATATTTCTAGTTCTATTGTGGGGCCAGAAATAGTCCAATCCAATGGACCATTGCAAAGCAAAGTGTCTCCCTTCCATTTTCTTTTCTGCTCACCGCCATCTGTCCCTTCACCCTCTGCTACTTTGATGGTTGCTGTAATTTTCTCTGATTTCTTGGCAATCACTCTCTGATGATCGGATTTCTGTTTCTGTAAGAATACCCACTTCCTTGCTCATGGCACACTACGTTTGATTCTGGGCAGCTCACACCAACCATTTATTCTGCACGCGTTCTCTGCCCGGCCCTCCACTGGGTGATGAGGATCCGAAGATAAGCATGAGCAGGCCTGAGAAACTCAATCTAGTCTCACACTAGAACTCGGTGGGAGAACCCTGGATCACATGGATTCACGTAAGAAACACAGGGAAGAGTGACAGGAAAACACAGACTTGATTCTCTCCTTTAGAGTTGAGCTCTCTGAGGACAGCATAAACAAGAAAGACCCACCTGTTTCCCTGTCCCTTATCTTGCAGTTCTCTTGGGTGCTATGTGTTTCAGACTCCAAGAACAGGAATCTTCAGTCTCTCTATGAGAAGCGAAGGGGGTTCAGTAGACCTGTGTGCAGAAATCCCTGTGAGGTTCCTAAGATAATTCATCTTCTTCCTATCATTCCTTCTCCTCATAAGTAAATGCTTTTTCCTGCATTTGGGTATTTTCGACAAAGACTCATCAAGTGACTGCAAGGCAAAATGAAATCCACGCCAGGTAGACACCTGCACAATATGGAACTGAACACAAAGGAAAGGTGACGTGTTCTCGATAGATGACCTAAGAAGGTTACCTCAGAGGAGAAGGAATTGGCCTGAATATGGAGGGTAAGCAGTGCTTTGAGAGACTGAGAAGAGAACATGAAAGTATAGGAACAACTTGAGTGGAAGCTCAGAGCCATCACACTCCGATGGACCTGCAGGCATGATGTACTTTTCTATGGCTAGAGAAAAGTAATCAGGGAGAGACGTGTTAAAAGTAACTGGTGAATCCTATGTCACGGTTTCAGAAACCTTCCATGCAACTTGGAGAATTATTCACAGCCAATAAGGAGGTATCTTGTTTTTTTTCCAATGGGAGATTTTTGCTATAGGACATGTGTGCTAGCCAGAGAGACAGAAAGCAAGAAATCACCCCACCCCACCCCCCGGAAGATGGCCACGCTGCAATTCCTTCTCCTCCATTCTGTTCTCAGGACTTTGGGCATGCACTCACACGTGTCCAGTGTGAGTTTTAAGTCTCTGAGTCTGGGACTCAAACCACAGTCGGCTGACTACCTGGGAGCCCAGTGACATAACCATTATGCCATCTGCTGGTCCTGACGAGGAGCTCTTGAAGGCCTTCAGAAGGGGACACTATATTCTGATCCAGAAAAAGGAAAATAATGCTAGTGTGGTGACCATGAAAATGCTACACTCAGATCTTTAGGAGAAACCTCACAGGAAGTTGAGCTGGTTGACAGTCCCCAGCAGGTACTCCTTTGGTCCCACAGTGGTGTTCATCCCAAAGTCATCCTTCCTGACCAGCAGGAAACGTCAATGAGAAACATCAGTGTCAGGGACTTCTCACTTGTCTGGCTGAGGCATTCGCAAAATGGTGTCATTGGAGGCACCTGCCCCGTCCTTCCTGGTCTTTCTCCTTTCACAGGTGCTAAGGCAGTAGAACAGTCAAACGTCTCTCCCTGTCTCCCTCTCCTGCGACTCCCTACAGACGATTCTCAAAATAAACCTCCTGCATGCCTACCATTGGCTTCCCAGAGCACCTGGACTGGCAAAGCAGCCCTGACTCATTCTCAGGGTCCTATTCATAGCTGCCCAGACTGCTCAGTACCAACAAAGCAGAAAGGGGAAGAAAGGGAAGGAAGGGAATACTTTTTGTGACCAGAAACAAGATTAGATTTTTGTTTGATCATGCCAGTGTTCTCATAGGATAAAAAAGTTGTGCTTATTGCTCAATTATCAGTGCATTTCTCATATATAGTGGAGTGGGCTATGGCTAAATATTGGTGTTTTCATCATCACTGCCTGTGGGTTTTTTGTTTGGTTTGGGTTTTTTTTGGCATCCCTTTGAGGTGTGTTTACATTTAGTATGAGCTAGACCTAGTAATCCATTCAAGTAAGTGTAGTAGAAAGTTTAAAACATTTATGTCCTTTTATTGCTATCAGTAACAACATGAAATAACATTTATTATGATCAAAATTTTATAATTAAAAAATTCTGAAACCATTCATTTATATGCAATGAGACAGAACCTTGATGAATGAGCTTAGAGAACAGTTTGACTCAGTCTTTCTACTATTATTTCTACATAATAAATCATAATTTTCTAATAGTGCTCGGTTTTTTAAAACATAGTTTATTTGTAAAAATAATCCTCCTCTCTATCCAAAAATAGTTTTAATATTTAATAAGAGAATAGTAATTATACTATTTAAGGCCAATTTGCAAGTAACAAGTTACTTTTACTATTTAATTTAGAATTCATAGCAGACTTCCTATTCTTTGTTTTTGTTTTTGTTTTTGTTTTTATAGGGCATGTGTGCACTCAACAAAGAGAGGCAGAGAAAGAGAGAGGGAAAGTGAGAAAGCATCCTCCAATGGGGGATGACCACTCCTCAATCCCTTCTCTTCCATTATCTTCTTTGGATTTTGGGCGCACACATATATGCAGCTGCATGTTTTTCTTTTATTTTCTCTTCTTTTCTTCTCTTCTCTTCTCTTATTTTCTTTCCTTTTCAAGAGAGATTTTGCTATAGGTGGTGTGCACTCACGAGAGAAATAGAAAGCAAGAAATCATGCCCCAGAGGGAATGGCCACTCCACAATTCCTTCTCCATTCTCCTGTTGGGATTTTGGGCATGCACACACATGCCCCCGGTGTGAATTTTAAGCCACTGTGTCTGGGACTCAAACTGTGGTCGACTACGTGGGAGTCCAGGAACATAACCGTTATGCCATATGCTGGTCCCATAGCTGGCATGTTTTTCCATGGCTGGCATGTTTCTCAAGTCACCAGGTTTGGGACTCCAGCCAAGTAGTTGGCCATGTGGCATGCAGTGCATTTACCTCCATGCCAACCACTGACCCAGACTTTCTGTTCTGACTGTCTATGTTCCCATTTATTTATCTACTAAACACAGACATATCGCACTGAATGGACATGAATTTACAGGCAAACTAAATATGGACTATTTAACAGTAATTCTCAGTTACTCTGATTTGATGAGAACAAAAATTACTTGACAATTAAAAACTATGCACAACCACAAAAACAATGGCACATTTGAGCTGACTGAATGACATTTGACTAAAGATGTTTCAAAAGGCATAACTTGATAATTATGCAAGTGTACAAAATACGGATTTTTTTTTTTATTAAAAAGAGTTTGTTCATCCCTCATGACTCTTTCTAAACCACGGCATGTACACTGGTTTCATAACTTGTTTTTATCTTCACATCCTGTGAAATGCTTTTGTTTATCATTACCCTTTTTGAAGTTAAGGAAACTTTGCAGATGACAGCGATAGCACTATCTTGTCCGTTCATATTGTGAAGCAGGGAAGGAGAGTTATCCTTTTGATCAGTAGCTACTGCTCTGAAATCATTTTCTGCCAAGTCCAGAATCTTGGAATTATTTGGAGAAGTATAGCCGCTATTAACAACGTTTATACACCATATGGAAAATTGAGGGGTTCCCCTTGGCATACCTAGAAGTTCGCATTCCTCAGGGGGTGTTTAAGGCCCTTCAAAATCTCAGCCACAAGGAGACAGCTTTAGTTACCCTCCAATAGCTTTACCTTTTTCCGTCTTGACCATAAAAACCTTGATTTTGCTTGAGAATCCGTGTGCCCACTTCCCAGCAAGCCTCTGATTGGACCAATGCGATTCTGGCATTCTTTTCCCCGCACTTTTAGCTTCTCTAGTAGCCAGTAGTAGTCAGTGCAACAGCAACAGAAATCTGTTGTGGGGGCCCTGACGCAAGAGACACATGCACTGGCACCGCCACTTCCTCCTTCCTCTTGGCTTGAATCCAGATGTGAGACCAGACACTGAGGCAGCCATTTTGTCCCATGAGAAAAGAGTCAAGAGAACCACAGAGACGCTGGCTGGGGCACCCGTTAGCTAGCTGCTGAACCAGTTCCTCAGCCTCCTACACTTAGCCTTTAACTGAGGGGAACAACGACTGTGATGACTGTTTAAGTCATCCTTAGGCTCCTTTTGTTTCCTGCAGTGGAAATCATTCTTAGCTGCAACAGACTGAGGTCGCTTGCTGGACTCATTTTCTGGACCTATTCCTTAAGCTGCAAAAATCTACTTACCATTCTGCAAATCCACTGAGCTATGTAATGATTGACACAAAGAGTCTTTCCCTCCAAAATCCTTCTGATCAGAGCGACTGGGCTTAAGTGAGAAATGTTGCCAACTAAGCCTCAGCCTAGCGCCCTCCGATCTCCTCCCTGGGCCCATAAACCTTTAGCATTTTCCACCCTGGTGTTCTCAACCTGACAGGGGGATCCTTGAGGAAAGGGCCTAATTCCGATTCTTTGGGTCCCCATATCAGTATACTCTCCCTAGTAGCTAACAGTTTCAGAAACCCCGAGAATATATGTTTCCTTTGTTGAATCTTACCTTTTTGAGACCTGCAGAGAGAACCTTGGTTTCATCTCAAAGTTTTTCTTGACAGGTTTTCCTCTGGTTCTAAGTCAAACTCTCCCTCTACTTAGCATTCCCGGGGGGAGGTGAAAGAAACACATTCAGAGGTCTTTGTGAAGGACAATTTTGTAATAATAATTAAAATGTTAAATGTGTGTAATTTTTAGTCCAGCCATTCCAATTCTAGAGTGCTATCCCAGAGATCTCTTACACCTAGCTATCAGTTAAAGCATTATCTGTAATAGCAGAAATGGAAACAGGCTCTATAGCCACTAATAAGAGACAGGTTAAATAAATTATGGCACTTCCATTTAAAAATAGAATGTTTTTGTTGCTGTTAAAAGAGCTAGGAAAATCTATGGTGACATATAAGGTCAAGATACATCACTAAGAAAAATAATCTAGTTATAAAATGGTAAATTTATCCTTTTTCTGTAAGAAATATTTATATAAATTGGGAAACAATCAAGATAAATTATAATCTACAAACGGTGGTTAATTCTGAGATTAGAATTTGTATTGTGTGGGCCAGCAGGTGGCATGGAGGTTGAGGGGCTGGACTTCCATGGCCAACTGTGGTTCTAGTCTCAGACCTGGAGGCTTGCTTTCTCACCTTCTCACTTTCTCTCTCTCTCTCCCTGTATCTCTCTGGTGCCCTAGAGCAAATTAAAGAATAATAATAATAAATAAAGTCAAATAAATAATTTTTAAAAAAGACTTTGTCTTAGATTTGGATATCAATATTCTATGGATTTCTATAACCCATTTATGGTCAGAAAAAAATCATCAAAGAAATAGATTATCCCTGGTATATGTTTCCAGTAATGGTAGGAAGCCAGGAGCTTCTGCAAGGCTGCTGCTGCCTTAATGCAGAAATGCAGAGAGACTTTGGCATGCAGGACAGAGAGGGACTAGAGTGAGTATCAAGTTCGGAGAAAACTACATAGTAAGAACCTGTTTTAAAATGAAATGAGTTACGGGGCTAGCAAGTGGTGCGGTGGTTAAGGCACTGGATTCCTGTGTGGCTGAACACGATTCAGGTCTCAGACCTGGTGGCTTACAAAGCTCACTGGGTGTATTTGCAGGCATGCCCTAAATCCTGAGAGGAGAATGGAGAAGGGATTACAACATGGCGTTCCCCTCTGAGAATTGCTTTCTCACTTTCCCTTTCTCTGCTTCTGTCTTTCCCCAGGGAATGCATGCACCTATGGCAGAAACCTAAAACAAAATAATTATTTTTTTAAAAAAATGGAATGAGTTCCATTGTGTAGTAGTGAGCTTTCCATTCATCCACTTGTGGAAGCAAGAGACTTAGGAGTCTGGGGTCAGCAGGTGGGTAATGGTTCCATTGCTGGACTTCCACATAGTTGACTGTGGTTGGTGTCCCAGAACTGGCGACTTAAAACTCATGCTGGGCACGATGCATGCATACCGAAGATCCTAAGAGGAGACTGGAGGAGAAGGGATTGTGGCATAACCATCCCATTTGGGGTGGGGGTTGAGTGTTAATCTTACTTTTTGTTTCTCTGTCTCTTTCTGTCTCTCCAGTGAGTGCAAGTGCCTATAGTAATTTTTTCTTTTTTAAAGAGAAACCTAGGAGTCTTCTGTTATCCTTTTTGCTCTCTCATTCCCCAACATACCTATAACACAGGCAAAGGGAACATCAAAAACTTCATGGAAAAATGGACTTCAAGTATGAGTTTATTTTGTTGAAAACATTTTGAAATCCATACATAACTTTTACATAATATGCATTTTCATGAACTTTTTGAAGATCCCACATATATCTTCTCTCATCTCTACTGACACTACCCTTGGGCAGATAACCAACTTTTCTGTTGTATCATGATAACTTATTAATTGATATCCCAACATCGACAGTGGTAGGCAGAATTTTGTCAACATGGCCTTTGCCCTCTGATGTCATACATGCAAATAAAGAATGTTACTTTGCAAAAACTCAAAAAAAAAGTTGCAGATGAGGGATTACTAACCCAACTGAATTCAAAATAGGGAGAGTATCCTGGATTATGCAAGTGAGCCTAATGTAACCACAGGAAACATTAGAAGCCAAGCTCTCAGCTAAAGGCAGAAGAGAAAGTAAGGGAGAGGCGACAGAAGCAGAAGTCTGAGAAACTGGACGAGGAAAAAGGACTTGACCCCACATTGCTGGCTCGATGATAGGAGTGGTTGTGTGGAAAGCAGAAGACAAAAAAAGGACTTCTACCATCAACCCGTGAGCTCAAAGTGAGCCCAGCAGCCTCAGCTGATAGCTCGATTTCCACCTTGTGAAACCCAAAACAAAGAATCCAGCTGAGCCAGGCTGTGCCCAGACTTCTGACTTACAAAAACTCTGATGTTTTACTCTACTGAGTGTGTGGTAACTAGTTTCAGCAGCAGGAGAAAATTAAGACCTCAACCCTGACCCATCTCGGTTGGTTCTTCCAACCATGATGAGATTGGCTTTTTTTCTTTCAAAATACAGACCCGGCTATGACTCTCCTTGTTCACTTATAGCTTCCCGATGCTTTTGGAAACGCTGCAAACTCCTCACTATAGGCTTTGGGACTAGCATAGTGCTTAGTTCTCGTGAAGCTCTCCAGGTTCATCTTCCTCCCTGAGTCCCTAAGAGGGCAATTGAGCCTCTCTCGCCTGTTGCGCACTTACACTGTGGTGTTTCCTCTTGCCCCAGGGCCTCTGCACATGTGCTCCTCTGCCTAGGATGTTCTTCTCTATTCTCTTCACTTTTTCGTCTCTGCCATTTATCTTTCAAATTTATGTCCACCCATCTCCCTCTCAAAGAATTTTTCCCTGACTTCTCTGACTAGATCAAACATAGCAATTACAGACCCGATGGAATTAAGTATCTTTTTCCAAGCAATCGTCATATTTGCAATGATGATCATCAGTCTGCCACCCTATGCTATAAATTCTATAAGGACAAGGGAGTATTTCTGTCACCGTTGTATCACTATTGTATCACCCCAATAGAGGGCCAAAAACATATTTATCTCAAATAACATGTACAGGCTGAATAATTGAATCGATAAATTATATTGAATCAATTGAATCGACAAGTGATCTCAGAGAGAGTAAGTGAGAAAAATACCAGCCACCAGTAGAAGGTTGAGTCACGTGACCATATATTACTCTTCCAGTTCTGAGACGGTGCAATGCTAAGTATTCCGTGCCTATGCAAATGATGATATCTGTCTTTTAATTTTGCATTACAAAGGGAACCTTGGTTTTCTTAATAAAAAAGCAGTCAAAAATCACTTTAGCATCAATATACATTCTTTCTCACCAAAATAAAATTTCATAAATATTTAATGAATATGAAGACACTATACTAAGTGTCCCATAGGATAAAAACATGTCCTTGAATGTTAAAATATCCCATTTATGTATTGAATGTCTCCCTTTGTAAAATATACTCTTGCATACATAAAATGCTCACCGTACTGTAAATCACTTGTACTTTTTTTCACGCCAATGGCAATTTTGTCGTTTTTTTATTATTTGTTATACATTCTATCACTGTACATCATTTAGCTTGTATAGAGAATTTACCCAACATGAAATACACCTCAGGCCAGTCCAGTTTAGAATACCGTGCACATCATCAACAACAGGTAATGAAACATTTCTGTGTCCCGCAAATGTCTTACCTCTCTATTTTTCTCCCT
>NW_006206301.1:2215281-2229195 GCF_000334495.1 Tupaia belangeri chinensis | reverse complement strand
GATTACCTGCCCTACACCCTCCTCCTCTCTTACCCTCCTTCCACACTGTCTCCATAACTATTTTCAATACTTTTATGTCCTCCAGTCTTTCAGTCTCTACCATAGAGTGTGGACAATCGGAATATGTTAAGCAGAGACATACAATGTCTCTCTTTCATAGCCTGACTCACTGTATTCAGTAATCAATCTTTCATTTTTTATGACCTTTTTCAGTTTGGTGTGGATTAAGTCAGAGATTCACTATCCAGAAGTTAATTGACTCTCAAGTTCAAAAAACTTGAAAGTGACAGAACTCAATCTCAGGACATCCTACTCCATGTCCAGAGTATTTTTATAGCATCCTGGTGTCCCGACCCGGGGGGACAGTCGAACAGGTTTTCTGAGTGAAGGAGTGAGAGCCAGGACAAACGGCATAGTGTTACAGCACGGAGACGACACAGCGTCTTCAGTGTCGTCTGTTTATTGTGGGCAGCAAGGTACAGCACGGAGATGACGCAGTGTAACAACTCTTCAGGGTCGTCCGGAGATGATGTAGTGTTACAACTCTTCAGGGTCTCCCAGGTCATCTGGAGATGATGCAGTGTCAGCTCTTCAGGGTCTTCAGTGCATCTGGAGACTGTGTGGTGTTTCAGCTCTTCAGGCTCTCCTGGTCATCATCTTCTTGGTCGTCTGTGTCATCTTCCTGGTCATCTGTGTTGTCTTCCTGGTCATCTGTGTCGTCTTCCTGGTCGTCTGGCTACTGTGGGCCAGGCATCGTGGTTATATACACGCTGGTGGGCCGAGATTGGTTGTAAATGGTGGACCGTGATTGGTTGTAAACGGTGGGTTATGATTGGTTGCTTTTGGACCAATCATGAGGTGCCAGATATGCAAATTTGAGGGATTCTAGTGGCCAATCAGAGCAAGGTTTCGAAGGTCAGGTTTTTTGAAGGTAACCAATCATGGCAATTGTTTGCTCTCTGAGAAACCTTGGCAGACTCGCTGGTGCGCAGCCTCCCACATCCTGGATTATCCAGGTCATTACCAAGACTCATAAGCCCTGTGTATTTCTCTCCCTGGTAACTGTCTATAATGCTTCGGAAGTGATCGGGGTATAAGTGTCCACTACCCCTGGCGGGATTTCTCCTTATGCCTTTCCAAAGAGGAGAAGGTCAAACACAGTGGGCAATCAATAATTGTTTGTCAAATTACTAAAATGCAAGGATTGGATCCTCCCTCTTCACACACATAAACTTTTTTTTACATTTTTAGCTCCTTACATTTGAGAATATGAATGTCTACATCAGAAGCATTCTTTTTATTATTTTGAATTTGAATTTACTTGAGAGTATGCTTTTTTTTTTTTTGAGAGTTTTTCGCTATAAGGCGCATGCACTTGCCAGACAGACAGAAAGAGACATAGAGACAGAAAGCGAGAAATCACCCCCCAGGCAGCATGGTCACGCCACAGTCCCTTCTCCTCCATTCTCCTCTTGGGATCTTGGGCACACACGCACACGCGCCCGGCGTGAGTTTTAAGCCACCGGGTATGGGACGCGAACTGCAGTTGACTACGTGGGAGTCCAGCGACATAGCCATTACGCTAACTGCCGGTTCCCGAGAGTATGCTTCTTTTAAAGCAGTTGATAGCTAGAGGAGGAATGGTTTGTGGAATTTCTGGGAGATGTAGACTTTTTCCTATGAATTTTAATCATGCTACTGGAAATGAGTGTGGGAAGGGCCTTACACAGAGTAACTGGAATGTGGTTAGCACATAGAGATCAGTTCAAAAATAAATTTCTACTTAACTCCCATGACTACTGAATGCACTGAAAAATCCAAAGGAAGTTCCAAAAACTGTTAAATGATCTTTACTGGAATAAGGGCATAGTCAGTCTTGTCTTATAATTACATGAAAAGAAATGATTCTCATTTGGATTCTTCTATTGTACTAAGTTCTATTTTAAAAAGAAACTTAAGAGTAGAATTAGTAAGCCAAAGGGCATAAATATCTTCCTTCCAATTTGCTTTGTTCCTGATTGTTACATTAATGTACAGTTATGCAGGAAGTAAATAAATGTCCAGAGAGAGAGAAAAAAAGGTACTGATAATGATTATGATACTACCATGAGGCAAATATCGTTAACCTTTTGACACTTTCATGTCTATCATTTCCCTCTTTATTTTACTTAGTTGAGATGTAGTCTATCTTTTCCACTTAACATTATGTATTTTTTCATCAGAAAAACATTTTTGCAATGTTTTAACTAAAAGTAACACTTCTCTACATTGACCTAAATGATATTACCAACCACGGTTAAAAATCAGGTATGCGCCGCCTTCTCTTATTCATGTGCTAGACCAACAAGTACAATAAACATGTAAATATCATTGATACCATCATATATGACTCATTTTTCTTAATAACATATTATTAGATTTTCTCAAATTCCTCCAGGTAGGTCTCCTTCACTGTGTTAAATAATTGCACAATATTCCATCACGGAAATAATTTATGAAGCTATTTATTATTGTTTTACATTCAGTCACAGTGCAACAGTGCATCTTTACAGTATTCCATTTTCTTTTCTTTATTATTATTATTATTTTTTTTGGAGAGGTTTTTGCTATAGGGCACATGTGCTTGCCAGACCGACAGAGAGAGACAGAGAGACAGAAAGTGAGAATTCAATCCCTTCTCCTCCTTTCTCCTCTCAGGATCTTGAGCACACACGCATACGTGCCCTACGTGAGTTTTAAACCACCAGGTCTGGGACTCGAACAGACCACATAAGCGGTCGACTACATGGGAGTCCAGCGACATAGCCATTACACTAACTGCTAGTCCCAGTGTTCCATTTTCTATGATGGACAGTAAGGGATTTCCCCCTTATTATTGTCATTTTTTTATTGTAAGAACCACAGCAATAGAAGCCAGAATACAGTAGGCCCTCTTTATCCACAGGTTCCACATCTTTGGATTTTTCAACCACAGATTGAAAATCTTTTTTTAATAAAAAAGAAATAGCAATATGACAATAGAAATAATACAATCAGGTGAGCCCATGGCATGGTGGTTAAGGCAGCTGGATATTACATGGCTAACTGAGCTCATTGAGTCCTGGACCCAGCACCTTGAAAAAGACGTTTGGCGCAGGTGTACATAAATTCCCAAAAGGAGGTCGAAATGGAAGAAATTGTGGCATGGCCAATGCCCTGTGGGAGATATGTTCTTGCTCTCTCTCTCTCTCTCTCTCTCTATCTCTCTCTTTCTGTCTATTTGCAATAAGTGAATGCATTTTTTTGACAAAAACTTTTTAAAATACAATAATACGGATAAAAAAGTAATACAATGTAACAATTTAGATAGTGTTTACATTAGATTATAAATAATCTAGAGATGAGTTGAACTATATGGGAGTATTGTATAGGTTACACACACACACTACACCATTTTATATAAAGGATTTGGACATCCACAGATTTTGTTATCTGTGGGGAATCTTAGAACCAATCCTTCATGGGTACCAAGGACAACTGCACATATGAAGGATCTTCAAAAATGTCATGGGAAGTATGTATTCTGAAAACACTATGCCAGGGTCTCAAATGATTTTTTACCAAAATCAACTCATACTCTAATTCAGTTTTTCCCCCAAATTGAAGTCCTCTTACATACTCAAATAACAGCACTTTTATTTTTAGAAAGTAATTTTTTGCAAACAGTATCAATGTAAACTACGAGTAGGTTCTTTCCAGTACTCTACATATGGTCACATGGTCCTCATGTGTCTTGAGTGTTGCGGTTTTATCTAAACAGGACATAGAACATGGTGTTCAGAGAGTTGGAGTCAATCGAATATTGGCTGAATTGAACAGATCACGTAAGTGGGAGCCCTGAATTTAAAAGTGGGCAATGTGCGTGCTGTACCAAACAATGTTTAGGGAAGACACAGAGTCAGGGCTTCACCATGGCATCCACAAATCCATCATTCGTTTCCAGCTTGTCCCCAATAGGCAATGTGACTCTGCAATTGGTCTCCTTTCATTTTTTAATGTTTTTTTACTTTATAAATTGGATAAGTGGCAAGCTCCTGTTGATAGTCATGTTCCATTTCAGTATGTATTTTATTCTTGTCTTGGTAGTAATGTAATTTAATACATACTTTTAGCATTAAAGTGATACATTACAATTATATGCTTGTAATGATGAGAGTATTTATTGATATGTGTTTACAGCCCATTTCGCATGCAGAGGATGAAACGATTATTAAATTAAGTTCTTCCCACTCACCGACTCAGCTTTAAAGGACTCAAAGTCTATGTGGCAATTAGTTACACTAGTCCACAGTCACCCTGAAAAAGTACATGCATGGTCAGAGGAATAAGGAGAGCAAACAGTTTGAATGACTGGTCTGAATCTACCTATTTGAAGGAAAACCAGAGGCTCTGTGGGGGTAGAATCAGCAACTTCTTCTTTAACACTGGAAATCAAGAATACTCAATAATTTATATCTTTCTTTTTGCACACTTATGTTCTGACTAAATTAAGACACAAGAGGGGACCAGGGGTAGCAGTTACATCACTAGACTCCTACATGGCCAATCTCAGGCTGAGTCCCAGACCTGATGGCTTAAAACTCACACTGGGCACATGTGCGTATGTACCCAAGATTCCAGCAGGAGAGTGGAAGAGAAGAGATTGTGGCATGGCCATCTTCTCTGGAGGGTGATTTCTCATTTTCCCTCTCACTGTCTCTGTTTCTCTCTCCGGTGAGCACATGTACCCTAAGGCAAAAATCTATTTAAAAAAAAAAGTCACAAGATAGGGAAGTTAGGCAGGCAAAGGCTACAATATATTGTAGCATTTATCACCCCTAAAGTCACGAGAGGACAGTGTACCCATGGGCAAGCAGGCATCCCGGTACAGCACTGCAGACTTAGGCAGGCTCCCCCTCCCTGTTGTAGGGGTGCTGACCCGTGTGCTTTTCCCTCTGGCCCATCTCTGCACAGCCCCATCTCTAACTGTAGTACAAACAGCAGACAAGGCACAGAACAGAAAAGAGAAGAGGAGGGTTTGAGGTATCAGTGCTATTTGGGGAGCTGGACTGTGATGCTCTGCAAGGCTGACCCATGTGGGAAAGTTCTTGGTTCACTTCTGGAGGCTCCCTGGATGCACTTCTGCTGACGATCAGGGTTCATTGAGGCTAGGGTGAATTGCAGCATGGGGACTCTATGGGGGTGTCTGTCTGTGTGTGTGTGTGTGTGTGTGTGTCTCTTGCTCATGGAAGAAAATAAGCAATCTTTAAAAATGCCCTTTCCACCTCACCAATCAGATTAAGTCATTCCCCCTTCCTAGGTCAGAAGGAAAAGACTTGAGATATTTTGTGCTAGTGAAATCTCTCTTACACGAAGGAAACTATCAGTTATGGGAAAGAAGAGCTTCTTCCCTCACTCTTCCACGTATTTATTTTTCTTAGGTGTACGTTTCTTACTTTTATAGGAACTTGGGTGTTGAAAGAGCAGCCACCCAGTGCATCTTCTGGCCACCTCCACAGAAACGCCCACACACTGGAGCACACAAACATCTTCTTCCAAGGCATGAAGCAGGGACGTTTCTGGAGAGCGTGAGCTAGAATAGGTCTTACTTGGAGCATTTTTAGGTGTCTAGACTTTAAATCCTTAACCAATTACAGGGCATTTTGGAATATAACCTCTGCTTAGGTCATACTGGAAATAGCGCAGGGGAATTAATATAGTCCATCATACCCTATACACTATTAAATTCTCAAAATCTCACGATATTATGTATTTTTCCTGCGGATGTCCCTATGTTTGTCCTTCTTTATAATATGGTTATTTAAAGCATTTTGTTGGATACATTCAATAAGATTTATGAGAAGCAGCAAGGATCCAAATCTTATGAGGAAGGTATTATCAAGATCATCTTACAAATGAAAAAATTAAGATTCTAACAGATCATTTGTTTAAAGCGCATGCCTCAATTAGGAAATGGGGTATCGTATTTGAGCACAGGTCTTCCCAATTCTCCCAGACTTTTTACTTGCATGGTATCTGTCATCCCGGTATCTATCATCCCAGTTTTAAAAAATTCCTTGTGGTAGAGATCTTGACTTCTATTTATTCACTTTTGTCCATCCACAGCAAAGAACACAATGCTCTATGCTTAGCAGGTATTCAGTAAGTGGTCATTACATTTAAGTGAATAGACTATTGTGAAATTCTAGAAATGGAAGTTCCATAGAAACATTCCTATTTAAATCTGTCATTTCATAATTTAGAAAATGAAGGCCCAGAGAAGATCTTCCAGTTTACATGGCTAGGAGAGTGTCAGAATCCAGACAAAAATAGAATCCATCTCCAGATGCTCAGCCCCGCCTGCTACCACTTCCCCTTGGCCGGGGCAATCACGCAAGTGGTGAGTGGCTTAGTGTGGCTTGCAGTGGTTTGGCATGAGTCAGCCACTGCTGCTCCTAGGACAGGAGACCTGAGGGAGCAGAGATCAGGGATGTGTCACGGGGTTGGGTAGACATCCAGGAAGGAAAGCAACAATAATAAACCATCACATTGATTTATTAGCCAAGCAGCTCAGTGCTTGGATTCTGGAGCCACACAGCCTGGCTTAAAATACATAGAAGTCATCCGCAATTGAGCAACTGTGTGATCTCCAAGTTACTTAGCCTGCATGGGCCTTGGTTTCCTCATCTGTAAAATGGGAATGTGGTCTATACTACAGATATAAAACACAAAGACAGCAGCTGGCATAGGGAAAGCAGTACATGGTGGTAGGGATTTGAGTACTTTCCAGGTTCCAGAGATTGTGTCAGATGCTTAAAAAACATTAGACTTATTATGAGAGATCCTTTCTCTTTAAAAAAATAGAAAAAGAAAAACTGCTTTAGGTTCCTATGGTAGCAGATACAGAATTCTAATCAAGGTCACCTTTTTTTCTAAACAATTCTCTTTCAATTCTCTTGTCATCCCAGAAGGATGGTTCTATAATGGGTCATGTCATTCCCAATCCAGAAGAATCTGGATTATCCAGCAAACTGCTCTGAAATTCAGGAAGTTCGGAATTACTATAGCTAGATCTCAAAAAAGAACCAATTTGAACTCCCTTGGAACGAAATGCTCTAAACACACACACACACACACACACACACAGAAAAAATAAATAGGCAGTCTCTGAGGCTTGAAATGTCACATCAATCTAGAGCATAAATGGATAAGCACTTGTATGGAACAGACGCATGTTGGCATTGACCCGATGTTGTCTGGGACTAGGGCCTCATCTAGAGACAGAAATGGAAAGCCATGAACCTTTCTCTTCACTGCAAAATGGCCACGAGCATCACCTGCTTAGTCTCGGAGAACATGCTACAAGGATGGAAGACCAAATGGAAGACCCCAGGAAACAATCATTTCTGTCAATGTTTGCTATTTAGGTAAAATTCCTAGGAAAATGTGTTGAAGACCAGTCTATCCACGGACCTGGGTATGGACTCACCACTGGGCTAAGCGGTCAAAGTACTCTACCACGTGTTCGAGGGGGATGTAAAGCACTTAATGCATGCTGTCCCGCAGAATTTTATAGTAATGAATATTCCCTAACTCCAGCTTTCGCTAATCTCAGAGATTTTGTTAGTAATAAAGTAAAAGTTAGGTATGTTAGAAAATGAGTAATTACTTCTGAAGAGTAACAGTAAATCAGATCAAATAAAATGAGATTCCTCTGTTTTCCCATCTGAATTAAATTGGTGTCTGGTATTCCCCAGAGTCATTAAAAATTCCTCTGTCTGTGAAGTTACTGTTTCAATTCGGATTTATAACGTGAAGAAGACACAAAGAGTGAGACCAGCCACAACTCAGTAGGACTAATTACATTTTTCCTTGCTAGATAAACAGAAGAGTTTTCTTTATACCCTTGAGATTTCCTTTTTAAAAATGTTTCCTTTTTCTATTTTTGTCAATGCTTGAAATCTATTCTTTTCCTTTTTAATAGAGCATATCCTGGATTAAGTCAAATTCCGAGCCTGTTCTTTCTTTCTTTTTAATTTGCTCTAGGGCATGTGTACTCGCCAGAAAGAGAGAGAGGAAAAATGAGAGAGCACTCCCTTCTTCCCTGGGGGAATGGCTACAATATAATCTCATCTCCATTCTCCTCTTGGGGTTTGGGGTCTGTACACATACGTGTCCTGTGTGTTTTTTAACCTGCTGGGTCCAAGATTCAAACTGTACAGTAGAACACATGGGATCCAGCCCCCTTAAACATCACCCTACTAGCTGGTCCTAACTCTTAAACTTTACTGTCAGGATAAATAATTCATTGACATGATTTGGCAAGAAGATATTGGGCTTAGCTACCAACACAAATATATAGCTAAGTGAGCAATTCCAACACAAGTAACAAAGTACCTCTGTGTGTACCAGTGCGTAACTGAACCGAATTCTGAACTTCAATGTCTACTTCACTGTCATCTTCCCCATAGTAGTTGAAACCATGACCTCATAGTTTTTAATACTTAATGAGCGTGTGATAAGTCATAGGCTTAGAAACTCAAGAGAAATGAACTTTTAATTTGTCTAGTCCTGTCCTTCTCTGGGATCCTAGGCAAGAGAGTTACCTATGGTTTAGCTTTTCCTACATTTGAAATAAGGAAAGAAAGAGGACTTTTAAAGTTAACATCCAGAAGGACATTATTTAAATAGGCAGAAAATGCAAACTGTGTCTTAGAATTAGTAAGTACTTATTTGTATGTATCTCATCATACTAACCGTAAATCATTTCAATAGCACTTAAGATTTTTAAAATTATTTATTTAATTTTGTTTATTATTGTTATTATTTATTTATTTTTAATTTGCTACAGGGTGAGAGAGAGAGAGGGAGAAAGAAAGGAGAAAAATCAAAGCAAGTCGCCAGGTCCAGGACTTGAACCATGGTTATCCATGTGGGAGTCCAGTGCCTTAGCCATTTGTTAGGCCCATACTTAAGATTTTTAAGGCGATTCACTAGGGATAGTTTGAAACACAAAGATATAGACTATGTGGGCCTAACTTCCAGTAACTTCCAATCTAGCTGCCAGGATGGGATACATATATTAAAATTCATGACTATTTCACTGACTCTCAGATTGACTGATATAGACAAATCACCTGATGCCATTGTTCTTGTCTTCATCTTGAGATGGTGTCATTTATGCTTCGTGCTAATCCACACCGTAAATTGATATCTCAATAGCATGCTAGGCTTTTAAATGCATAAAGAATGGAATGCTGTAATCTGATACAAGTTCTCTCACACTTACTGGGTGTCCTACAATTCAGTTCAGTCCCGACACCATCTACCCAGAATGAGCAGCAGACCCCACAGTTACAAGGCAAAGTTTCCAATAAAACTTCTCCCACTTTAGACACAAGCTGTAAGTGGGGTCCCCAGGCTTCTCGGTCTGACTTGGCTGCCAATTTGAGGGTTCCCAAACCCACATCAGATTTGATAATTCACTTGAAGGACTCAGAATTCTAAATACTATACTTTCAGTTACCATTTTGCTTATTATGAAAGATACAGACGAAAAGCCAGATGTGAGAGGGGAGAACAAAGTTGGGAAGGTACTGTGAGCAGGAGCGTCTATCCATGGGGGCTGGGTGCAAGTCCTCCCAGGACATCGATATGCTCACCAACCAGGAAGCCCCAGGGTCCTGAGCTTTCATTGAACTTTCATTATGTAGACATGACTGATTAAATCCTTGGCTACATGATTGAACTTAATCTCCAGCCCTGCTTCCCTGGGGATAGGCCTGAAAGTTCCAATGTTCTGATCACACGGTTTATCCCCCTGAGCTCATCAGCACAAACTCAGCTACTTGCCAAGGGGCTAATCACGAATAACAGAAGATAGTCCTATCACTCAGTCCTAGTCTGTGCTAGGACTCAGATGAAGATCAGATGTATTCTTAGATCACCAAGGTATGTAAATTTTGTTTTATGAATGTTTAATAATATTCACAACTTATTTATATTCATTTATTTTATAAATACTCATTAAGCACTATTGCAGAGGGGGAAAAAGGCCTTACCTAGTTATCTCTGCCCTTACTGGTTCTGTTTCCGTCGGTCGTCATATTTCCCACACTTATAGACGCAGTCCTTTTCCAGCCTCTGGGTTCAGCCCTTCCCATTGCCAATGCACAGAAGATACTGAAGTATTTATTTATTCATTTATTGGCTTTTGGTGGAGGGCATGCACTTGCTAGAGACAAAGAGAGGGAGAATAAGACATCACCTCCCACCAGCGGGATGGCCATGCCATAATCCCTTCTCCTCCATTCTCCTCTTGGTATTTTAGGCAGGTGCATGTGTGTGCCTGACATGATTTTTGATCCAAACCACTGTCAATCATGTGGGAGTCCAGCCACCTTCACCATCACACCACCTGCTGGCCTTGATACTAAAGCATTCTTATCCTAGAATTCAATATCAAGTAAATCTTAGTATTATTTTTATTATTTTATTATTTTAACTTTTTGCTCTTGAGACCAAGTCCTTACCCTATAACTTAAATGCAATAAGTAAATGACTAGATAAACCTTGTTCATTTGCATAGTTCTACAATCCAAATAGGATTAGCTGTTGAATAGTTCTTGACATTTTTTTGTCTTTCCTGACAAACCTACACCTGCTCTTCCACCAAACATGCTCACAGTCAACATCATAAACTCGGATGTGAACAGAAGTCTCATGACTGTATAAAATGAACTAGATAATTAAGAGTGGGAGGTGGAGAAGAGATACAAACAGGCATGAATCTCCGTGTCCACCCTAGGAGTTTACTGTATTATTAGTGCTTGAGATACATGCACAGATATCTACAGTGCAGAGCAGTTTAGGAGAGGTGCCATGTGGATGATGCAGACAGTAGATGGTAGAGACACTGGACCACAGAGGGAGACACCCCTCTAAGTAGGAGAATCAAGGTCAACTTTAAGTATATGGTGAGGTATGAATTAGGCATTATGGTATTCGAAGGATAGAGCTGGGAAAGTAGAGCTTGAATTGAAAACTGTAGTGAAACACAGAAACGACAAAAGACAAAGAATAATAAAGCCACCGGGAGCAAACCAGTCTGACCAGAGAAAAAGATTCAGGGTTGGGCTAGCTGGTGGCATGGTGATTAGGATGAGTGGATCCCACATGGTCAACTGTGTGGTTCAAGTCCCAGACCCAGGGGCTTGGGAAACATGCCACGCACATGTGCATACATGTACAAAATCCCAAAAGGATGTTGAAATGGAGAAGGGATTGTGGCGTGACAGTCTTCCATGGAGGATGCCTTGTGCGTGTATCTCCCTCTCTCTTTCTCTTTCTCTGTCTCTCTCTCTTTTCAGCAAGCACATGCAAATCTTTAGCAATATATTTTTTTTAAGATTCAGGGTCAACGGCACTGAAAGATACATTGTAATCATCACAATATACACAGTCTCTTTTAATCAAGAAGTCCAATCATGAATTTTCAGAAAAAAAATGGACTATTAATATGACAAAACTAACTTATTTTGAAATTGCCTATAATTGGTTTCAAATGGAATAGTCCAGTTTTCCAAGAAAAAAAAAAATAAAGATCTTTAAAATGTCACTGTATTTGATTGGGTACTGAATATTCCTCAAACACATGACTTCCACTAAATATGTCAAAAGCATAGAAAAGCATTTTAAATTGCCATTGCTGGCTCTACAAACAAAATATTGTCTCTCGGCCTCAGTCCCTTGTATATATAAACAAAATGGTCTTGGACGTTGTTTCTTTTCTAGCCAAGAGAAATTAGGCCCCCATGGCTTCAGACAGCTGTCATGCATCCCCCTGACTGTCGCCACATGCGTGCAAGGCTCTGCAGATCATTACAACACCAACATCTGGCTCTGCTTGCTTTCTTTCAAACGGAGCTTAATTTTCCTCTCGGTTTCCAGCAACAGGAAATACCATGTGCACTTCAGTGGAATTTGGGATTAAATATTTCTAAACGCAACTGCTGTTTTTACAAGACATCTTGGAGCGATGGTTTATATTATGGCTCTTGCCTCTGGGAATTCTCTCGGAATTGCTGTGAAATCTCCAAGGTGCCTTGCCTTGCTCTCAGGCGGTTATTGTGCTTTTCTCTTCACCCCCTGAAGATGTCTGAGACCCCACTGACCACACAAGGCACATCTCAGGAGTTTTTGTCACCTGCTCAAACTGCAGCTCTGATTACTGCCAAGTGGATGGGATCCCGGGAGCCCTCCCTCACTCACGTTGAGCATCGCCTCACTCTAAAGGTGCTCTCTTTGCGGGGAGTTGAAAAGAGAGGAAGGGAGATAGTCAGAAACTGATTCTGCTCATTCTTGAAGGGGACGTAGAAGTAGGTAAGTGACTGACTCAGAGAACACTGAGACCTACTACTAACTCCGCTTTCCAGATAAGGAGACTTCTGTAGACTAAGGAAGAAATCCACGCAAATGATGCACATTTCTCACTCCTCAGAGGGCTCCTGGCTTCAGTGGAAGACCATTCCATATGCCAAATTTTCTCTCTCTGTCTTCTTTTGTCTCTGTAGAAGAAGAGTTGGCCTCCACTCCGGAGAGGGTGCAAGACTGAGACCAGAAAAGTCTATTTGTTGAAAAAGTGTTGAGAGGGTGGAAATGGAAGATGTAAAACAGGACAAAAATTGACAGAAATTTAGTAACTATTAACGGCCTTTCACATCTTTTGGATGCTAGGGACTGAAAAATAAGCTTCTCTTAAAGTTGAATCTCTTCTTAACAGCATAAATCTTCTTTCTGAAGTTTTGTGTATTGGCTGGTAAACGGTTTATCACTAGGAAAACGTTATTTTCTCTGATATCTACTTAAGATACATTTATAAAAATTGCGTAATATTGAAATGATAAAGGCAAAAAAATTTTTAAAAATTAAAAATGAGCTTATCTTTAGCCTCTGCTAACATCCTGAGTATCCACGTCAGTTTGACAGCCACAAATCCTGAATGCTGATGATGTCAGGATAAAAATGGAAGGAATGCGTAAGGTCCGGGTAACAAAGGACAATGGGACGGTCCTTTCTTTAATCTGTAATGTAAAGATGACTTCGTAAAGCACTCTCTGTTTTCGCTTTTACAGAGACCGTCTCTCTTGTTACCATAACTTCTTTCTGCCAGTAGAAATATCTGACCATGTGACGTCCTTAAGTCCTGCCTCTTCCCCTGCAGTACAGGGTGACCCACAGAGCTACATTAGCAGACTTTGCCTTGATCATCGCTGAAAGCCTTTTCTCCATGATCCTGCTGTTCTCAAAGGAGCCCTAAAGTCACTCTTAAGTCTTCTGTCAGAAAAGGAAAGTACTCTCTTAAAACCTACAATCAATGGTGGCTTACATTAAAATGATACACTGGACCTGGGAGACATCTCACTACAGGAGAGATGAAATCGGACATTAGGAGACATCCTAGCTCTAGGAGAGATTTAAAGAAGCCCCTTCCCCAACAGCTAGTATTAATTAGGAGCCTACTATGTGTTTGCAGTTCCTGTCACTTTAGATTAGGTCATTAAAGACGGCAATCACATGATTACGGCTGATAGGTGGAGCTACTGGGAGTCCGGGACAGACCAGTGTACAGGATTCGCATTGCGCAGTATGCTGGTCTCTGTCCAGCCCTGTCTTCTGTAGTGGACAACTTGGCTGGGGACAGGGGTAAGCAGCTCCTAGAGACTGAAATTGAATGTCCATTTCTGAAGTCATCCTCTAAAGTGTTTACCACAAGTTTTAAGGGCTTTATGATCTATTCATCTCTGATCATTCTTTCCTATAGCTCAAGTCAATATGGAATCCTCAGCACTTTAAGTAGAAGCAAGCCCTAAACTATGAACACTACAGTCTCAACTG
>NW_006206301.1:2214611-2215250 GCF_000334495.1 Tupaia belangeri chinensis | reverse complement strand
GTGGTCACAAGCCAGCTGCCAACATATTAGAGAAGCTGCTGAGTTTTTGTCTCCGCTGGCCTCTGTTCCTTAGCCACCAAAAGCCACTTTCAGTCTTTGTCTTTGGTCTGCAAACTCTATCCCCCTCAAACCAAACCCTCTTCTACCTTAGGCCACAATCTTTATCCAACATCTATTTTCTTTCATATTTGGGGTTTGATTTTTTTGTTTGTTTGTTTTTAAGAGATTTTTTGCTGTAGGGTGCATGCACTCGCTGTAGAAACAGAGAAAAGACAGAGAGATAGAAAGTGAGAAATCACCCCTCTCCCCCAGGGAGGGTGACCACGCCACAATCCCTTCTCCTCCATTCCCCTCTTGGGATTTTGGGCACGCACACACACACTCACCCAGTGTGAGTTATAAACTGCCAGGTCTGGGACTTGAACTCCAGTCGAGTACATGGGAGTCTAGCGACATAACCATTATGCCACCTGCTGGTCCCCAGATTTGAGGTTTTAATCAACACTCTATTAATTTAGTTATGTCATGCATTAAAGTATTTTGGAGAGGTTTTTACTATAGGGCACTTGCGCTTGCCAGACAGACAGAAAGAGACATAGAGACAGAAAGCGAGAAATCACCCTCCCCCCCACCCCCCCC
>NW_006206301.1:2209774-2214544 GCF_000334495.1 Tupaia belangeri chinensis | reverse complement strand
CCCTGGGGTCCGGTATGCAAACCACAGTCGATTATGTGGGAGTGCAGCAACATAGCCATTACACTAACTGCTGGTTCCCAAGTATAAAAGTATTTTGGAGCTAGCCTGAAAATCCAGATTATTTATTGACCTGACTGCTCTAAATTCTAAATGAACTAATGTAGACGTGAACATTTGAAATGCAGGTACTTCATTAGTTTCCTGTGTTAGGGCAAGAAGAATTGGACTTTCCAATAGTTTTCTAAAATTTCCTTGGAAAAAAAATGCTAATTTCCCCAGTCCATTTCTTTTTTTAATGCTCTGTACAGTATTTTTTTTAAAATGTTATATCACATTTAATCACGTATATCTTTACGGTGTATAGCATTTCTGTTTCCAGCACAATTACCATGCATATCAATCAAGATAAAGACATTACTGTCCACATGATTATCTGCAAATTGCTTTTCATTTTTTTGTCAATTAAGTGTACTTTTTTTTTCTTTTACTTTCCCTATTTCCCTCCATTTCTACCAGGGATATAGTTATGGTTTCCAATGAACAGATTCACTGCTGCATGTGTTCAAACAAGGCTAATTTTATAATAAACCGTGTCAAAAACACAAGCACACTTTGTATGAGATTTTAAAGGAAGTTTATTTTTCTCTAAGTGGCATCTAATTCTTTGCTTCTAACCCTGTCTCTGCCTCCCCAGATTCCCTGGACTCCCTGCATTTCTCCTACATGCATGATGTCTATGAAATAGGCAGAGGTTGACATTTTTATGTCAAATAATTCCTTGGAGTGAAAATGGATAAAGAAGTGTAATTAATAAAGGTGGAAAATTCCCACTCCAACATTTTTCAGCTTAATGATAAGTCTGTGATTCTTATATGAAGGAGTTAAAAGAAAAGTTATCCTAGGTACAGCTTCTTGAATGAGGCAAAAATAGGTTCGGTGGAGTCGCTAGTGTCTTTGTACTCAATGCCTCTAAAAGTCCCAGTGGTGAGGTTTTCAGTTAAAGAAATTCTCAGCCAAAGAGTAGGCTTTGCTGACCCATGAGGAATACAGACCACAGAGAAAATAATGGAGCTGCTATTCCTGCCAGACAACAGCAGCTAATGAGAAACACATTCTAAACGCAGATGCAGTCGATATCAAGACTCAGTCAATAAGCCAATATTACACATTCCGTGTGTTCAAAGCCATTAATGGTGGCCGAAACTACAATGGCAGTGGGACATCCTAATTAACTTTTTATATAATTAAAACATGCATCTTGTGAAGTCAATATGCAAATAAGTCTAAATACTGTATACACAATGATTTTTTTTTTTGAGAGGTTTTTTGCTATAGGGTGCGTACACTCACCAGAAAGACAGAGAGAGACAGAGAGACAGAAAGCGAGAAATCACACACCCCCCAGGGGGGATAGCCACACCACAATCCCTTCTCCTCCCTTCTCCTCTTGGAATCTTGGGCATGCATGCACATGCACCTGGCATGAGTTTAAGCCACCAGTCTGGGACTCGAACCATGGTCGACTACATGGGAGTCCAGCGACATAGCCATTACGCTAACTGCTGGTCCTTATACATAATGATTTTGACTGGGGTTTACAACACCTAAGAAACCAAAATGACATCTTTGGGTTCTCCTTCTTTCTCCAAGTCCTGACATGACAACTTTTCTACCTCTGCATTTTCCAATTTAAAATATTTTATTAAAAATTGAACAAAATTCTACCACTTATGATGTATTCTCTTATTCACAGATAGTTCTGTTTCTTTTTTCTTTTTCTTCTCTTTCTTTATGTTTAACTACTGTGTATCATTACAGCATACCAAATGAATTTTCCCCTCATGAATACGCTGTATATGGGTTCAGCCAAAGAGATGACCATACACACTATCATCAACAGATACACTTCCATTTTTGAAGTTTACTTGTTTATTTCTTCCATGAGTTTGAGACAGACAGACAGACAGACAGCATCCTTAACAGGGTCTTCATCCAATGATCCACCCCCAGCTTCAGGCAGTCCTGGATCCTGGGCATGTGCAAACACGAACCCTGAATCTTCCTCTGTGAGTCAGCCTTACAAGGCATTGCATTACTCCCATGCCACCATCCAGCTCCCTGAGAATCCTCTATCAGGAATTTATCTTTTAATTTCATAATACAGAAGAGTAGCTGTAATAGAAGAGTTACATGGGGTGGGAGGGCCGCAGATGGCATGGTGGTTGTGGCGCTGGCCTCCCACATGGCCAACCACAGTTCAAGACCTGGATCTAGAGCCTTGCTTTCTCATTTCATCATTCCCCCCACCTCATCCTTCGTTGGTCAAATTTAAAATAAATAAATAAAGTTAAATAAAAATCATTCTTTTTTTTAAAAAAAAAAGAAGAGCTACATGGGAAGTGAAAAAGGAGGTGGTTGGCAATATAATATTCCAAGGTAAATGTCTGGATTGGAAGATTCCATATAAATATCACATGGTCCCTTTCAAAACTTTACTCAGACAGGGAATAGAGTCCCTGACATTTACCAAAAGCACAAGAATTTTTCCTGATCTGGCTCAATAGCAAAGCGTGACTTCAGAATATATTTGGGTTCTAATTTACTGAAGGCAAAACTTAGTTTAAAAATTTTTCAAAATGGAAAACCATCAGCAGTTCGTTCTTTGGTGAGGAGACCAGAGGAAATGGATGGAGCCTTGAGACTGGCCCCTACCTGGATTAGTGACTATCACTTTGGCTCCTGGGCCTGGATAAAATGAGGGTGGTAACTACACTTGTCACCACAAAATGTGAGTGTTGCACTTGGAACCCCACGGTGAAGCCTGCAGTAGGACTGGGACGCTCTTAGAATGACATTGCACAATTCCAGCGTGTGGAGCTGTAAAACTGGGGTGAAGACCCATGAAAACGAAAGCCTTTCTAACTCAAAATGAAGGCAGAGTCTTTCAGAGACGTGACAGTAAGCACGGAAATCATTTTCTTTATACGATCTGCATCGGTTTCCCTTACTTCTGGAAGGAGCCTCTAACACCCAGCCTCGTTTGTATTCAAGTCCTCCTTGAACAGTCAACTATTACCCAGAGCATCGTTTTAAATACAGTATAAGACACCATCGTGAGGTTCTAAGAGGTGATGCGTGTGAAATGCTATACCTTCAGAAGCTCTCAACCCCCTGAGTTTTGTTGATCTTTTTTTGGGGAGAGGTTTTTGCTATAGGGCGCATGCGCTCGCCAAACAGACAGAGACATAGAGACAGAAAGCGAGAAGTCATCCCCTAGGGGGATGGCCAGGCCACAATTCTTTCTCCTCCATTCTCCTCTCGCGGGATTTTGGGCACGCCCGCACATGCGCCCCGCGTGAGTTTAAGCCACCGGCTCCGGGACGCGAACCGCAGTCGACTACGTGGGAGTCCAGCGACATAGCCATTACACTAACTGCAGGTCCCCTCAACCCCCTGAGTTTCTAGTTGTACTCCAAACAGGAGTCCATGCCTGGTCTGAGTCCTGCTGTTTCAAAGTGCCTTTGCAAATCTAGATTGGGTCCAAAGCGTGTTTCTCCTTCCCTCTGAAGAGCCTTCTTAAGACCCCTCTAATGATACGTGGAGCCTTCCCCACTCCAGATTGCTGGTGTAATAAATAATTTGGCATTTGGTCCAAACACAGAAATGCATTGCGTGCTTGTTACAAACGGAATTCCAGAGCTCCACTTTTGCTGAGTGGCTACACCAGAACCACTGTGGGTAGGGCCTGTGAATTTACCCAGCGTTTTAAAAAAAAGCCCCTCCAGTGATTCTCAGGCATACCAACGTTTCAGAAGCTCTGGTACTAGCTCTAAGAGCTCAGGACCTAGACCACTCTTTGAGTAGCAAAGGTGAGGTGGTCTGGACCTGCAGCAGCGGTCTCCTGGGAGCTTGTTAGGAGGGAAGACTGTCCGCTCAGCAGCCCAGACCTACTGTCACTGAATGTGCGTCTTAAGATCCCCGAAAGATTCAGTCATGCATTAAACGTGTGAACACTACTTCTGGACTCCGGTATCTTTGAGGAAGCTTTACAACCTACTGATACCTGGGCCCCACCCAGAAATTACCCTGCACTTTATTCTGAGGTGCGGCAGCCCTGGCATAGGGAGCTCATAAACGTTCAGGTTAGTTTAATGATCAGCCAAAAGTGAAGGATGATTGCCCCCCCCCAAATCATAGTTATTTATCATTCAATTGGATTTCTGTGGGTTTACCCAGGACCCTAAGGATCGTTTAGAGTAAACAGTGTTTTTTTAAGGGACAATGGACACTGCAGACACGTCCGACCACAGAGCTGCAGGTTTACCAACATGAGAACGGAGACTTCCTGCCCCTTCCAGCGAGCAAGCCGAGCGCAGCGCCGGCCCTCGGCCCCGGGGGCCCCCACCTCTGCCCCGCCCGGCTCGCGCCCCCTCCCCGCCCCTCCTAGTCCGTGACGTGCCGCAGCGGTCCGGGATCATGCGCACTGGCGCCCCGCTCCCGCTCGGCTGCTCCGCCTCGGCGCCTGTCATTCTCCGCGGCGCGGCGACCAGTGCGGACTGCGGTCCCCGCCTGCTCGCTCGCCTGCTGGCGCGCCCGCAATGTGACCGACCGACTGGGGGCGAGTTGGCAGCTCTGTCCGCAGCAGCACAGCGGTTTCCCTCGTGCCGGATTTCTTGTTGAGCCGAGATTGCCTCGCCGTCGGAGACTCGCGCCAGGGGCTCGGAGCGCCACGCTCCGGGGACAGCGGCTGGGGGCCGCGCGTGGGCGCCC
>NW_006206301.1:2200167-2209698 GCF_000334495.1 Tupaia belangeri chinensis | reverse complement strand
ATGCCCCGCCGCGGGGCAGACCGGGGCCAGCCGGAGTAGGCGCAGCCGGAGTTTGCAGACGCTGCCTTGGAGCGCCATCCCCGAGAAGACTCCCTGCCTCCGGAGTCCCAGTAAGTTGACGCTAGTTTCTGAAGTTGGAGGGAGCCGTGGGAAAGAGAGGTTCGTTTTTATTACCTTCATGTCGTGGGAAGCCAGGGGATGGCACCTCTCGTCGGCAGGGTTCCAGCTTAGAGAGGGAGTTCAGGGTGCAAAGAAGGCGACATGGCACGCGGGGAGAGGCTGGAGTCCAGGGCTGGCTGGCTTCAGCCTGACGAATGTGCCAGTTGGAGAGGACAGGTGCTCCGGAGGGCATCTCGCCTGCAGCAGCTTATACCCTGCGAGCTCCTTCACTGTCTGCGGTGGCGAGAGTGGTGAGGCGGAGGAGGCAGAGGAAGAGCCATCCGCTGGGTCTGTCATCTCTATCCGGAGTCCTCCAGGGAGTGACTGGATGACCAGCACTGCGCTGGATCTTCTGACCGGAGCGAAGCTATTCTTAGACCCGCAGGATTCCTGCGCATCCCACTTCACTCTTCCCCTAGGCAGAAGTTGCCCAAGTTTCCCTAACTGGAGCCCAGTTTTGGGGGGGCAGGAAGGGGGGGAGGGACATAAAAACACGTCTATGTCAACGCAGGGTTGTGTGATGTATGGCAAATGAAATGAGAAAAACACGCAGGGCAAATGATTTCTGCCACTTAAAGAATGTGGGCAACTCTCAAAGAAATAGTATTGTCAGATGACAATTGGATGACACTTGGGTTTCCCCTGGTCGTCCTGCACCTCTTACATAAGCCTCGCGGCTGGATAACTTTGTCTGCAGTGGCTGCAGCTGTGGCTCTTCATTTCATTTGTTTGAAGTCCAGCCCGAACAGTATTTAATGAAAATGCTGACATGATATAGCGGCCTGCAGTCTGAAACAGAGTGCACGCTTCACATTGGAGTGTCTTTTCCTAATGGGGAGCATGGGAGAAAGAGCCCAGTATATTTTTCAAGGCGGCTCCAGGAATTAGGCACATAAATCATGTTTTAAAATAGCATGCATTGTGCAGAGGGCATGGAGAGGACCCCCTTTGAACACATCCCCTTTGTTTTAGAGAAAGTGGAAATTGTTCGTGCCAGACAATTGTTGAGCCCGAAAGTTAAGTGCACTGATGGGCTTAATTATCTTAATAAACAAAGAGCATGATTTATTGATAGCTGCAGTGTTTGAAGAAGAGAAATCTTTAACCTTTTTTCCTTGACTCTCCCCTAGAGATTCCTTTTAAGCAGAGCGATAGATGATTATTATTGATGTTTAATACTTGAGCTGATTAAATTTGGAAAAGGAATACTTTGAAATACCATGTAGTTCTGCAGTGTGGCTGTTACATAGTGACTGCAAGCGAAAAGGGAAACATTTGCAGGATTTGGTACCGAAGTTATTAGGTTAACAAAACGGATCACTTTGACCGTCCTGACTTTATGTACGTATATAAATTGGGGCCTGAAATAATTGCTTATACCAAAACTCAGGAGTGTGCATTAAGGTAAGGTAATCTTTAGAGAGAGAAGTACATTTATTTATGGTGTTTCAGCATACAGAAGAAGATGAACTAGTTATAGGCACCGTATTTAAAACAGTTCTTAAAAAAGAATTCTAAGAAAATGCATAAAATGCTATTTTAAAAGTTGAAAACTTAGTCAAGTCAATACATTGTAGTTCGTGAGAGTACCCAGGGCTTATCTCTAAAAAAGATCACATCCAAGCATGGGCTCTCCAACAGGTTAACCCCAAGGACAGTGTGGTACCACGGTTAGGAGGACAGAGGATGAGGCCAGGCTGCTGGCTCTGGTACCATCTGTTGGAATCTGGCCAAGTTACCTATGCTCTGTACTTCGCGTCTTCTCGTGTACAATGGGGATAATAGCACTCCCTGCCTCACTGGATTGCAGTGAAGATGGAATGAGTGAGTTCATGACTGTGGAGCTGTTGAGCCAGTGCCTGGCATAGTAAGCTCGCTCTGGGTAAAATGATCGATATTATGGAAAGAAAAGCCTCTTCCGGTACCATGGACATTGGCTGGCTGCTGATGGGTTAACAGAAGCAGCTCACGTAATAGGAGAGAGGGTATCAACGCTTATTGACACCTCCTAGCAGTGCACACACCAGCTGGTGTTTGACTCACTGTCTCCATCAGCTCCTCACTGCAGCCCCTTTGAGGTAGGTTGCTTCATCCCCACTTTGGAGATGAGAAAAAAAAAATAATAATCAAGCAGTAGAAACTGGAGCTGGGCTGTAAACCCCTGTCTGTTTGTGAAACCGTGTTCTTTCTGTGTTGCCTCAACTTGCAAATGAAACAGATGCATTATTATCTTCAATTTGCAGATGAGGAAATTTAAGCTTAAGGATGAAAAGATGCAGAATGATTAACAACACCCAGAACCTGCTTCTCCATGGCTGGGAGCTATTTTATCATCATCATGATTATTAAATAACTTGCCCCTTGGTTACATACCTCCGAGGGTGTGGTAGAGGTGTCAGTAGGTGAGATGGGGTTTCTTTCATTTGCAGTGCGTTCTGTTGCTTTTCACTCATATATCCAGAATGTTGAAAAGGAAAAATTGGTATGGTGTCACCGTTCACACTGGTGGTGGGTGCTCTCCGTCTTATTTCCTGCTCGCCCATGTGGCCGCAGCCAGCCACACAATCACATAAGCCACCAGGAGTCATCAGTCCACAAAGAGTGTCGGCCCTGACACAGATTCAGTTGCAGCTGGAGAATTCCCCCTGTGTACAGAGAGAGGCCTTGAACCTTGCCTCATACTGTGTGTATGTTCAGAAATTGAAATAATTTATCTTCCACATTAAATAAGCACACTTCCTTTAGGCCCTAGGACCATTGTCCTGGAGAGCAGTGCCGGGCCTCGTGAGCAGTACTTTGTTAAAAGTCTCTGAGTCTATTGAACATCTCACCTGCGTTCCGAGGCTGGTGTGGTGGAGAGGCCTTGGTTTTTTTTGTGTCTTTCATGGGTTATCATCCAGATACTAGAGAATCTTCTGGCCCTTGGAAAATATGTTTTTCTAGATATTAAATTATAATTGCTTTATAAACCACATAGGCACCAAACACTGCACACAGACTGATTTGTTCTTTAATTAAGCCTCTTAGCTAATATCTTCTATATCTGAGAGGTACATCAAAACAGATCATCAAAGTAGGCTATTTTTCTTTTTTTAAATCAGAACTTCCCAGTTAGGTCAGATCCATGGTACAACAATAATGCACTGCTCAAGAAAAACTGGATCCCACATGGTGACCACGGTTTGAATCCCTGGCCTGGTCAGCCTGAAACAGATTCCCCCTGTGTACAGAGAGAGGCCTTGAACCTTGCCTCATACTGTGTGTATGTTCAGAAATTGAAATAATTTATCTTCCACATTAAATAAGCACACTTCCTTTAGGCCCTAGGACCATTGTCCTGGAGAGCAGTGCCGGGCCTCGTGAGCAGTACTTTGTTAAAAGTCTCTGAGTCTATTGAACATCTCACCTGCGTTCCGAGGCTGGTGTGGTGGAGAGGCCTTGGTTTTTTTTGTGTCTTTCATGGGTTATCATCCAGATACTAGAGAATCTTCTGGCCCTTGGAAAATATGTTTTTCTAGATATTAAATTATAATTGCTTTATAAACCACATAGGCACCAAACACTGCACACAGACTGATTTGTTCTTTAATTAAGCCTCTTAGCTAATATCTTCTATATCTGAGAGGTACATCAAAACAGATCATCAAAGTAGGCTATTTTTCTTTTTTTAAATCAGAACTTCCCAGTTAGGTCAGATCCATGGTACAACAATAATGCACTGCTCAAGAAAAACTGGATCCCACATGGTGACCACGGTTTGAATCCCTGGCCTGGTCAGCCTGAAACAGGCTGGGCACACGTGAGTGCTCAGGATCTGATGGACTGGAGGACTGGAGGAGGAGGATTGTGACAGGGCCCGACGCTGTGGAGGGTGCTCCCCTCGCTGCTCCCCTCGCTCTCTCACTCACACACATGTGCATGTCCATGCCCATGTATACATTTTTTGAAAAGACTGAATTGTAAAGCTTCCCAGGACTGAGCTTCCACTAAGCTGCTTCAGTGTGCCTGGGGACACAGTGCCAGATTTACAGTGTGCCGAAAAGAGCACTGGTTGCCCTCCTTTCAGAGAACAGGCATTCCTCTTTGCTTAATCAATAGTTACCTTTCAAATGTTCCTCTGCTATGGGTTTTCCTCCAGTGAAAGCCTCCCCTGATACTTTGTCTTAATTCGCCACAGAGCACATCATGTACTCACTGGAGAGACAGAGAGGCGGAGAAGGAAAATGAGAAAGCACCCCCTTCCGCTGTGGATGGTCACCTTGCAGTCCCTTTTCCTCCATTCTCCTGTTGGGACTTTGGGCATGCATGCATACACTCCAGGTGTGTTTTTCCAACTGCTGATCTGGGACTCAACCACGCATGCAGTTAGCCATGTGGAAACCAACTGTCTTAACCACCATGTCACCAGGTGGCCCACCTCTGATAACTTTTTTCTTTTCTTTTCTTTTCTTTTCTTTTTTAGAGGTTTTTGCTATAGGGCGTGTGCGCTCGCCAGACAGACAGGGAGAGACAGAGAGACAGAAAGTGAGAAATCATCCCCCAGGGGGGATGGCCACGCCGCAATCCCTTCTCCTCCATTCTCCTCTCGGGATCTTGGGCACGCACGCACACGCGCCCGGCGTGAGTTTTAAGCCACCAGGTCCAGGACGCGAACCGCGGTCGACTACGTGGGAATCCAGCGACATAGCCATTACGCTAACTGCTGGTCCCAACCCCCTGATAACTTTTATAAGGTCCTTGATGTACTATTAATTCTTCAGCATTTATATATAATGGTTGTATTTCCTGTCTCTATAATCTATTTCAGGCTTATCTGTGACCACTTATAAATATTCAAATTTACTTTCTTCTGACAGCCAGCTTTCTTTTGCTGTCAAAAGATACATGTACAAAAATGCAAAATAATTTTAATGTGGACATAAGTGAATGAAGATTATTTACTGTCTCATTTACTGTCTCTGCTCCTACTTACTATTTTAAGTTTTTTTGAGAGTTGGAAGCTGGTTTTTTTTTTCTCTTTGATTTTGCTATAGACATGTGTGTTTGCCAGAGATGAGAAAGAGAGAAAGAAAGAGAACTCACCACCCCCACCACTCCCAGGGGGTTGGCCATAACACAATCCCTTCTCCTCCAGTCTCCTCTCAGGATTTTGGGCATGTACACGTGCCCAGTGTGATTTTTCAAGCTGCTAATCCAGGACTCAATTGCACATACAGCCATGTGAGATCCAGCATCTTAACCTCCATACCACCTGCTTCCCCAGAAGCTGATATTTTGTGAGTTCTTGCCTCATGCATTGTGAGAGGTATGCTGGGGGCTTATACAAGTTTCTGGTTTTACAAGCAAGCAGTTCTGTGCAATAGGGCAGAAACAGGGCTTCAAGGCCAGGTGGGTCTGAGGGAAAGACAGCTCTGAGCATGATTTATCTGACCTCATTTTTAGTCTTTACTAGTTGTTCCTTCTGAATAAGAGTTAAAATGAGTAGCTAAAGGGAGCATCTACTGTGTGCTGACTGCCACACTAAGAACTTTACATACAACATTTCTTTCCCTTTTGTAATTGCCAGAGGGTATGTGTACTTAACCAGAGAAAGACGGAGGTGGGGAGAAAATACCAACCAATGGGTTGCTCTGCAGTCTCTTTTTCTCTCCCTCCCCATCCTGTATTGGGATATGGGGCATGCATACATGTACATGTGCTTAACATGTTTTTCAAGCCACCAAGGACAAGACTGTGACTCTAACCATGGCTGGCCATATGGGATCTGGCTTCATTCACTGCTAGGCTGTGGGATGGACCCAACATACAGTATTTCTACCAATTCTGACAGGGATCTTGGGTGGAAGTTACCTTATTATCCTCTTCTGCCAAAGAGGAAACTGCTTAGAACATCAGGCAGTTGTCCAAAGTCACACGGGTGAGTTTCAGAGTAAAGAGTGGAGCCCAGAGCTGTCTAATGAGGCCAGAGCTCCTTAATGAGCATTCTGCTGTCTCTGATTTTTCAGCCTTCCTGATAGTTGAACTATATTACATAGATATGCTTTATTATGCGTTTCTAGAGAATGCTACCCACCTTGGTCTGCCGGCGAGGCCTGTTAGGAAGGTGTGTGCTCATATTCTTGCCCGTGACCAGAGGCTGGATTTGAATGTATAGAAGCATCTCCATGCCTTGGTGGAAAAAGAGCCTGAGCTTAGTTTATGCAATGAGCTCAAAAACAAACAAAAAACCCCCCACATGTTCACTTTACGAAATAGGAAACATCCAGCCCTCAACTGATAGTGGAACG
Organism: Tupaia belangeri chinensis; assembly: GCF_000334495.1. Lineage (NCBI taxonomy): Eukaryota > Metazoa > Chordata > Mammalia > Scandentia > Tupaiidae > Tupaia > Tupaia belangeri. The sequence goes on along the minus strand of NW_006206301.1, from coordinate 2,203,252 downwards.
CAGTGGAAAGTCATGTTATCTTTATCTGTGTTTGAGGTCAGACACTTTCGTCATTCTCATGAAAGAGACCTGAGATTGTATCAGATGATTTACAAAAAATAGTTTACTGAAATCTGGAAAAGTCTCAACAATGTTTTGTCCTAGGAGTAGATTGCTACAACAGTGTCATCTGTCATTCACAGAGACTATGACCTTTTTTTTTAAAAAAGAGGTTTTTGCCATAGGGCACAGGCACTTGCTGAAGAGACAGAGAGACAGAGACAGTGAGAGGTAAAGTGAGAAATCACCCCTTTGGGAGATGGCCACACTGCAGTCCCTTCTCCTCCATTCTCCTCCTAGGGTCCTGGGCACTCAATGTGATTTTCTCTCTCTCTCTCTCTCTCTCTCTTTTTTTTTTTTTGAGAGGATTTTGCTATAGGGCAGAAAGACAGAAAGAGAGACAGAAAGTGAGAAATCACCCCCCAGGAGGGATGGCCACACCTAATCCTTTCTCCTCCATTCTCCTCTTGGGATTTTGGGCATGCACACACACGCACTCAGCGTTAGTTTAAGCCACCAGGTCCGGGACTCGAACCGCGGTCGACTACATGGGAGTACTGCGACATAGCCATTACGCCAACTGCTGGTCTCCCCAATGTGATTTTCAAGGCACCAGGATTGGGAATCAAACTACAGTCGGCTATGTACGAGTCCAGTGACATAACCCCTGTGCCATCTGCTGGCCCTGAGACTGTGACTTTTAAAGGAAATGTCTCCCAAGTAATGTCAAGTGTGTCATTACAGAATAAGAACATTGCATCGAATCTTCCTTGTCTGCGTTGTAGCCCTTCTAACCCCAGTCCAAACGTAGAGTAGAAAGAGTTTCAAACCATCTTGTAATATATCCGGATCCCTGAACCCCGAGCACTACCTCCTTTATTTTTCTTGATCTTACATTGGAGCCATTTCTTCAAGAAGTCCTTCCCATCTTCTCGAGTTAGAATGGTAAGGAAATGACTATTATTGTAATAGTTTGCATATGTTGATGTCTCATTCACTCCCATTGCTGATGTTATAGGACTACATGATTTTCAATCACTAAGGAGTGATTAAAAACTTATAAAAAATTGGTTTGCTGAATGTTGACTGTTTAATGCAGAACACAGGGAAATTTGGGGCTGACGAGGGCCTTTCCTTAAAGTACTGAGCTCCTTAAACCCTATAATCTTATGGAGCAGGCAAGCGAAAAAAAAATCTCTTCAGTTGGTCACCAGAAGCTTTGTACTTCCCTCTCCAAGTTGACATGTCCTCAGCTGACTCGGTCCCTGGGTCTCTGGGTCCCAGCGTCCCTCCGTCCTAGATCCCATATTCACTTGCAAGCAATCAGCTTCCCTTGATTTTCTGAAAGTATCAAAAGATGTGACTAAATCAGTCTTACTGTCATCTCCAGAGAGCCCTAGGGTCCTATGTGGAAGCTTAGATGTGAATCTGTTCTCTGACAAATGAGGGGTGATCACATAAGTCCTCGGGCATCTGGTCTCACTGTATTTGTGACTCTGTCCTCACTGTTGCTGTGGCTTCCACGCCCTCTGGCTCTCCACCCCTACTCTTCCCATTCCTCCATCATCCCCATTTGTGGCTGAACATGCTGAAACTATCAGGAGACTTTAACGTCGAAGCAGCAAATGTTAAGTCACGGGCAATAAAATCACAATGATTTTCTTATTTTAAAAAGTGAGTCTCTAGCATAGCCCTATGCGAGAGTACCACGCCCTCTGTCTTCAGGGGTAAGGAATGGCTACCAGAGTGGCATTATTTTCCCCTGACACTTTCTCAGGTGAGCTGTGACACTGTCCTTCACACATAGTCAATCACTAGCAGCTTGGCTGTGTTTGAGTCAAATTTAGTTGGGGTGATACTTATTCATTTATACATTCACCAAATACATAGTGCTGCCACACCAGGTGTGTTGTCAGACAATGAGACCTCATACATAAGAAAATCCTTCTCTCTGTCCATCAGTCTCACATGGTGGCCCAGTGGTAAGATGTGATGCTCTGTGACACAATCCCACATGGGAAGGTTCCTGGTTCAAGTCCAGAGACCTCGCAGAGTATGTCAGGCTCACACCATCTGTACCATCATCTGGGGCTGGCTGAAGCTAAGGGTGGAATGCAGTGCTAGGACCATGTGGAAGGTGCTGTCCCTCTCTCTCTCTTCTCCTCCCTCATGGAGGAAATAAGTAACAATTTTAAAAAGAGAAGGCCTCACGAGAGAAGATAGGGTTGAGCAGCAGTTACAATCAGTGCATTAAGAAGCTGGTTTCTGTCAGGGGTGCCTGACTCTAAGGGATGACTTTCCCTTAGGATGGGAGGGTCTGAGTCTGGGAGAGCTAGTAGGAGGGTCCTAGGCGGCTGAGGGCAGGAGTGGGCAGAGAGAAGCATCCTGTGCAAAGGGAACAGGGAATACGGAGCAAGGAAGATGCTGAAGGAGGCAGCATGGTTTTGGAACGGCTGGTCATTTGATGTGACTGGTGCACACTGAGCGTGGTGGATGAGGCTAGAGAGGGAGAGCAGAGACGGGAGCCACTTTAGGAAGGTCTCGTGGGCCGTATTTGGTCTCGACTTTACAATTGAGATTGTCCTTTTAGAATAATCGCTCTGAGTGTATTGTACGAAGTGGGTAGAAGACAGAAAAGAGGAACCATGGGGAAAAAAGCTATTGGATTGTAGTACAGACTTAAGGTCTGGACTCAGACTTCCGAGAGTGGGGACATTAGGAGAAAGAGAGAAGCTAAGTGGGAAGGGTGACCTTAAGGACAACTGCCATGTTTTCGAATCAGTGATTGAATAGACAGAGATGCCTTTGGTGATGATATTGAAGACAGAGGCTGAAGCAGTTTGCAGGAGAAGATGACAAGTTGTAGATTTATGCAATGCAAGGTTCAGTTGACAGGTATCGAACCTGTGGTTCTGGAATTGAAGATGGAGGCCTAGCTGGAAATGCAGGTTCTGTGTATTTGAAATTGTGTTGAGGTTGTGATCTGCTTGAGAGAATGTATGGAATATATATATATATATATATACATATATATATATATATATAT